>NC_137890.1:65916526-66463928 GCF_963455335.1 Martes martes
GGAATGGGAGAAAATATTTGCAAATGACAGTACAGACAAAAGGCTGATATCCAGGATCTATAAAGAACTTCTCAAACTCAACACACACAAAACAGATAATCATATCAAAAAATGGGCAGAAGATATGAACAGACACTTCTCCAATGAAGACATACAAATGGCTCTCAGACACATGAAAAAATGTTCATCATCACTAGCCATTAGGGAGATTCAAATCAAAACCACATTGAGGTTAAAGCCTCTGCCTCTGCCTTCAGCTCAGGTCATGATCCCAGGGTTCTGGGATCAAGCCCTACATCTCTGCCTGCCTCTCTGCCTACTTGTGATATCTCTCTCTGTGTGTCAAATAAATAAATAAAAATCTTTAAAAAAAAAAAAGAAAAGAAAAATACATTGAGATACCACCTTACACCAGTTAGAATGGCCAAAATTAACAAGAGAGTAAACAACATGCATTGGAGAGGATGTGGAGAAAGGGGAACCCTCTTACACTATTGGTGGGAATGCAAGTTAGTGCAGCCACTTTGGAAAACAGTGTGGAGATTCCTTAAGAAATTAAAAATAGAGCTTCCCTATGACCCTGCAGTTGCACTATTGGGTATTTACCCCAAAGATACAGATGTAGTGAAAAGAAGGGCTATCTGTACCCCAATGTTTATAGCAGCAATGGCCACAGTCACCAAACTGTGGAAAGAACCAAGATGCCCTTCAAAGGATGAATGGATAAGGAAGATGTGGTCCATATACACTATGGAGTATTATGCCTCCATCAGAAAGGATGAATATCCAACTTTTGTAGCAACATGGATGGGACTGGAAGAGATTATGCTGAGTGAAATAAGTCAAGGAGAGAGAGTCAATTATCATATGGTTTCACTAACTTGTAGAGCATAAGAAATAACATGGAGGACATGGGGAGATGGAGAGGAGAAGGGAGTTGGGGGAAATTGGAAGGGGAGATGAACCATGAGAGACTATGGACTCTGAAAAACAATCTAAGCATTTTGAAGGGGTGGGGGTAGGAGGTTGGGTGAGCCCGGTGGTGGGTATTATGGAGGGCACGTATTGCATGGAACACTAGGTGTGGTGCATAAACAATGAATTCTGGTACACTGAAAAATTTTAAAAATTTAAAAATTTTAAAAAAATATGGTTATGAACACAACCAACCCCACTGACATGATTTTTTTTTCTACCACCATAATAATGTTTTGTTCACTTCTTTCCACCATGACATCTAAGCTGAGACATTATCACTTTCTTTTTTTTTTATTGTTATTTTACTCACCGTAAAATACATCATTAGTTTTTGATGCAATGTTCCAAGATTCATTGTTTATGTACAACACCCAGTGCTCCATGCAATACGTGCACGTGGGGTATTTTCAATTCAAATTCCTTCTAAATGAATGATCCATCCATCACCAAGTTCTCTATATCATCCTATATAATGCCTCTGAAAACTGCCTTTTCCTACTCATTCTCACAGCCACTGCCTTAGTACAATGCCACTTTCTTACAACCTGAACAATGGCAAAATCTCCCTAACTAGGCTCTGTTCCACTATTACATACACTTTCTAATTCACCATGTGTTGCCAGAATGTCTATGCTGATGAAAACTTCAATTTATAAAACATACTTTTAGCAGAGCACCTTCAAATATACTTCCTTGGATATATCTATCTGATGATGCTATTCATTTCTTTAATAGCTTTAATAGCTCAACCTTTGTTTTAGTTTTTTTTCTCTCATCCAATTTTTGTCTGTAAAATAAAATATAATGTCTTTAGCATGTCATTCAAAGCCCTTATGACTTTGATCCTGCATACCTTCCCTTCCAGAGCTAGAACCCCACCTGTACCTACCTGTATTTATTCCCTGGAGCCGCTATAACAAAGTACCGTAAACTGACTGGACTAAGGCAGAAATATATCATCTCACAGACCTGGAAGCCAGAAGTGTGAAATCAAAGGGTCGCTAGGGACACGCTCATTCTGAAGATGCTTAGGAAAGCTTCCTCTTTGTCTCTTCTAGTTTCTGGTAACCCCAGACGTTCCTTGGCTTATGACTGCATAACTCCAATCTCTGCCTGCCTTCACATGTTTTGTCTCTTCATATCATTTCCCCTCTGCGAGTCATACTAAATTAGAGCCCACCCTAAGGACCACATTTTTACTTGATTATCTGTATAAAAACTCTATCTCCAAATAAGGTCATATTCTTTTTTTTTTTTTTAAAGATTTTATTTATTTATTTGACACAGAGAGAGAGCGCGCAAGTCAGCAGAGAGGCAGGCAGAGAGAGAGAGAGGAAGGGAAGCAGGCTCCTTGGTGAGCAGACAGCCCAATGCAGGGCTCAATCCCAGGACCCTGAGATCATGACCTGAGCTGAAAGCAGAGGCTTAACACACTGAGCCCCCCAGGCGCCCCCAGATAAGGCCATATTCTAAAGTACTAGGCATTATAACTGCAATATAACTTTTTCAGGGGAACAGAGTTCAACTCTAATATCATCTGAACAGGAAAAGCTCTTACATCTCCTGGTCTTTTTGTTCATGCTATATTCCTGACATGAATGCCCATCTTCCCTGCTCAATCTGCTCAAAAATACCCTCTCTCCTGTACCATCACTCTGCCTGAAGCTTCTCTTACTACTCCTGAGCAAGGTGATCAGACTATCATTCTATGGTCAGGGAGTCCACAGCCTCATGTTTCTCCTCACCCAAATCATTCAGCATCTCCAAAGTTCCCTACATGGTACAGAGGCTCTCAGATGGAGTAGAATGGCCAGTAAAGAAAACGGATATGTGGATACAGGATGAGGCCTTGAAATGTGCTGGGAGTAGAAGTAAAAGCCAAGAAAACTACCTGTGCAGTATGTGGTGTGGAGTGTGTGTGTGCATACACACAAGATAATTAAATGCCACAAGCTTTTCAGGGAATAACATCAATATTGATGATGGTAATTATTAATAGAGGTTAGAGAAGTCACAAGGTTAAAAGATGTAAGAAAAAAAAGTAACAGAAATTACAGTAGCTTTTGTGAACATCTTAGCATTCATTTATTCCAAATTACCATATAGTGCAATATCATCATGTTTATCATTAAAAGTGCTGGGCTATTTTTGTCAGAAGTTTTTTTTTTTTTTTCTGGTTTTAGAGATTATAATCTATAGCTACAGTTAGCATTTATATCTTATGCTCATGTAAAATGACTGTGAGCTTAAAAAGACTAAAAGGATGAGAAGAATTGTTGCTTTAAGAAAGGGAGCCAGGGGGGTGCCTGGGTGGCTCAGTGGGTTAAGGCCTCTGCCTTCGGCTCAGGTCATGATCCCGGGGGCCTGGGATGGAGCCCCGCATCGGGCTCTCTGCTCGGCGGGGAGCCTGCTTCCCCCCTCTCTCTCTGCCTGCCTCTCCACCTACTTGTGATACCTCTCTCTGTCAAATAAATAAATAAATCTTTAAAAAAAAAAAAAAAAGAAAGGGAGCCAGGGATGAGACAAACTACTCATCAGTACCTCCTTTCTTCTTCTACTTGGTATCCTTAGATACTTTGTACTTCTCACCCCTTCTTCACTCTGGACCAGTCCTGTTCTAGTTGTTGAGGACCTAGGTTGCCCCAGAAAAAAGTGAGCTAAGTAGGAGGACAGAAGTTCTCCCAACAGTCAGACTCTGTTATGAAGACCAGCTGGTGCTACTGCTTGTCAGTCTGGGGGAGTCACAGCAGGTGGAGAATTTGCTGCCAGCCTAACCTGAGATGCAGTGAAGCAGAGTCCCAGCAGGGCTCAGAACCTTCCCACCATCAGGAAACAGGCTGTTCCTTGGGAGGAAAGAGCACAACCTAGCACAAAAGCTACTTTGAAGAATCTCTTCTTAGCTCTTTGTTTATCCTTCCCACTTTTAGAGCTGCAGACTTGAAGCTGTGCCATTTGAAGGAAGAAGTATATATAAATATAATTTGTGTTAATATAAGCCAGAGAAAAATGGAAATTACACCAGGCAAAGTTGCTGGCTGCCAGTTAGTAGGCTTGATTTGTCTTAGCTTGTGAGTTCCTCTTCTACCCATAGCACTGAAATATTAAGAAAATTTTCAAAAGCTGAAAATAAAAGCTTTGGCATTTTAAGGGATGTTTGAACGATGGATTCTATTCCATTATTTTCTTTCCTTTCATTATAGTTTCCCTGACTTGAGACATAGTGTGAGCCTTAAAAAAACTGATGAATGTGAAAAAATGATTTAGGTAAACACAGAACTAAAATTAGCAGTGCTCATTGCAGTGAAAAATAGTATAAAGCTTACACTCATTATTTCTCATTCTTCAAGGCTTCAATGAATCTTAAATATTTGAGAGTTTTTGGTACAATATAAAGGCATACAAAATTTCATAAAATTTTCTTCCTTTGCACAAAACTTTTAGACATATTTCCCTTTCTAAAATAGGATTTTACAAATAGAAACAAATGAACAGAGAGGAAGGCAAACCATAAGAGGGGGCAGGGAGGGATGAGGTAATTTGATGGATATTAAGGAGGGCACATGAACTAAAGTGCACTGGGTGTTGCATACAACTGATGAATCACTGAATTCTACCTCTGAAACTAATAATATAGTATATGTTAATTAAATTGATTTAAATTTAAAAATTTTAAAAAGAAGCCAATGAAGTTAAACTATATCAAAATAATTCTTTAAAAACCCACATGTAGGGGCACCTGGGTGTCTCAGTGGGTTAGGCCTCTGCCTTCAGCTCAGGTCATGATCTCAGGGTTCTGGGATCAAACCCTGCATCGCATCAGGCTCTCGGCTCAGCGGGGAGCCTGCTTCCCCCCCTCTCTCTGCTTGCCTTTCTGCCTATTTGTGCTCTCCCTGTCAAATAAAAAAAAAAAAAAAAAACCTCACATATAATAATTTTAAAGACTCTGTAAAAATTATAAAGAAAATTATACCAGCAGGAATCAATGGTTTTACTATGTTAATGTATTTCCTTATAGTTTTTTCATACATAAACAGTATCTTTACAATTTCATATGTGTATACTCCTTTTTAAACATCTTTTGTGAAATATTGGGCATACAGAAGAATGCATAAAATGATTGTGCAGCTGCCATCAAAAGACATGAAATCTTGCCATTTGCGACGACGTGGATGGAACTAGAGGGTATCATGCTTAGCGAAATAAGCAAATCGGAGAAATATAACTATCATATGATCTCTTTGATATGAGGAAGTGGAGATGCAAGGTGGGGGGGTTTGGGGGGAGGTAGGAAAAGAAAAAATGAAAAGATGGGATTGGGAGGGAGACAAACCATAAAAGACTCAATCTCAAGAAACAGACTGAGGGTTGCAGGGGGGAAGGGGGATGGGAGAGGGTGGTGGGGAAATGGACATTGGGGAGGGTATGTGCTATGATGAGTGCTGTGAAATGTGTAAACCAGACGATTCACAGACCTGTACCCCTGGGGATAAAAATACATTATATGTTTATTAAAATAAAAAAAATTAAAAAATTAAAAAAAAAATAAAAAAAAAATGATTGTGCAGCTAACAAATAGATAAAGAGGGACAGCCTCATAACCACCATCCCGTGGGGGCACTCCTGGGATTGCAGAAGCCCACCATCAATGTCGCTTCATGCTGAGTCTTTGTACCAAGCAACCTTTGGTTATACTTTTATTACCCAGGTTTCCTGATGGCAGAAAGAAAAAAGCACTGATGCCAATACAAATATTCTATTCCCCATGAGACTTTTTTCTCTTCTCATTGTGAATTATTAAGTGATCATTTTAGTTTTAGATATCAGTGTTTTGAACTTGGTTTCTCAGACTCTCTTCTGTGATATAGATCTGATGTTGGTGCTGCCAAAATCTCATTTCCAAGTCTGAAAGATAAAGTCCACAAGTTGGCATGAGATAAAATCACTAAATTAATTATGAGACTGATAGGACATGAGACTGCTGGCATTCCCAGGGCAACACGTGCTCTATCTTACCATTGGCTTAGTATGCACATGTTTTTTCCACAGACATTTTGCTATTTTAATTTTGGAGCAGACGATTTGTCTAAATATTAAACTAAAGTTGCAAAAGAACAGCCTAAAGGAAAATATGATTGCCCAGCACTCTGCCCACCTAGTTAGTCTTTAATCTCAATTTCAAAAGTGTTTTTGAAGCTATGCTCCAAGCCTGTGACTGGGAGTTTACTACAGAGTCTATCTAGGACTCAGAGAGCTACAGAAGATATATAGTAGATGCATAAACAGCCTCTTCCTCCTTCCTTGCTCTGCTTTTTGGAAAGTTGGCCTCCTATTCCTATATCTAATCATCCAGATATGTCCGCTTGGTCTCCTACATGCTCAAAACAAATGAACAGAGAGGTTATCAGGTTTCTTCTCAACAAAACAAGATCTCCTCACTGAGGCTCTGGCCAAACTGAAAGGAGGGGAGGGAAGATAGAAAACTTATGGAAAGAAATAATAATAATTACATTACATTACATTACATTAAATAAGAAAAAAATTGAGATATAATGAAAACAACTTTCTTGTGCTTCCATTTCAATGGGGAAACATTTCCCCTGCCACTGGATTAAAAAAAAAAAATCACTATTTTTTGTGATTTTCTTTTTACTTTACATATAAAATAATTCTCTGGTCATCTGAAGGTGTTACAGAAATGTAATCTCTTTAGTCTAAGATATTATACTTTAATGGTTATTGAAAGGTAAGACTCTCTTTTGGCCACTTAAGGCTTGTATTGGCAAGATGTCTGAGAACACTTATGTGTTAGGCTCTCTACTACATGATAAGATACAAAATTAAGTATAGTATCTCCCTTTCCTTGGAAGCACATACAGTCTTTGGTGGATGAAGGATGAATCAAGATGCGCATACATAATTAAACACAATCTATAAGCTCTGTAAAGGGATAATGAACAGTATACTGTAGGAGCATCATGGAGAGAACAAATTGTTCTCAGGGATAGGGTTATCTTCAGTAACTTCTCCATAATTAAATCATTCTTAATAATATGCCTCCTTGGAATGAAGGGGAAAAAAGGCTTGTCCTACATATAGAGAAATCTAAATTAGAGTTTATTTGTAAAACAAGTGGAACTCTGTTAATTTTTTCAGATATACAGAAGTACATTGAAAGTTACAACAAAAGTCAAATCCTCAGTTAAATATTAAAACTTTATCCTTTTATTTTTTATTTTTTTAAGATTTTATTTGTTTATTTAAATAAATTTATTAATTATTTATTTATTTATCATTTATTTATTTATTTATTTATTTAGAGAGAGATCACAAGTAGGCAAAGAGGCAGGCAGAGGGAGAAGGGGAAGTAGGCTTCCTGCTGAGCAGAGAGCCCAATGCAGGGCTCAATCCCAGGACCCTGAGATCATGACCAGATCCAAAGGCAGAGGCTTAACACACTGAGCCACCCAGGTGCCCCCCCTTTATCCTTTTTAAGCTTAGTTATTAAAGGAAGCTATGTGGTATAATGGAAATCATCTCCTGAGTTAGATCCTACTTAAAAGTCAACTTCTCTAGAATAATGCACACCCTGGCCCTATAGAGCTGTGCTCCTACAGCCAGCACACTGTGCTACTTACTACATAGCATTGCAACTGCCTCTTCTGAGTTGCCTCACATATTACATTACAAGATAACTAATGTGAGAAATTCTGACACAAATCCTTGTACATAGTAAGCATCTAGCAAGGAGCTTTTGAATACTGAATCTGCCAATGATTTACTTGTCTTTGCATATCTAAATACCACAGTTGCCACAACCTTAATAAACCCCTTTTTAAAATGGTCTGTTAAAAAAGTTCAAAGATCAAAAAGAACTGGTAGAAAAAAATGTGAACATATTTCTGACACATGTGTCATCTCACTTTATGTCCAGAAAATATGGTCATCAAATCTGTACATCAAATATTAGCAACAATTTAACATTTCATTGACTTTCCCCTTAGAATTAACTAGCTCAAGTTCTAACATTTTTGGAAAATCCAAGTTAGCCTCAAATATCAATTATAAAATGTTTTGGGTGGGGTCTTATTTTATGTTCTCTTCAAATTAAATGTACTAGCAATAAAATGGCAGAGGAGAACATATATTTTCAAAATTAGGTTCAACTACCATGAAAGTTTATTGGTTTAGAGTCCATATAAGTAGATTTCATAATGTAATCAATTTTTCCTGGAACAGAGTGTTCCTTTCAATCTACAGAGGCAGTTTTCTGCTCAATTAAGAAAAAAGTCTTTCATAATATGCCTTGAATATATTCACCGTTCCAGTTGTCGAATTTCTCTGCTTCAGGGACATCATTTATCCTTTTGTTGGATCATCTTTCTCTCTTCTTTCTATTAATTAAGTTCTCTTTAATTGCTTTAATCTTCACGTGTTTTTCTTACCTTCATTTTCATTACCTTAAGTATTTTATTATAAAAAAACTTTAAGTCATATCTTTTCTGTTTGCAATTTTTTTATTAGTTCTGGAATAGAATGTGACTCCTATTCTGGACAATCTTTTTTTATTCTGAGTCTGATTTATGCTCTTATCTTTGAAAATGTCTTGTTAAGTCCATATTCTTTGTAAATTCTTTAATAATAAGATACTTTCATGGAGATGTTTCTTCTATTTACAGGCTGTTACTTACTTTTCAAATAAATTTAATTTCAAATAAATTTAAATCCATTTCTTGGCTTCAGTGATGTTTTCTTTCTTTTTCTCCCATCTTGTCCATAATATATTTACTATAATTTATTTATACATACCCCAGGCTGGGGAAATGGTTTTTCTTTCATTTGTATGTTGCTCATGCAAGGAGGGTAACTGAACAACTGAGTCAACATCTGTTGTTTGGTCTGCTAGGATCTGGATGAACTCTTCTTGATTTCCTTTCCACACTGAACTTTCAGTTTTATTTACTGTAGCATCAGGCCTTATTGCTTCGATTTGGAGAAAATTAAGTTTCAATTGGGGCTGTAGTTTTTGTTAGCAAGACTGGGCTTTTCTCTGTCTTCAGAGATTCTGTCAAATCTTCTTTGCCCTAGTTCTCTCTACCTAATCTTGAATTTATCCAGTGTGAATTAATCCAGTGTGAATAATTTGAAATTCAAATAATTCCTCCAATCCAATATGAATCTCTAGAAACTTAGCTCCAACAAGTCAGCCTGAATTTTTCCCTAACCGCATTTCACTTTTACTCTTCCATCAGCCGCTCCTATTCTCCAAAAGGAAGAGAGGAAGTTGGGGTTTGCAGAGGGTGGAGTTGTGTTGTCTTTTAGCCCCTGCATTAAAAGTCTATGGTTTGGTGAAGGGAATTTACCAGCTAGCTCTAAGCTCTAAGCTCATCTCTTCCCTGTCTCCCTCAGAAGATCTAGGCTTAGATCTCCTTTTCTCCCTTATTTCTATTTATTCCTATGTTAATAGGTATCAAGTATTTTTAGGATCCTTTCATCTTTTTTCTTACTCTTTCATCCCCAACAGCAGGCTCCAAATATCAACTCTTTTTCCCTGACCCTGAAGGGCAAATAGAAAGGCAGAAAAGAGGTTTTTAATTTAAGTACGGTTCTACATCTTCCATGGCTGCCCACATCTCTCTTTCTCTGCTTCTGCCAATACTACATGAAGAGGCATTAGATCTTTCAGGATTTTGTTTAGGCATGGCCCTTTCCTCACTTCCATCTTGCTTGCCTTCACTTCCAATGCTCCTGTATGAGAAAGTCAGAAGCTGCTCTGAGCAATGCCATCCTAACTTGTGGAAACGTCACTTCTTCCTTCACTAGCCACAAGCCCTTTGTTTGCATTGTTAATTCATGCCAACATTTTTATGCCAAAGTCTTTTTTTTTCCTAATGATTTTTAGTTATACCAGTACATTTCAGAGGAAGAGAGGTTTTTTGTTTTTACTGGGGTTTTTTTAGTGAGGAAATCATTCTTGAGAGTCTCCTATGTATAAATGTCATACAAAACGGCTCCATAAGTGAAGTAGATGTTTTTATTTTCTTAATTTTTATTTTGATCCCAGTTAGTTAACAGACAGTGTAATATTAGTTTCAAGTGCACAATATAGTAATTCAACACTTTCATACATTACCCAGCATTCATCACAACAACTGCACTCCTTAATTTCCATCACTTATTTCACCCATCCCACCACCCGCATCCCCTCTGGTAATCATCAGATTGTTCTCTATAATTGAAAGTCTGTTTCTTGCTTTGACTCTCTCTTTTTTTTTCCTTTGCTTGTTTGTTTTGTTTTTTAAATTCCATGTATGAGTGGAATTATATGGTATTTGTCTTTCTCTATCTGACTTATTTCATTTAGCATTATACTCTCTAGCTCCATCCACGTCATTGCAAATGGCAAGATATCATTCTTTTTATGGCTGATATAGATATATCACTTATCGATAATATACATGTATCACTTCTTTATCCATTCATTAATCGATGGACACAGGGACTACTTTCATATCTTGGCTATTGTACATAATGCTGCTACAAACACAGGGGTGCATATATCCCTTTGACTTAGTGTTTTTATATTCTTTGGGTAAATACCCAGTACTGCAATTACTAGATTGTAAGGTAGTTCTATTTTTAACTTTCTGAGGAACCTCCACAATGGCTGCATCAGCTTGCCTTCCCATCAACAAGTGTTCCTTTCTCTTTACATCCTTGTTGACACCTGTCATTTCTTGTTTTTTATTTTAGCCATTCTCACAGGTATGAAGTGATATCTCATAGTTTTGATTGGCATTTCCCTGATGATGAGTGATGATGAGCATATTTTCACATGTCTGTTGGCTATCTGGATGTCATCTTTGGAGAAATGTCTGCCCGTGTCTTCTGCCCATTTTTTAATTTGGTTATTTTTTGGATGTTGAGTTTTGTAAGTTCTTTATGTATTTTGGATAGTACCCCTTTACTGGATATGTCATTTGCAAATATCTTCTCCCATTCAGTAGGTCACCTTTTAGTTTTGTTGATTGTTTCCTTTATTGTGCAAAAGCTTCTTAGTTTGATGTAGTCCCAATAGTTTACTTATGCTTTGGTTTCCTTTGCCTCAGGAGAAATATCTAGAAAAAGTTGCTATGACTAATGTCAAAAAAATTACTGCTGTGTTCTCTTCTAGAATTTTTATGGTTTTAGGTCTCAAATTTAGGTTTTTAATTCATTTTGAATTCATTTTTTGTATGGTGTAAGAAAGTGGTCCAGTTTCATTCTTTTGCATATTGCTGTCCAATTTCCCCAACACCATTTGATGAAGATACTGGCTTTTTTCCATTCCATATTCTTTTCCACCTTGTCAAGATTAGTTGGCCGTGCAGTTGTGGGTTTATTTCTGGATTTTTCTATTCTGTTCCATTGATCTATGCATCTATTTTTGTGCCAGTACCATACTGTTTTTATTACTGCAGCTTTGTAATATAATTTGAAGTATGGAAGTATGATGCCTCCAGCTTTGTTTTTCTTTTTCAAGACTGCTTTTGGCTATTCAGGATTTTTGTGGTTCCATACAAATTTTAGGAGTTTGTTCTAACTCTGTAAAAAAAAAAAAAAAATGCTATTGGTGTTTTGGTAAGGACTGCATTAAATCCATAGATTGGATGGTATAGACATTTTAATAATTTTTGTTTTACTGGTCCATAAGCATGGATTGTCTTTCCATTTCTTTCTGTTGTCTTGAATTTTCTTCATTAGTTTTTAATACTTTTCAGAGAACTACTTGGTTAGGTTTATTCCTAAGTATCTTATAATTTTTGGTGTGATTGTAAATGTGATTGATTCCTTGATTTCTCTTTCTGCTGCTTTATTACTGGTGTATAGAAATACTACAGATTTCCATATATTGATTTTGTATGTGACATTATTTAACTTGTTTGTCAGTTCTATCAGTTTGTTAGTGGAGTCTTTGGGGGTTTTTATATATCTGCACAGAATGAAAGTTTTACTTCTTCCTTACTGATTTGGATTCCTTTTTTTTTTTTCCTTTTTGTTGTCTGATGGCTATGGCTAGGACATCCAGTACTGTGTTGATTAAAGGTGATAAGAGTGGATATCCTTGTCTTATTCCTGACCTTAAAGGAAAAGCTATCAGTTTCTCCCCATTAAGGATAATGTTAGTTGTGGTTTTTTCATAAATACCCTTTATTATGTTGAGATGTGTTCCTTCTAAACCCATTTTATTGTGGGTTTTTATTATAAATGGATCCTGTGCTTTGTTAAATGTTTTTCTATAATCTATTGAAATGACCATATGGTTCTTATCCTTTCATACTGATGTGATGTATCACCTTGATTGATTTGTGAATATTAAGCCACCCCTGCAACCAAAGTATAAATCCCATTTGATCATGGTGAATGATTTTTTTAATGTATTGTTGAATTTTTTAATGTATTGTTGAATTCAGTTTGCTAGTATCTTATTGCAAATTTTTGAATCTATTTTTGAATTTTTGAATCTATATTCATTAGTGATATTGGTCTGTAGTTTCCTTTTTCAGTGATGTCTTTATTTGGTTTCAGTATCAGGGTAATGCTGGCCTCAAAATGAATTTGATTTTGATTTTTTTTTTATTATTTTGATTTTGATTTTATTTTGATTATTGACTCAAATTCCTTGCCGGCTACTGGTCTGTACAAATTTTCTATTTCTTCCTGTTTCAATTTTGGTAGTTTATATGTTTCTAGGAATTTATCCACTTTTTGCAGGTTATCCAATTTGTTGCCATATAGTTTTTCATAATATTGTCTTATAATTGTTTGTATTCCTGTGGTGTTGGTTGTTATTTCTCCTCACTCATTTGTGATCTTATTTATTTGAGTCCTTTCTCTTTTCTTCTTGATAGGTCTGGCATGAGTTTTATCAATTTTATTGATTTTAACAAAGAACTAGCTTCTGATTTCATTGGTTTGCTCTATTATTTTTTAAATTTATCATTTATTTCTGCTCTAATCTTTTTATTTCTTTCCTTCAGCTGGTATTAGATTTTGCTTGTATAGGTGCAGGTTAGGTTGTTCATTTGAGATTTTTCTGGCTCGTATTGGTGCAGGTTAGGTTGTTCATTTGAGATTTTTCTGGCTTCTTGAGGTAGGCTTCTGTTACTATAAACTTCCCTCTTAGAATTTCTTTTGCTACATTGCAAAGGTTTTGGGCCACTGTGTTTTCATTTTCATTTGTTTATGTGTACTTTTTAATTTCTTCTTTTATTTACTAATTGACCCATTCATTGTTTTGTAGCATATTATTTAAGCTCCATGCATTGTGGTCTTTACAGATTTTCTCTGGCGATTGACTTCTAGTTTCATAGTGTTGTGGCCAGAAAATATGCATGATATGATTTTAATCTTGAATTTGTTGAGGTTTGCTTTGTGTACTAACATGTGATCAATTCTGGAGAATGTTCCATGTGCACTTAAAAAAAAATGTGTATTCTGTTGCTTTAGGATAGAGTGTTCCAAATATATCTGTTAAATCCATCTGTTCCAGTGTGTCATTCAAAGCCATTTTTTATTTGTTGATGTTCTGTCCATTGATATAAGTGGAGTATTCAAGTCCCCTACTATTATTGTATTATTACCAATTAGTTCCTTTGCATTTTTTTATTAACTGTTTTATGTATTTAGGTGCTCCTATGTGGGGATGCATAAATATTTAGAATGATTATTTCTTCTGTTGGAAGATTATGATTATATAGTGTCCTCTTTGTCTCTTGTTTCAAAGTTTCTTTTGTCCAATATAAGCATTGCTACTTCAGCTTTCTTTTTACATCCACTGGCATGATAGAAGTTTCTCCATCCTCTCACTTTCAATCTGCAGGTGTCTTTAGATCTAAAATGGGTCTCTTGTAGGCAGCATATAGATGGGTCTTATTTTTTTTTTTATCCACTCCCCCACCCTATGTCTTTTGATTTGAGCATTTAGTCCATTTACATTCAAAGTAATTATTGATAGATATGTATTTGTTGCCATTTTATTACATATTTTGTGGTTGTTTCTGAAGATTTTCTCTGATCCTCCTCTGTCTTTCTCTCTTTCATGTTTTGCTGATTTTTTAGTGATATATTTTAATTTATTCCTCTTTAATCTTTGCATATTTATTACTGGTTCTTAATATACAATTACCATTAGGTTTGTAATAACCCCTTCTGCATATAGTAGTCTATATTAAGTTCATGGTCATTTAAGTTTGAACCTGTTCTTTTCTCCTCTCCTCTCCATGTTTTAGGTATGTTATCATATTTTATGTCCTTTTTTGGTGAATTCCTTCACTGTTTTTTTACAGAAATATTCATTTTTACTGCTTTCTTTCCTACCTCTATACTGGCACTGTTGGTCTCTCCTTTCCATGCAAAGATTCTCTTTTAATATTTCTTATTGAACTGATTTAGTGATCATGAACTCCTTTATTTGTCTGGGAAACACTTTATCTCTCCTCTACGCTGAATGACAGACTTGCTGGATAAAGTATTCTCGGCTGCAGATTTTTCTCATTCAGCACTTTGAATATATCGTGCCACTCTCTTTCGGCTTGCAAAGTATCTGCTGAAAAATCTCGTGCTAGCTTTATGGGTTTTTCCATGTAAGTTAGTGACTTCTTTTGTCTTGCTGCTTTTAGAATTTTTTATTTTGCAGTTTTGTAAATTTAATTACAATATGTCTTGATGTCAGTCAGTCTTTTGTTGATTCTGGATATCTGTTTCCTTCCCCAGATTAGGGAGGTTTTCAGCTATTATTTGTTCAAATGAATTTTCTGCCCTGCCTTTCTTTCTCTTTTTCTGAGACTCCTACAAAATAAATGTTACTACATTTGATGGAGTCATCTTGTTCCCTAAATCTATTCTTGTTTTGCATAATTATTTTCTCTTTTGCTCAGCTTGATTGCATTTCATTACTCCTGTCTTCTAGATTACAAACTCATTCCTTTGTTTCTTCAAGCCATCTGTTCATTCCCTCCAACATACTTCTCATTTCATTTATTGTACCATTTATCTCTATGTTACTCCTTATCTGTGCATTAAGGGTCTCATTCATGTCTTCCACTTTTTCCCAAGTCTAGTGAGGATCCTTATGATCATTGCTTTAAATTATTTATTAAGCATGTAACTAATATCTGTTTCACTTAGATCTCTGGCTGTGGCCTTGTTCTGTTCTTTCATTTGGTATAAATTTCTCTGTTTCCTCATTTTAGCTTCCTCTCTGTCTATTTCTCCATATTAAGAAAATTACCAATGTCTTCTGCTCTTGAAAGTTGTGACTTTATGGAAAGAGGTTCTGGAGTGTTCTTCAGTGCAGTGTCCCTTGCTCACCAGAACCTGGTACTTCAGGAGAGTATCCTATGTATGTTGCTTATCCCTTGTTTTTGTGTCTGAATCACTCTTCCTTTCTGTGCAGTTCTCTACACTGACTCTGCTTGTTGTGGGCTGTGCTTGCTGTCTGTGGTGTTAATGGGACCCATGTCTGCCAGCTCTGGAGGGGTTGGGGGGAAGGGTGTGACACTTGGGAGCAGGGTGTCAGTGTCAGCAAAATGAGCGTTGGACCATGAATCCTATGCCAGATCCCCTGAAGTGCTGTGATGGTAGGGGATGTGTAGCTCAATGCAGCATGAGATGACAACTGTGTAGCCAGTAGCTAGGCAGGGGGAAGGCCTGGCTTTAACAAAATTTGCCCTGAGTCCAGGGCTGAGACTAGCTGCCTTGGAGTAGATGGGTCTTCAGGAGAACTTGTGGCATGGCACATTGTTAGCAGATTAGGTAGCAAGTGTCTATGTAGCCCTTCCTCCTGGAGGTGTCTCTGTACTTATGCTGGGGATGGGGCAGTAAAGTGTCACCTGCCAGATCCCATGTTTTCAGAGAAGTCCCCCAATATGTTCAGAAATCAGTATGAACAGATCTGTCTCCTGTTTGCACACCACCACCACCCCTCCTGGCATTGTGCAAACTTGCCCTTTTTATAGTACCTCTTCACACAGGCTGCTGTCTCTTTAAGGAGGGAGACCCAGCTAACACTGCTCTCTTAGCTCACCCAGTGCTGAGTCAGCTGACCTCCTAAGCTCCAGGTTCCAAGTCCAGCTGGTTTTACAAACTCGTGGAATTCAGCCCCTCTGGTTTTTAAAGCCAAATGCTATGGGGATTAGTGTTCCCTATGTGAACTCCCTGGTGTGAAGGTCCATTTCTCTGCTTGCTTTGTGCATGCATGCCTGCAGCCTCCTTCCTTCCTTCAGGAAGCCTCCCTCTACCTTTCTGACCTATTAACCTTTCTGATGCAGCTTCTTCTTTATATTTAGTTGTGGAATTTGTTCTGCCAGTCTTTGGATTGCTCTGCAGTTTATTGGCTTAGATGTGAATGATATCTAGTTGAAAACGTGGGACAGGGTGAGATCACAGTCCTCCTATTCCACCCTCTTCCCAAGCTTTGTCTGGAGGGAAAAAGGTTTTTAAGTCTGACTTGACTTCACTATCTTAAATAAGAATTCATTTGTGCTGCTCTTAACAGGCCATAGATGACAGCTTCCAGGTCCTTGACAAAGACAACTCCTGGGTTATAAAACTGGCAAGAGGTTTTTACATACATCTCAATAAAACAGAGAAAAAACTGACAGTACAAATTTTCCAGTGTAAATGCTCAAAGAAAAAGGTCAGGGACCAAGATGCAGAAAGAACCTGTCTAGAGTCTACTCAAGATGAGAAGAGTAAGGTGGACTCAATCATCTTATTTGCTAACAAATACAACAGTAAATGAAATGCAAGCCACCAGTGTCTCCATCCTATTCTCCTTACTCAGTTTACCTTGTATAATCTGATATACTATTAAATAATCATCGAGGTCATAAAAAAATTTTGAGATTATTTCATTTGTTGGTATAGTCATACAGGGGTTGTATTTAGCACAAAGATTAAAAGATAAGTACAAATTCTCTGAAGTGAAAAATTCAAAGTCTAAAAAATTTTCTTTGAAGGTCAATTTACTGTTTCAGAACTTCATATTCAATACAGCTAAATGTTCACAATTTATCACTTGAGATTTTTTCTATTTAGACTCTACACTGTTCAGAAAAGATACAGACATTGAAAAGTCTCCCTCAGTGATAAAGTACTTTATTCTAAAACAGTCTGAAAGGCTTCTCAGGCTGTCATTCCTAAATGCGATTATCCTTTAATGCTTACTACATTAGACATCCTTTTACATATTTTAAACTATGTTCTTATATTTATTTTCAACCTCAAATATATGAGACATACATTTCTCAATTATTCGTACTAATATACAGAAGTAAATGAGATACTAAACATACTTTAAATTACCTTTAAATTGCTTTTGGTGCTTATATTTAAAGTTATCTGATATTCCAAAAATATATTTTGATTGCTTTGCTCCAAAAGAAGTTAGAAAGTTACTGGCTCTTTCCACCTGAATTTGAGATAAGTCCCCACTGCAACATACAATACATTTGTAATTAATCTCCCCCTTGCCAACTCTTCCTAGGGTTAGAAATTCTGGTTTATACTTTTAATTCTAAGAGACTTCCCCTCCAAAGACTAATTTCATTTAATTTGATTCAATAAATACCTATTATCTCCTACCATGTGCAGCCATGTATTAGTCACTGAGGTACCATCCTATCTCAAGCTGCTCATGGTCCACTAAGATCAAATTAAATATAGGAGAATGAGAAACAGAGGTAGACAAATTTTTTTTTAAAAAAGGTTTTTTTGAAAAAAAATCTACAAGTCCTACCAATAAACTTTAAAATAAGATTTTACATGAATGAGTCATTGCAGATACATTTTCACCAGTCCTATTCCCTCTGCCTAAAACACCAGTCACCAGTCCTATTCCCTCGGCCTAGAATACTATTACCTACTGCCCTATAAATCTCACTAGTCCTCTAAACCTCAAGTTAGATATTCTCTCCTCCAAGTAATCTTCCATGGCCTCCACTTTCCACTCAGATTTGGTGGCTTGTAATATTCTCTGGCTGGGTTATATTGGGGAGGGTATGTGCTATGGTGAGTGTTGGACTGATGATTCACAGGGGCACCTGGGTGACTCAGTTGGTTAAGCAACTGCCTTCAGCTCAGGCTATGATTCCAGGGTCATGGGATTGAGCCCCGCATCAGGCTCCCCACTCAACAGAGAGCCTGCTTCTCTCTCACCCTCTGCCTGCCACTCTGCTTACTTGTTTTCTCTCTCTTTCTGTCAAATGAATAAATAAAATCTTAAAAAAAAAAAAAAGACTGATGATTCATAGACCTGTACCCCTGAAGTAAATAATACATCATATGTTAATAAAAAAATAATAAAAATATTCTCAGTTTTACCATTTATGACACTTATTCGTAGTCATTTCTTTACTTGTCTATATCTCCAAGTGGGCAGTGAGTTCTTTGATGGTGGGGCAAAATCTTTATCTCTGATGTCTATGCACCTCACCTCTGGGAATACAACAAATTTAGATTGAATAAATAAATGAATAGATGGCTACATACAATAACAATAAGAGCTAACATTTATTGGACTTATTTATCTATGCCACCCAGTATGCTAAGGATTTTACATGTGTCATTTTAATTAATCTAATTATTATTCCCAATTTACAGATCAGAAAAACAGAAGCTGTAAGAAATTAAGAAACTTGCTTTAGATTAAGTAACTATTAAGTCATAGAGCTAGAATTTCAACATTAGCAGCCTGACTTTGGAGCCTGTTCTTTTAACCATATTCAAATTGCTATTACACAATTCCAAACGAGACTATCTTTATGAAACAGGAGGAACAAATTTCTACCAGGTCTATTAATTTAGCAAAGGTTCCATCGTGGGAGTAAAAATGTCAAAAGTTTAAACTGTCCCACAAAAACAGACAAATACTAAACATCCCACTAGAACTATTTAAGTATAAAGTTGCCTCAAGGCAGGAATAACATTTCCAGGAATCCTTCCAATATAGGGATATCACAACTTAAATATTTTCAAGATACATATCCAGATTTGAAATATCAGTGACATAAGTTAGCTGTTATGTTTTATTTCTTAGTAACTACAGTCTTTAGTCCATTTTTAAATAAAATTTTTATCATTAGCTCATTTTGTAAGCTTAACAATTCAATTTGACATGTACACAGTAATTTTTTATACTGAGTAATGAGGTTATTAAATGTGTACTCAGGGGGGCCTGGGGGCCCAGGCAGTTAAGCATCTGCCTTCATTCAGTTCAGGTCATGATCCCAGGGTCCCCGACCACTCATCCTGCTCCCTGCTCTGCCCTCTCCCTCTGCCACTCCCCCTATTTGTGATCTCTCTCTCTCTCTGTCAGATAGGTAAATGAAATCTTAAAAAAAAAAAAAAAAAGTATACTCAGAGTTTCATAATTAGAACCCTCACCTCTAACTAAAGTCAAACAAGTACAGGTATACTCAAATTCTGCCTGAATTCTACACCTATGAAAAGACTGTTTTAAGCCACATCACTCAACAAGGTTACACCGAGAGCATCATTGAATAAAGCAAGTATTTGATCTAGCCTTAAGAGGAGACAGTAAGATTGTACTTCAAAAGACTTCAGAAAACAAAGAAAAAAGTTAATTGGCTGTGCAAAAATAACAATTTCCCTCATTTTGTGCTTTAATTCATGAAGTACTGAGTCCAGAAAACGAAATTCTGTTTCTGATTGTGTCAACTTCATGTCATCCTCACTCACAAGTGTCTGACTTAGGCTTTGGGTAATGTCCACAGTTTCACTTTTTTCTGAATGACTCCCTAGTGCCTCATCTCATTGGAACACACAGGACCACAGTGTCCTTATTGCCCTTATTGTGTGAGACAGAGATTTTTCATCCAACTACAAACTTCCCAAGCATATTAGAACCTGCTTTTTGAGGAGCATCCCCAAATCAGCAGCTTTGTAATCAAGTGAGAGCTTACAGGGAACAAAACTGGGCTAAAGACTTTAGTTTGAATTGATTTGTTAATATTATTATTAGTGCACAATTCATCAAAACATTACAAATTTTCATAAATACATTTTAAACATAAAAGTAAAATTTATTGGAAATGTGCTTTTTAATTAAATAGGGGTATTTTTTGTTTCCCAATTAGTTAATGTATTAATGAATCCATAGTGGAATTTTAATTATTACTAAAACAAGGTAACAGTCAATTCTATGTCTATTTTCCATTTTTATAGACACAGTGTTAAGAAAATTTAGTCACATAAACAAATAGAAAATAATGGAAGGAGTTTCTTTCTTTAGCAAATGTCATACAGTTCTTTCCACTATTTCACCAAAACCATATGGTAATCTAAAAATAAAAAAACACTTTTCATAATAAATCAGTTGGAAACTCAATTAGGTCTTTCCCCAATACTGCTGAAAACAAAGATTAGGAAACCAACTGCTTGCAAAAGGATCTGCCTACAATACATACATACAATACATACAATGTGTTGTTCACATTCACATTTTCTGAGAGGAATTAATCACATTGATATTAAGTATATCTATTATTCTTTCATTTAGAGGCACCTAGTTAATTCTACATACTCTAAATATACAGAAAGGATTAGGGAATCAAGATATTGTTAATTCCAGTGTATTTCTACCATTATAGCTATCTCACTATATTCTTCAAAATGCCAAAGCTGTAGGTTTAACTCATTCAATTACTACTGAATGATTTTATTATAGATTTTTCATCTCTAATCATAAATGAAATTGCCCTATGATTTTCCTTTTTTTCTTTTTTAAAAATTATTATCTGGTATCTTATCTAGGTTCATCAAAAGTACCAAGCAATTTTTACCTCTTCTACGATTTTCTTTGATATCCTAAAAGAAGATGGTATTGGTTATGTATCATTTTAATGTTGGGTAAAACTAGCCTGAAAAATCATCTATCCTGGTGCTTTTTATAGAGGAAGGGTTTTGATTTGCACTTCAATTTATTCTATGGTCATTTTCTTTTCAACTTTCTTGCTTCTTTGTTATTTCTATTGCTATTTGACAAAGAACCAACTTCAGCATTTTATATTTTTTCCAGAGATGTAACCATGCCATTTTGGTTTCCTAATTAGTATATGATTGTTCATAACATTTACTTTTGATTTTCAAACTATTTTTACACATGCATATAATTATTTACATTTTGTTTTCAATATTTTGTTTTTCTTTCTTTCACATTTGTTTGATTCACTTTTGTATAGATTTATCTAGCTTATCAATCTTTTTAAAGAAACATATTTCAGTTCTCATGATAAAATGTATGAAGCAATAGGAAATACCATTCACAAGAAGAATTAAAAACCTAAAATACCTATAAATAGTTATTCTAGAAATGTATTTGAATCTTATGAAGGAAATTATAAATCTTTATTGCTACATAAACTAGAATATAGTCCTGTTTCTACCCTGAAGGTTTAATATTGTAAAAATATCAGTTCTTCCTAAATTACCTTACAGCTTTAATTTGATTCCAATAAAAATGCCAAATTTTTTATAGAATGTTAATGCTCATAAAGGATTTTGAATTTCATGTGGAAGAATAATCAGACAAAAATAGCAAAGACACTTTTTTTTTTTTTAAAGGAAGTAGGGATTCACACATAGCAGTTACTGAAATTTGTTATGAGACTATAATAATTTTTAAAATGCAGTGTTGGCATGAGATTATTCAGGCAAGTCTCAGGCAAGCCAACCTACATTTAAAAGTATTTGCAAAGATATCATGAAATTGACAGACACATTACTGTTACGGAATGTTCATTGTCTCCTCTAAAATTCTCAACCACTTTGCATCTTGGTGGAGTCATGTGACTGGATCTAGTCAATGAATAGGAAGTGATGAGTGTCAAAGCACAAAAGGGTGGGTGGAAGAGCTCCACTTACTCTCATCCCCTGCTTTGTTTGCCATCAGGAGTATATAAATTCAGACGGCAACACCCAAATGGGAATAGCCTGAGTGAATCATGTGGAGAATGAAGGATGAAGTTGCCTTATAGTTATCCAATTCTCAACGAATTGGAAACAATTTCAATTCTTAGTTCATCTGAGTTGAGTTCTATGAAACAGTAAAGAAGACAGTTATGAACAACCCTCTGAAATCCTGGAAATAGGGAAAGTGTAGAGTGCAGTTGCTTTTCACAGTTAATCTAAAGAATGAACACCTTGTGGATCTGAGAAAAGACCCCTGCTTCAAAGACATATGACATTTTTACTCACGAAAACTCAACTTTATGGTTGTGTCTGTCCCTCTAACCCCCAAGTCCCATAAGAAAATGCAAAGTGGGTCAAGTGGATGCTACACACTCAGTGGGTTAGTGTCACAGTTGAAGAACACTATACTTGTTCTATAATGAGGAAATAAGCAGTAAGCAAACCTGCCTGATCTTTGCTCTGGAAGGAAACATTATACTGGAAAATAAGCACATCTGCTGCCTGTTAGAGAAGTAGACATTATCTTTATCTTTCAAAGTCATTCTTTTTTTTTTTTTTTCAAGATTTTATTTATTTATTTGAGAGAGAGAGAACATGAGGAGGGGTGGGCAGAGGAAGAGGGAGAAGTAGGCTCCCTGCTGAGCAGGGATCCCGATGAAGGATGCAGGGCTCAATTCCAGGACACGGGATCATAACCTGAGCCAAACGCAGATGCTTAACCAAGTGAGCCATCCAGGCATCCCCTCCCCCTCACAAAATTATTCTTTACACAGATATCCTTGAAAATACAATGTGAAATAAAAGGGCAGTTAGTACCTTTGCTCACAAGATGTACAGATACAGGAGAGCCCCACAGAGAATTGTTTTCCAAAAGTCATGAAAGTAACTAACCAGTTCAATAAGTCTACCATTCCTAGTTTGTATGGGTCCAGAAAAACCTACTCAGCTCTATCCCCAATTTATTTATAAAGAAAATTTAAAGTTTTCTTTAATTTCTTTAATTTAATTTTATTTCTCCATGAAGAAATACCTTGGAATTTGGTCACCCCTCTTTCAGTCAGTTTCTGGAATACTGGAAGAGAAAGGAAAATTAAATTCAAATGTAAGCTTTATCAGTATCCAGATGTCATTTTGCTAGAATCATTTTATTAATCTCCATCTCTAAAGATTCTCATATTCCATAAACACATCAAAATTTTGGCAAAGTGCTATGTTCAGTATTCCCTTTTTCCCTAGGATAAGGTTTCTCTTCATTTGGTTTAACCTGGGATAAGAGGACTTTTTTTCCCATACTCTTAAAATTATAAGAAGCGAGAATACATGCAAACAAGCCAAAGGTAAAGTGAGTTACAGAGTCCATGGCAAAATCATTAAATGAGAACAGCAGCTGTCAGACAGGGCTCAGCAAGCACCTAAGTATTTCATAAGAAGTTGGCAAGCTACTTAAAGTACTGCCCCTTGGTAGAACCAGAAGTTTGTAGATGGGCTCAAATACAATGGAATAAATGGAGTAATGGTCTATGTAAAGGAAACCAAATGTATGTGTCATCTATGATAATGGAAACTCAGGATCAGAGAGTTACATGATACTCTGACTAATTTGTCAGCATTTCAGTGTATTAAAGGTTTTAAGACTATCTAGAGAATAGTCTCAGCCACCACACAGTCCTTTGGTGTTATATAGTTCAGAAGAGCACTGTAATTTAGGCATATTATTCTGAAAGAAGAATATTTTTACTTTAAGAGATTTGATTTAAATTTTATTTTAGAGTCATTTTAAAAGGCTAAACTTCTTTTTGTTTTAGATCTGTAGAAAGAAAAGCTATCAGTTATATGGAAAAGTAACTATAAAACATGGAATTTATAAAGACGAATGAGCTCTGAAATATCAATGTACTATTGCCTAGTACCTTTTAAAATTCCAACACCAACTCAAAATGTGCAGAAAATCTCATGAGCAAAGGGAATAACCTAAATGCCTGAACCATGCGTCTAAATATGCAGCCATTTTGCATTTTCTTTCTGAAGCTTTAGTGATACAATATGGTCTGCTCTAGAAGCCATTTACTAAAATGCTTTGAAGTTTTATTAGTTCGCATATAGATATGAAAAGTTCTAGACCAATTACTTTCTTCTGTCTCTCTACAGGAAATTTGAAACAAAAATTCTTTTTAAATTATTCAAGGCTGTTATTTTGAAAAATGATAGAAAGCAAGAATTTTAAACTTGGAAACAAGAGTTTTAAACCACTAGAAAAGTCTAGAAAGAGAAAGGAATTGTTTATTCTCTGCTAATACTAGACAGGAAATGTAGAAAATTTAAGCTAACATAGGTGAAACCTAGAAATGTGAATTTAGCAGTCACCTACACAAATATGGGGTAGTAACTCTAAGGACAACATAATAATTTTTACAAAAAAGTAGGAGGGCATTGAAAAACAAAAACTAAGATCTGCTCAGAGACATGCAGGAAACAGATTTTTCAAAAAGTTACCAAAATAGCACTGCAGTTAGAGGGAAAGGAACCTGTCCCATGGTGGTTCTCAAAGTGTGTCCTACAAAGCATAGTTTCACAAGATTCTACTAGATATTATGCTGGAGGAGTGCCATAATTTAGAAAGTAAGGACAGAAGGACTTCTCAGACCTTCAATATGGTAATGTATGTCATGAATTTCCAACAGGAAGATAGAAAATGCAGCATTTCCCAAATTGGTTTGATGTTAGAACTTTCCAGAGAGTATATCTAGCATTGCTGCACCATGAAACTCTGTAAAAGAAAAGTTATATACAGCAGAGAGAAGACTAGCAAAAAGGAGGGTAGGAATAAGAAGAGAGAATAGTTATAAAGTAAAAAGAAATGCTGCCAGAAAAGATCTCCTTTTATAGTAGGCTGAATGGCGGCTCCCAAAGATATGTCTACCCAGAACCTGTGAGTGTGATTTTATTTTTTAAAAAAAGATCTTCTCAGATGTAATTAAGAATCTCAAAATGACTCTAGATCAGGGTAAGCCCTAAATCCAGTGATAAGTCTCCTTAATAGAAAGAGAAGGGGAGAACGTGTAAAGAAGAGGTGATATGAAGACAATGGAGGCAGACTGGAGTAATGCATCTAGAAGACAAGACACACCAAGGATTTCTGGCAGCCACCGAAAGCTAAAAGTAATGCATGGAACAAACTCTCTCCCTCAGAGCCTCCAGAAGGAACCCTGCAGACACTTTGATTTTAGACTTATAATCTTCAGAACTGTGAGAGAATACATTTATATTGTTTTAAGCCACCCAGTATATGGTAATTTCTTACAACAGCCTTAGGAAACTGAAACATCTATGTTAAAAGAAAAAAAAAAAAATCCAGAAACAGAGGAGGGGTAGGAGGATGGAAAAGAGAGAGAGAGAATATGAGAGGGATCAAGGGGGAGAGAATGAAATTGAGACAGATTTTTTTTTTTAAAGGATGAAAATTAAATGGCAGGGAGCAAAAAAGAAATGAGGACTGGGAGAATTCATTATGCGGTATCAGAAACTCAGAAGAATTCAGAAAAGAGGAAACAAGAGTGCCCCTGAATATTACCTTAAAATGATAACATTTGCTTTCCTAACAAATTTTCTTAAAAATCTAATGTCTTCTGTTCTTTTGTTCTCTGAAGCACATGCTATTTACCCCACATGGTAATTCAATATTAAGATAGTAAGAGGATATGGATGCCTGGGTGGCTCAGTTAAGTGTCTGCCTTCCATTCAGATCATGATCCCAGTGTCCTGGGATCAAGTCCCACATCGGTCACCTTGCCCACTGAAAAGCCTACTTCTCCCTCTGCCTGCCACTCCCCCTTCTTGTGGTCCAAGACCCTCTTGCTCTCTCACTGTCTCTGATAAATAAATAAATAAAAGCTTTAAAAAAATAAGATAGAGGAGAAAAGCTTTTCCATATGTCCTCCTCTTTCTCTATCTCTGCTCTGCACTAGGCCTTCAGAAAGCAAAAGAAAATCTCGACTATGTGGTTATCATCTGAGTAACATAAAATTGAGGGTAGCTATTAATGGGTTCTGTTTCTCTAAAACTACTCTATTATTAAAATAACCAAATACAATAAGTAAAATTATGATGAACTTAAAAATTATTTTCAAAGCACACAAAAGAAAAACTTTCTAACTACTTAATTATTACTACCATGACCAATTTATGTCATTTATATTTTATATAAAACTGGTTTCCAGGCACCCTAAAACTTTTGTATTTTTAAAAAAGAGTATAAATAGGGACGCCTGGGTGGCTCAGTGAGTTAAGCCTCTGCCTTCGGCTCAGGTCATGATCTCAGGGTCCTGGGATTGAACCCCACATCAGGCTCTCTGTTCGGCAGGGAGCCTGCTTCCCCCTCTTTCTCTGCCTACTTGTTCTCTCTCTCCCTGTCAAATAAATAAATAAAATATTAAAAAAATAAAAATTAAAAAATTAAAAAGAGTATAAATATAAATATTTCTGGGGCATTCACATTCCATGTGATTCCCCAAATGGTTTGGATTTAATTTCTCCACTTTTATTCTTTATAAAGAAAGAATGGACAACATTAATGCCTATAGCTGATTGTCAAACACTTTATATATTTGCTCACAGAACTGGCAAGAGAAAGAAACAACTTTTTAAAAATATGTTTATGATTATTTGTATATTATAAAAATTGAACATGCTCACTTCAAAACAAAAACAAAAAAAAAAACGCAAAACTAAGAAACATGAAAGTAAAGAATAGAAATCACCCATTATTTCATTACCATTAGACAGTCACTATTGGCATTTTGATCTATTTCTATCCCTCTAGTCACATTCTTGGAAATATAATTTATATTTTTTAAACATAGCAAGATATCATAAACATTTCCATGCATTAATAACTAAAAAAATAGTAAGTAGCTGCATAATATTCCATTTCATAGATAATACATAATCCCCTCAAGCATTTCTATAATGTTGAACATTTAAGTTCTCTCTGGTGGAACCAGGTGAAATTACACTGAAATAATGAAATAATTGTCTATTTCATGAATAATACATAATCCCCTCAAGCATATCTATAATGTTGAACATTTAATTTCTCTCTGGTGGAACTAAATGAAGTTTACACTCAATGTGTATGAACTATTTTAAGGTTACTAATTTGTATTATCAAAATGACTTCCAAAAAGATGGTATCAATACAAATTCCCAAAGGACTCTGTGAAAGCCTATCTCAATGCAACCTTGCCAACACTGGGGAAACTCAACTTTTTTCAATGTTTGAAAGTTAAATTCCACCATCAATTTAATTTATATTTGTGTATTTTGAAATGTAACCTAGCCTATAGTGAAAATTGATCTGGATCCTTCCAAAAGAAACATGATTGTCATGATAAACAGGTATTCCAAATGAAGAAATTTTAATTAATTATTATTAAATATTATATATTAATTTATTAAAATAATAAATATAATAATCATATCTTATGTATAGTGGGAATTATTCACAGAATGGTGGTCCAGAATTATCATTTCTAAGGACTTCTCCAGCTATAATATTATCAAACTTCATTTCACAGTTGAGGTTATTTATAGTAGAACATGCACATGGCATGATGCAAATCAGGTAATTCCACCAATGGCCTTCACCCCCACCCCCTCATCTGTGCTGAACACTGCCATTTCCTTCTCCAAATTCTTTCTCCATTCTGATCTCTGGCTCCAAGAGAGTGACTGTGTACACCACATCAACAGATTTCCATGTCCTCTGCCATCTTATTGGATTCAGCCAATGAAAAGCCAAGTCAGGTAATCAGAAGGAGGGAGGAAGGTAAGTCAGGATATTTATTCCCCTGGCTGTATCCTCCATGGTCACTGTACCTCTCAACACTGCCCCTTCTTCATAACTCTCTGCTTCTATATTCTTCCCTTATTCCTTTCTAAGCAGTAGTGACACAGTTCCCCGCCGTATCTACCAGAGGTTATTAATTATCCCTCTCATTTTCCTACATTCTGCTCAAACCTTTGAAAATAGTCCCTTTGTAAATAAAACCTCTTTAATTTATCCTAACTTGTCTCTGTGCTGTCCTTTCTTTTTTTTTTTTTTTAAGATTTTATTTATTTATCTGACAGATCACAAGTGGGCAGAGAGGCAGGCAGAGAGAGAGAAGGGAGGAAGCAGGCTCCCCGCTGAGCAGAGAGCCCAATGCAGGGCTCGATTCCAGGACCCCGGGATCATGACCCGAGCCAAAGCAGAGGCTCCAACCCACTGAGCCACCCAGGTGCCCCTGTGCTGTCCTTTCAAGTTGAAACCATACTGCTCCATCTCCTAATATAGATATTAAATAACAGAAACAATAAGGACTTACTTTCTTTTTTTAAAGACTTTAATTATTTAATTATTTGACAGAGAGAAAGAAAACACAAGCAGGGGAGGGACAGGCAGAGGGAGGGAGAAGCTGGCTTCCCCACTGAGGACAGAGCGCAACTCAGGGCTCTATCCCAGGGCCCTGGGATCATGACCTGAGCTGAAGGCAGACACTAAACCAACTGAGCCACCCAAGCACTCCAATTAATTAGTTTCTAAAACTAAAGTAAGTTTCTCATTTGAGACTTCATTATAATTACTGAATTTAATACCTTTTACTTCAAACTCATTAGGTTTCTCTCACCCTTCAAATGTATGAGCAATTGGCAGCAGATTCTAAAGATACCATCTTTCTTTAAATGAGTATCTCCCGACCATGCCATAGTATGGAGTATCAAATGTAGACTTCATTGTAAGATCTAGTTAGACCAGCAAAGGCTAACAGAATTTTCACTTTCATAAGAAGAACTATAATGGAGACATATGCAAAATGGAAAATGTAAGGTCACATGGGGACAGCCAGAAATGATCGCAAGTGTTATATATCACTAAAGAGAAAGTTGTGGCTTATTTATGGCTGTCATTGCTCATCAAGAAATTTGTCTACGTACTTACTATTGGATGTGTGATACAGGATTTTCTTTTAATTAAAGTTTCTTACCATAGATTCGTGTTTGACCCATATTTTATGTTGCTTAAATTTCTTAACAAGACTGTGCATTTCTCCCATATTTTAGACATTCCAAATGTTGCTGGGAAATGGGATATATACCACTAGCGATGTTCCAGGAAACATTATTTAGGGAAACTCATGAAAACTATCACAAATAGATGTCCCACAATCTCAAGTATCCTGTCACCTGAACCACTTCATGAAGATAAATATCCCTCTACCAGTCAAGAATCCAGATTAAACTTCTTAAATCATGCAAAAGAGTGACACATTTGTCCCTATCCACCAGAAGTCCACAATCTGTGATTATTTACCAGTAATCACAGATTGCCATCCACTTTCCCATCTAGATTCAATCTGCAGCTACAGGTTATTGAGAAATCAGCTGAGAGGTATATTCAAAAGATATTATTAATGGATATTCATTCTAAATCTTCAAAATTATGCCAAGTTAATCACATTCTCTTTATTTATCATCCATTCAGTTACTAACCAGTACTTACTGAGTGCCTGTCTTGTGGAAGGCAGTGTTCTAGGTGTGAACCAAGAATGAGTGGGAAGCAAAATAAACATAATTCATAGGTCTTTTTTCCTCCTGCTTTTATCTATTTTTTTCCAGGTGGATTTTAGAAATATTTGTATACTGATGTAACAATAGATGGCAGATACATTAATAAAAAATCACAAGTAAGTCAGAAACACTCTTTTGTATGTAAACATTTTGCCAACGACAAGGGTGTCATCAGAAATTCACAGAGAAGAAAAAATTATGGAGGAAATGACATTGAAATAATTGGTTAGTAACTGAATAGAAAAAAATATCCCTTCAACTCAACCTTGTGCAGTAAAATAGAGTACATTCCAAAATCAAATAGAAAAATGAAAAGACAGAACAATAATAATCAACATCCCTAAGAAGTGTTTACAAAATCAATGGGAAAAAAATTACCTAGAAAAAAGAAAATGAATTGGAAGACTTGACTACATAGAAATGTGAACATTTTTCTGACAATATAAAAAAATTACCAAGATTATAAGATAAACAACAGATTAGGAAATGTATTTATAGAGAGTATTTAACAGTTTAATTATATAAATAACCTAGAAGTTGATGAGAGAAATACATCAAATGTTCAACTGTCAAAGGACATGAACAAATAACTCACAAAAGAGAAAATGAACTATACTCTATACATTAGTGGTAGTGGAAAATACTATCTTATGGGAAGTGATTTGACAATATGTATCAAAATGATAAGATATCTGGGGCACCTGGGTGGCGGCCAACTCTTGTTTTCAGCTCAGGTCATGATCTCAGGATTCTAAGATCAAGCCCTATGGTGGGCTCTGCGCTCATTGAGGAGTCTGCTTAAGTCTCCCTCTCCCTTTGCCTTTGCCTCTTCCTGCTGTGCTCTCCTCCCTCTCTCACTCTCTCTCAAATAAAGAAATCCTTTAAAAAATGAAAAAAATATTCACCAACTTTAAAAAGTTACCTCAACGAAATAATGTTAATGCCAGCAAGGGCATACATATATTATACGTAGAAATTTGAAGACTATCTAAATGATCAGTGATACAGAAATAGTTAAGTAAACTACAGAACCTGCACTCAATGATTATCCAGCTATTTTACAGGATGACTTACAAAGACTGTGTTATGACATGAAAAGCAATTATGACTAATTAAAGTAAGCTGTTTAGCACTTATGTAACATGATTGCAATTATGTCAGGAGAAATTATATACAGAAGAAAATAATTAAAATGACAGATATTCAAGCAGTAATAATTAATTTATTTAGCCAGGAACAGTGTATGATTGATATATAGCTTTTCCTGACTTTTTTTTCTAGGCATTTAATATTTGAATTATGAAACATTTCAAATAAATATATCAAATAGACATTTGGCAGCTCTGTCTATCTAAATTCTTCTGAGAACCACAAGTCTACAGAAATGTACCATCATCAGAATGAACTGTCAAGGCATTAAAATTACATAAATTAATTATTTTGTAACAACATTCCACTCCATCATAATTCATAAATACTATAGTACTACTTATTTTATTATTTTAATGCCTCATAAATTTTTTTCCTGTTGAAACTTGTAATTGAACAGTAAAGTTAAAAAAATATTTGGGGGGAAGGTATACACGTGTTTTTTAATTTTTCTCCTTAAATGATGATTAGCATGAACAATCCACTTAAACATTAGAAAACCAAATGCACACACCCACTCACAGCATTACAAAGTCATGACTAAACAGGAAATTCTGCTGCTGATATTTCAAACACACACACCTCATAAAGAAACTACAAATTTTCAGACTGTGACTAGATTTTCTGAACCTGGCTAAGTAAGTCTTCGTTATCTGTTGGTCTATATGTCCTTCTCTTCAGAGCTTGGCAGATAGTGGGCACTAAGTGAGTAAATACATTTTTTTAATAAATTTTTACTGAGGGAATAAACAAATAAGCATTCCTTTACTCCCATTATCAACATACATCCACTCCTAAAGACATACTCACAGAGACTTAACTTTCCTAATACCATAAAATTCATCACATGTGCAAATATCTTTATCGAAGTAGACATTAAAAGGTTTCAAAGTGAGAAAAGTTAGAATTGGGTTAAATATTATCTACTGGAAAAGATTCATTAATAAGGAGAATTAAGAATAATTATTAAAATGTGATTCATTAATTTTCATTAAGAGTGTTTTTCAGAAAAGCTTTTTGTATTTTCCTGACTGAAACATAAAAATAGTAAATGCCGGGGCACCTGGATGGCTCAGTGGGTTAAGCCTCTGCCTTAGGCTCGGGTCTTGATCTCGGGGTCCTGGGATTGAGGCCCGCATCGGGCTCTCTGCTCAGCAGGGAGCCTGCTTCCTCCCTCTCTCTGCCTGCTTGTGATCTCTGTCTGTCAAATGAATACATTAAAAAATATATATATAGTAAATGCATGTCACTAGGGCCCATCAGTCAGAGGGTTATTCAATAGTATTTGGCATATTGTGTTGGTGATGATATTTTTTACATGTTTAATGATAAATACGTATCATGTAATTTACCCACTGTAAGTGCACAATTCAGTAATTTTTAGTAAATTTAGCAATACTACAGTGTCGTACAATCAACACCACAATCCAATTCTCAAACATGTTCATTCCTTGAAAAATTTCTCTCCAGCCCATTTTATAGTTATTCTGTGCTCCCAACCTAGCCACATTCAATCACTGATCCACCTTCTGTGACAGTAGTTTCCTTTTTCTGCACACTTCATATAAAAGGAATCATATAATATTCAATGTTTTGCATCTGCCTTCTTTTTCTTACCAGTTTTGAAGATTTAAATTGGTAAATAGTATCCTATTGGAGAGGTAAGGCACATTTTTATTTAGTCACCAGTTGATAGACAATGGGACTGTTTCCAATCTTTCTCCTTTATGACTAATGCTACTATAAACATTTGCATACACACCTTTTTGTAACTATAGGTCTTCATTTCTCTTGAGTACAGAAATGAAGTGGAATCTCTGGGTCATATGGTTAAGTTTACACTTATAACAATTTAAGAAACCACCAAAATTTTCCAAAGAGGCTACCATTTTACATTCCCATCAACAACATATGAAGATTCCAGTGTCTCCAACATCCTCCCCAACACTTGGTATCATCTATGTTTTTGTTATTATTATAACCATACTATTGGGTGTGTAGTGGTATCTCATTTTGTACTTAATTTTCATATCCCTAACAACTAATAATGTCAGTTAGCACTTTTGCATGTGCTTCTCATCTATGGCTTTTTCCTCCATTTTCTCAATAGAATATTTTGAAGCATAAAAGTTTTAATTTTGATAAAATCCGATTTATCAATTTTTACTTTTATGGCTCAAGCTTTTGGTCTGTAGTTTTCCTTTGCTGCCTTTGTCTCACTTTTATGTCAGGGTAGTACTGACTTAAGATTGACCTGAACATTATTCCTTCCTCTGTTTTTTGAGACAGTTTGCATTTGGTATTATTTTTATTTAAATATTTGCTGACTAATAAAACCAGTCTAGGCCTGGACACTTCTTTATGAAAAGATTTTTTTTAAGATTATTTATTTATATATTTGACACAGAAAGAGATCACAAGTGGGCAGAAAGGCAGGCAGAGAGAGGGGGAAGCAGGCTCCCTGCTGAGCAGAGAGCCCAATGAAGAGCTTGATTCCAGGACCCTGAGATCATGACCTGAGCCGAAGGCAGTGGCTTAACCCACTGAACCACCCAGATGCCCCAAAAAGATTTTTAATACCTAATTCAGTACCTATACTTCTTGTAGATCTAATCGGATGAAATTCCATTCTAGTAATTTGTATTTGTCTAGAAATTTGTGTTTCAACTAAGCTAATTTGTTGTTACACTTTCTTTATAATATTCCCTTATAATCTTTTTAAATTTTTGTAGAATTAATAGTGATACCATTTATGATTTTCTTATTTTGAGTTTTCTTTCTTTTTTTCTTTCTCTCTTTGCATCCTAACTAAAGATTTTTCAAATTTGCCGGTCTTTTCAAAGAACCAACTTTTGGTTTCACTGATTCTCTCTATTGTTCTGTTTTCTATTTTATTGATTTCTATAATAATCTCTATTATTTCTTTCCTTCTATTTACTTTGGGGATAATTCTTTTTCTGTATTTCTATATTCTGTATTTTTTTATTTCTATATTTCTCTATATTCCATATTATTTTTCTAAATGCTATATTTAGCTTGACTATCTTTCAGGTTAAGGTGGAAGTTTGTATTATTGATTTAAGACTTTCCTTTTTTTCTAATATAGGTAGTTAGAACTTTAAATTTTCCTTTAAGCATTGCTTTAACCGCATCCTATAAATTTCGATATGTTGTATTGTTGTTTATATCCACTTCAAACTACTTTTAATTTTCATTGTTATTTCGTCTTTCACCCCTGAGTTATATAGAAGGGCATTTAATTTGGAAATATGTGGGAGTTTCTAAAATTTTTTTCTGTGTGGAGATCCAATCAAATTCCACAGTGGGCAGAGAGCATATTTATAATTTCAACATTTTTAAATGGAGATTTATTTTGTGGTACACCAAATGGCCTATCCTGGAGAATGCCACATGTGCACTTAAAAATTAAAAAATAAAAAAAATAATAATATGTATTCTGTAGTAATTAGGTAGATATACCTACCACTTGAGCTCCTTGATAGTGTCATTCCAGTTTTCTTTAAACTTGGTGATTTTCTAACTTCTATTAATTATTAAAAATAAAGTATATCACCAATTATGGTTGTTAACTATCTTTTCAATTTTGTCACATTTTGCTTTATGTACTAAGGATTCTATTGTTAGGTGCATATCGACATCTTCCTGACTGCACAGTCCCTTTCCTCATTTTAAATGTCATTCTTTTTCTTTAGTGATATTTCTCATAAAGTCTATTTAGTATGTTATTAATGTAATGACTAGCTCTCTTATGGTTTCTTGTTTTCATGGTATGACTTTTTCAATTCTTTTACTCCCGACCTATTCAGGTCTTTAAATTTAAGATGCGTCTCTTATTGACAGCTTATAGCTGTGTCTTGCATTTTTATCCAGTCTGACAATCGCTGTCTTCTGAGTGGTGTGTTTGTCCATTCACATTAAAATAATATTGACATGTTAGAATATATGTCTGCATTTTCTGTTTGTTTTCTATATGTTTCATGTCTTTTTTGATTTAATATATTTTGTTTAGTGTCTGATTTTGTGTTGAGTCTGTATCTGGACTATTTTAATTCCTCTGTTAATTTTTTCTCTATTTTTTGGTTATTTTCTTAGTGGTTGCTCTATGCATTTTAACTTTATGCATTTAACTAGCAAAATATATAAATTTTGTTCCAATGTATCTCTTCTTTTTCTCTACTCCTTAATGTTAGTAATATATCTATCACCTCTACATATGCTAAAACTCAGCATTATAGTCTTATAATTATTGCTTTATACAATTCTGTCTTTTGAAGTTTTAAAAGGAAATGAAAAAAACATATTAATAGAAACTTGTATTTATCCACACATTTGCCATTTCTTTTTTTTCTTTTTAAGATTTTATTTATTTATTTGATAGAGAGAGATCACAAGTAGGCAGAGAGGCAGGCAGAGAGAGAGGGGGAAACAGGCTCCCTGCTGAGCAGAGAGCCCGATGCGGGGCTCTATCCCAGGACCCTGAGATCATGACCTCAGCCAAAGGCAGAGGCTTAACCCACTGAGCCACCCAGGTGCCCCTTGCCATTTCTATCATTCCTCATTTTTCAGTGGATTTGAGTTACTATTTTGGTGCCCCTTCCTTCCAGACTGGAAGACTTTCTTTAGTACTTCTTGTAAGACACATATGTTGGCAACTAATTCTCTCCATCTTTGTTTATTTTGGTTTTCATTATTGTGTCTTCATTTTGAAGAACAACATTGCTATGTATAAAATTATCTTAACTGTTTTTTTTCTTTCAACACTTTGAATATGGCATCCCATTGACTTCAGATTTCTATTGCTTTTAATGTGAAGTTAGATACAAAATTTTTAGTTGCTATCCTGAACTTGATGAAACATTTTTCTCTTGCCTCTTTCAAAATTTTCTCTTTGTTTCTCAACAGGTTGACTATAATGTGTCTAAGTCTATAACTATGTCTACCTTTCTTGGGTTCTGTTGCACTTCTTGACTCTGTAAATAAACAATTTTCATCAAATATTGACAACCTGCAGGCATTATTTCTTCAAACGTTATTTCTGACTCTATCTCCTCTCCTCTTTCTGGGACTCCCCTTATCTGGTATGCTTTATGTTTTCCCATAGTTCTCTGAGGCTCTGTTCATTTTCTTCAATTATTTTTCTGTCTTCAGAATGGATAGCTTCTATTGATCTATGTTCAAGTTCACTGATTCTCTTTTCTTCCATATCAAATCTGCTTTTGAATCCCATTAGTAAAATTTTCAATCCACTTACTATACTTTTTAACTACAGGATTTCCATTTGGCTTTTTTATAGTTTCTATCTCTTCATATTTTGTTAAATCATTCTTATCATAATTTGTTTTCATTCTATAGACACGATTTTGTTTAGGTCATTGAATATTGTTATCAGAGTTGCTTAAAGTCTTTGTAAGCTAAACGCGAAATCTCGGGAAATTCAGAGAAAGTTTCACTTGACATTTTTCTGGTTATGGAACATAATTTGTGATTTTCCTGCATATCTTCTAGTTTATTATTGAGCACTGGAAATTTTACATACTATAGCAACTCTAGATTATTATTTTACTGAGAGTTGTTATTGTTGATTGTTTGCTAACTAGCCTGAACTAAATCTGTCATGTGTATCTCAGAGTCTCTACTAATTTTTTTCTTGTTTTTGTATTTAAGCCTGTTTGCCCAGGAATCACTGGGTATTCATATAGGTTACTGTTCACACAAAGATTTTTCACAGTTTGTACTCAAAGACCTCAGGCCGATAAGGCTCTCTGCTCTTGGGATGGATCTGTGTGTGGCCTGGAGAGTACATTCAAATTTCAGACCAGTTTCAAGTCTCCTCCAGCTTTTACTTTCTACCAAGTTCTTTGGAATCTTCCATATGCATGTGACATTCTATTAGCCAGGAATGTATGGATGGCTTGGGCCCATATCTGTCTTTGCTGCACATGAACACAGCTTCTGATTAATCTAAGATATGTGGAGAAGATATGACTGTTGCACTTCCTAAAAACCCCTATTAAATTCCCAGCTAATCCACTAGTTCACTGTTTACCCCAAATGGGACCACAACCTCAGGCTAGCAGAGTTGCTTGTCCTGTCTGTTCATCAGGGAAGCTGCATCATTAACTCTAAGTATCTCATCAGCAATGAATTTAGATATGGCTATAAATACAGTGTACAGGTTTTTTTGTTTTGTTTTGTTTTTTGTTTTGGGAAACTCTAAATTCCTCTTCTATAATGGATCACATGAAGGTTGGAACAACTATTAAAACATGGATTCTGGAGGCAAAAAGTCTGAATTTTCACACAGTTCAACCATTCCTAATCTTGAAACAACACTGGAAAACCTGTACCACTATAAAATGGAACTGACAATAATAGTGCCTAAAAGGTTGAAATGAAGATTTGATTAAATCATATGTCTAAAGCACTTAGCACAGTACCTGATATGTACTTAGTAAGTACCCACTAAAGATTATAAAATTCTTGGGTATGAGCAATTTGGGTCACATCACTACCCTCATCTTTATGTTGCTCTTCTGATGTCATCCCAGCAGTATTCAGACAGCACAAACTTTCTGGTTTTGGGGAGGTTTGTTTTGCCTAAGCCAATTCCCACTGGGAAGGTTGAAAAAAAAAAGTATTGTTGTCTGAAACTGCTGAGAGTTCAATTAACAAAGTATTTAGTTTAGTGCCTCATCTACATGTAGTTCATCAACTGTATTTCTATCACTTTTATGCTAGTACTTCTTTTTTCTCTTTATGGCTACATTTGCACTAATATGCACAACCCCAAAACTACAGAAGGCAGGGCTATCCATTGCAAACTGAGTGTTTGTGAACATCTTCTGTGCTATGCCATTGAAGAAGTAAGGACTAAGGTGAATATACTCTTGTCTATACTAAAAGATTTCTCTGAGACTCTCCTCCATCCCTTTATTCCACAAAGTTCATTCCTTTTTGTTTATTTCCTGACTTTTGATACAAATATTCGTATGATTCAGGATCCATTTTCTCTTGGAGTTGAGCCAAATCTATCTAACTTAGGACTTTGCTGTTTAACTGTTTCACATTTAGTACATGTGTGTTTATTTATATTTGTTAGAAGAATTCATCCACTTACCAGAATACTGGGTGATGGAGTGGGAAAAAAATCAAGTACAACTAACCCACATTTAAAACTTAATATTTGAAAGCATTTACCCATAAAGTTTCTCTCTTAAAATCTATGCAAATTAAGTTAAGTAAATATCTTGTATGTGCTCTGGTGGCATTCATAATCCAATACAGATGCTGCAAATAATAATAATAATAATTATTATTATTATTATTATTATTTATATTTGTTGAGTCCTTACATACCTGAGGGATTATTATTCTAAGTGTTTTGTATATATTATCTTATTTAAAGTCACAACAACACTATGACTTTTGTACCATTATTATACCAATTTTACAAGTAAGAGAATTATGCCCCAGCAAGATTAAATATCTTGCTCAAGGAAGATTTAAAAAAAAAAAAAATCAAGCAACTTTGACCCTAAAGCCTTAGCTCTTACCTGTCATGCTGTATTCCATTCCATAATAATAGTCAACATTTACAGAATACATACTATTTCTTCTCAATACCATACAGGTACTGTTCTCAATACCATATAGGTATAACTCCTTTAATCATAACCACAGCCCTATAAAGCTATATTATAATACCCATTTTAAAGATAAGGAAAATTAGAACAGAAAAATTAAGAATTCCCACAAAGCCATGTGATAGGAATTGGTAAACTCAAAAATATAAACAAAGTATATTCAATTCAAAGTGTAGAAGCACCTCACAGCACCTGATTCTTATAACTTGTGTGTTTAGAAGGTTTCAAGAAAAGTTTTCAAATTCTTTCCCCTACCCTTTTGCCAGAATATCCCACAGGATGATGGGAGGGGGTGACTGAATAGTTTTCATCTCATGTGTTATCTTCTATACACATGATAAATTACCCAGGAAGATGCCACTTATTCATTTGCATGTGCTGAACACAGGGTGGCAAAAGCAAAGTGAACCAAAGAAGCTGCTTTACTAAGAGACAACGGAATGACAACTGTACTCTTAATGCAACTCAATGAAGTAAAAAATATACCTATTTTTTATACAAATGGAAATTATTTTGATCAATTGAACTATTTATCCATTTGTTCACAAATAATTAATCTAACCAAAAGCATTAATTACTGAATGAGATTATAAAATCAAAACACCAGAAACTTCCCCTTGTAAAACTGAAAGTGTACTAGAAGAAAAAGTACCACCAATGATGATCTAATTAAGTTTCTATCTTCCAGTGAAGCTTAACAAGAGTAACAGTGAAGTTGTGATGGAGGCTGAAAATTCCAATGCCTCTATCTAAAAATGAATTCTTCAGCTTTATCATTTGAAACTATCCATGATCACTTTTAGCCTTACTCAGAAAAGGAAAAAGAAAAACATGTTATTTAAGTTTTATTTGTATGCATTTAATATTTGTAAAAACATGAGTAAATAAATGAAATTAGCTAGAGAAAAATACAAATTCATATTATGTCCATAAAATATTAAACAGCATATCTACATCCACTATAGTTTTATATATTTTTAGAACACTGTCCTAAGTAGCCTGGAAAAGTGCTCAAGAATAAGTGAAACCTTAAATTTTCTAAAAAAGAGTTTTTAAGACCAAATACTGGCTACCAATCATATGTATAAATCTTCCCAAAAATCTAAAAATAGGAATGTATTAAACAGAATGCACAAAGACAGAGAACGGCTCATCAAACTTTCCCAGCTAGGAAAATGTGGCTTTCCCATACATCATTCAATAAAAAACAGATGGTAGCAAGTTGGTTGCCAGAAAGAAAGGAAGGAAAGATATACAACATGTTATAATTATGAGCTTTGGGTAAACAAAGGGAGAACGAATATATTAAAAACAAAAAGGCATAGTTTCTTCATGAAAACTCTTTCCAGAGTAGGACAAACTAAGGCTAAAAGGACATATTTTTTAGGAACATTAAGTATACATGGAATGGATACTTTATCATCTAGAACCCACCCCCCTCCTTTTGGTTAAAACACCCCAAATTTTTTGTAACTCCTGCTACTTGTGGTTCAGACATCCCTTTAGGGTCTGGGGATCGGTGGTATGATTCATGTTGGTTCAGTCTAATTCTTATGACCAAATCAGGTCAAGTCAGGGATGAGCATTTCTCTCAGACTGGTCCAATTTGGAGTAAATTCTAGAGTTTTCACAAAGAGATACGTTCTTTTTCTCTGGAGTTGAGCATAGGAGACTACAGATCTAAAACTTCTGACAGTCATACTGATACCACATGAAAACAGAATGAAACAAACTATACAGAAGAGCAGGCTGATGAGATAAATGGTAGGTCCTGATGACATTTCAGCCCCTTCATCAAACTGCTCCTGAATCAGATGTTCCTCTGGAATTTTGAGTCACATGAACCATTAAGCTTTCCTTTTATCTTAACCCAGTTTGGTTTGGATTTACTGTCTATTGATCCTAGAAAAGCCCTTAATAATCAAACTCCAATATCAGGAGCAATGATGCATAAAAAAACCAGAGCCATTGCAGTTTACAAAACATCTTTTCCACATTTACTGTCATGATTCTATTCATAAGTGTTACTTCAATTCCCATTTTACAGATGAGAATAAATGGTGTTTTAGTTTGTGCAGGCTGCTTAGAGATAATACCACTTTTTGATAAAAGAAATACCACCGGGTATCACATAAAAAAAAACAGAAATGTATTTCTCAAAGTTCTAGAGGCTAGAAATCTATCAGAGGGTCAGTATGATTGAGTTGAAAGCCCCCTTTCTGTTCATAGACTTCTTGTTGTATATTCACATGGGAGAAAGGGAGCTAGCAAAGTCTCTGAGGCCTCTTTCTTTTTCTTTTTTTGAAGTACAATTAACATATAGCATTATATTAGTTTCATGTGTACAATATAATAATTCAATAATTCTATACATTACTCAGTGTTCATCATGGTAACTGTACTCTTAATCACCTTTATCTATTTCAACCAACCCTCTCCTCTGCCCAGCTCCCCTCTGGCAACCCCCGGTTGGTTCTCTGTATTTAATAGTCTGTTTTTTTGTTTGTTTGTTTGTTTGTTTGTATCTTCCTTTGTCTTTGTTCATTGGTTTTGTTTCTCAAATTCCACATATGAGTGAAATCATCTGGTACATGTCCTTCTCTGTTTGACTTACTTCACTTAGCATTGTAACCATTAGATATATCCATATTGTGGCAAAGGCAAGATCTCATTATTTTTTATGACTCATAATATTCTACTATGTATGTGTGTGTATATTATTTCTCTTTATCCATTCATCTATCAACAGACACTTGGGTTGTTTCTATATCTTGGCGATTGTAAATAACATTGCAATAAACACGGGCGTGCATTTATCTTTTTGAATTAGTGTTTTCATTTTCTTTGGGTAAGTATCCAGTAGTAGAATTACATGATATGGAATTTCTATTTTTAATTTTTTGAGGAACCTCCATACTGTATTCCACAGTGGCTGCACCAATTTGCATTCTCACTAACAGTTTGCAAGAATTCCTCTTTTTTCCACATCCTCACGATACTTATTTCTTGTGATTTTAGACATTCTGACAGGTATGAGGTAATATCTCATTGTGGTTTTGATTTGCATTTCCCTAATGATTAGAAACACTGAGCATCTTTTCATGTGTCTGATGACCATCTATTTATCTTCTTTGGAAAAGTGTCTATTAAGGTCCTTTGCCCATTTTTAAATCAAGTTATTTGTCTTTCTGGTGTTGAGCTGTATTAGTTCTTTACATTTTTGGTTGAATATTAACCTATTATTGGATATATCACTTGCAAATATATTCTCCAGTTCAGTACATTACCTTGTGATTTTCTGATGGTTTCCTTCACTGTGCAAAAGTTTTGTATTTTGGTATAGAACTAGAATAAATAACACTAAAATTTGTATGGAACCACAAAAAAAAAAAAAAAAAAAAGCCCTGAATAGCCAAAGTAATCTCAAGAAACAAAAACAAAGCTGGAGATATCACAGTCTCAGATTTCAAGATATGCTACAAACCTGTAGTAAACAGAACAGTATGGCACTAGCACAAGGATATGTGCATAGATTAGTCAAACATAATAGAAAGCCCAGAAATAAATTCATACATATACGATCAATTGATCTACAACATATGAGACAAGAATATGCACTGGGGAAAAGACAGTCTTTTTTTTTTTTTTTTTTTAAGATTTATTTATTTATTTATTTATTTGACAGACAGAGATCACAAGCAGGCAGAGAGGCAGGCAGAGAGAGAGGAGGAAGCAGGCTCCCCGCTGAGCAGAGAGCCCGATATGGGGCTCGATCCCAGGACCCTGGGATCATGACCCGAGCCGAAGGCAGAGGCTTTAACCCACTGAGCCACCCAGGTGCCCCGAAAAGACAGTCTTTACAACAAAAGCTGCTGAGGAAACAAGAAACAAGACATGCAAAAGAATGAAAATGGATCATTTTCTTATACCATACAGAAAAATAAACTCAAAATCAATTAAAGACCTAAATGTGGAACCTGAAACCATAAAACTCCTAGAAGAAGATAGGCAATAATTTTTTTAACATTGGCTGTAGAAAAATTTTTCCAGAGATGTCTCCTCAGGCAAGGGAAACAGAAGCAAAATTAAACTATTAGGACTACATCTCTCAGGATGCTTTTATAAGGACACTAACCCAGCAAGATAGCAGAACCTTCATGACCCAATCACCCAAAGACCCACCTCATACCCATACCCACCTCAGGACCTAATTACCTAAAGACCAGGATTTCAACATACGAAGTAATAAGAGACACAAGCATTCAAACCATAGCAAATGACTTTCCCAAGATTACATTGTTGGTAATTAGCAGCACCCAGGTTTTATGAATTAGATCTTGTGCTTTTCAACCTTAGGTTAAAAATAAGTTCAGGGGTGGGGTGTTCAGTAGTATGTCAGGTGGTAAAGACTAAAAACAGTGTAAGTGTAACATCTTTCTAGAACTTTGATTATATTCAAATATCTGAGCAAAATATGTGATTAATATAACTTATAAATAGTTCTATATAGATTTTTTATTTTAAACCCTAATATGGTATTCACTTTTTTTATATTTAGACACAAAAATACTATAAATCCCAGGGAATGATTATAATTTTTTTTATTTTTTATTAACATATTTTTAGCCCCAGGGGTACAAGTCTGTGAATCACCAGGTTTACACACTTCACAGCACTCACCATAGCATGTACCTTCCCCAATGTCCATAACCCCAACACCCTCTCCCTACCCCTCTCCCCCCAGCAACCCTCAGTTTGTTTTGTGAGATTAAGAGTCTCTTATGGTTTGTCTCCCTCCTGATCCCGCCTTGTTTCATTTAGTCCTTCCCTAATCCCCAAAGCCCCCATGTTGCCTCTCAACTTCCTCATATCAGGGAGACCATATGATAATTGTCTTTCTCTGATTGACTTTTTTCGCTCATCATAATACCCTCTAGTTCCATCCTTGTCATCGCAAATGGCAAGATCTAATTTCTTTTGATGGCTGTATAGTATTCCATTGTATATATATACCACCTCTTCTTTATCCATTCATCTGTTGATGGACATCTAGGTTCTTTCCATAGTTTGGCTATCGTGGACATTGCTGCTATAAACATTCAGGTGCATGTGCCCCTTCGGATCACTACATTTGTATCTTTAGGGTAAATACCCAGTAGTGCAATTGCTGGGTCATAGGGTAGCTCTATTTTCATCTTTTTGAGGAACCTGCATGCTGTTTTCCAGAGTGGCTGCACCAGCTTGCATTCCCACCAACAGTGTAGGAGGGTTCCCCTTTCTCCGCATCCTCGCCAGCATCTGTCATTTCCTGACTTGTTAATTTTAGCCATTCTGACTGGTGTGAGGTGGTATCTCATTGTGGTTTTGATTTGTATTTCCCTGATGCCGAGTGATGTGGAGCACTTTTTCATGTGTCTGTTGGCCATCTGATATCTTCTTTGCAGAAATGTCTGTTCATGGCCTCTGCCCATTTCTTGATTGGATTATTTGTTCTTTGGGTGTTGAGTTTGATAAGCTCTTTATAGATTTTGGATACTAGCCCTTTATCTGATATGTCATTTGCAAATATCTTGTCCCATTCTGTCAGTTGTCTTTTGGTTTTGTTGACTGTTTCCTTTGCTGTGCAGAAGCTTTTGATCTTGATGATGTCCCAGGGAATGATTATAATAACTAAATAAACCCAGGACATTTTGAACAAACAGCAGAAGGCTGTATGAGTACAAAATGCTCCAAGCAAAGTAAGATTTCTATTGCCACTTATGTACTATTGAACTAGATGTTCCAAAAATTAAGGTCACTAATAATCGCCCACAGAGATTTCCAAAATATTTTAGCAGCACATAAAAAACAATGATTGTTGACAAATTTTTTTCATTTCATTCACTATTTTCAGCAGAAGTCTAATCTTCTTGAAGATATGATAGGGTCAATAAGTCAAGGAGAATGTGGTAGACTAAATAATGGCTCCTCAAAGATGTCTATCTTCAAATCCCCAGAACCTGTGTATATGTGGTATACATGGCAAAACAGACTTTTCAGAGGTGATTAAGTTAAGTATCTTAATGTTATATATAAATGCAATGGTAACCACAAACCAAAAACCAGTAACAGACACCCATACACACAAAAGGAAGAGAATCCAAGCATAACACCACAAGGGAAAACCATCAAGCCACAAGGAGGAGAACAGGAAAGAAAAAAAGAAACAGAGAAGAACTACAAAACAACTAGAAAACAATTAACAAAATGACAATAACTACAAACCTGTGAGTAATTACTATAAATATAAATGGACAAAATGCTCCAATCAAAAGACATAGGGTAACTGGATGGATTAAAAAGAAACAAGACCCATCTATATGTTGCCTACAAGAGACTCACCTTAGACTTTAAGACACATACAGAATGAAAGTGAAGGGATGAAAACAGATATTCCATGCAAATGAAAAAGAAAAAAAAAAAGGTAGGGTGGAAATATTCATGTTAAGACAAAGTAGACTTTAAAACAAAGACTACAGCAAGACACCAAAAGAGGCACTACATAAAAATTATAATAATACTAGTATTCTAATATACAGTTATGATTTATCTACTTATGTAGAACTTCCTTAATTTCTTTCAGTATTGTTTTAGTTTCATATGCATATTCTTGTACATATTTTACTGGATTTATTTGATATTTTAGGTGCTATTGTAAAGTATGCTTAAAATTTTTATTTTCTGACTTGAAATTTTCTATGTCATATAGAAATAAAATGGATTTGGAATGTTTACTAGGAAATGGTAGCTTAGCAAAAAGTGAACTAGATGATGCAAATCAGATTACTAAGCAATTGGATATTTGGCTTTTAGAAATTCTTCATAATGGAAAAATCTTCCTGCCTCACTCAGTATTTTAATACTTTTATTTCTCTAAATTGTCACAATATGTAAATACATCTCCCCTGTATTAGTTTCCTATTGTTATTATAACAAATTACTATAAACTTAGTGATTTAAAACTACAGATTTATTATGATCTGATAGTTCTGGAGTCCAGTATCTAAAATAATTGGTAGGTCTGTGTTCCTTGTAGAAGTTCTAGGGGAGAATCTTTTTTCTTGCCATTTTCAGCTTCTATGGGCCACTTTCATTTCTTGGTTTGTGGCCCTGCATAACTCTGACTTCTGCTTCTGTCATCACTTCCCTCTCTGGAACTTACTTTCCTGTCTTTTTCTTATAAAGATCATGGTACATTGGGTCCACCCAGATAATTCAATATAATCTTCCCACCTCAAGATAGTTAACTTTCTTCTTCTTTTTTTATTGAAGTATTGTGACTACAATCTGTCACCAAATAATTTTATTATAATAGTATTAACTATATTCCCTATGCTGTGCTTTTTATCTCTGTGATTTATTTATTTTGTAACTGTAAGTTTATACTCTTAATCCCCTTTATTTATTTTGCTCATCCCTCCCAGCTGTCTTCCGTCTAACAACCACCAGTTGTTCTCTCTAGTTAAGGGTATTTTTGTTTTGTTTGTTCATTTGTTTTGTTTCTTAGATTCCAGCTGAAATCCTGTATTTGTCTTTCCCTGTCTGACTTATTTCACATAGCATTATAACCTCTGGGTCTATCCATGTTGTCACAATTCCTCTACTTCATGTTTCTGATATAGCCAGTATCACACTCTCAGAAACTCATTCAGCATCAGATAGATAGGCTACATTATGTGAAGTAACAAACAGCCCCAAATCCCAATTACTTAACTAAGTAATAGTTTATTTCTTACTAACATTACATATCTAGTATGAGTCAGGAGGGAAAGTCTACTTACTATAGTAAGTAGTCTCTTATATATCAGATTATATATTTCTTATATATCTCTTATAATATCTTATATATTATAGTCTCTTAGATATCAGATTGATGCAGGATTCATCTCAAAATATGCTTCTTTAATAACTACAGATCTCATGGGCATTAAAAAGATAATAAAGAAATATTATGAACAACTTTATGTTCACGAATTTGATAACCTACATGAAATGGACCAACTCCCTGAAAGACACAATTTGCCAAAACACACACAAAAAGAAATAGACATGTGAGTAGGCTTATATTGAAGAAATGGATTATCCAAATAGACCTATATTAAAGAAATTGAATCAACAATTAATAACCTCCAAAACAGAATGCATTGTGCCCAGATGGGTTTAGTGGTGAATTATATTAAATATTTAAGAAAGAAATCATATAATTTCTCTCAAAATAGAAGCAGAGGAAACACTTCCCAATTCACACAATGAAGCCAGCATTCCCTAATACCAAAACCAGACAAAGGCCTTAACAAAAAAGAAAACTATAGAATAATATCTCTCATGAATATAGATGCAAAAATCCAGAACAAAATATTAGCAAATTGAATCCAACAATGGATAAAAGAATTGTACACCATAAACCAGCAGGATTTTTCCCAGGTATGCAGGCTGATTCAATTTTCAAAAGTCAGTTGATGTAATCCATCACATCAACAGGCAAAATAAGAAAAAAATCACGTGATCATTTCCATAGATGTATAGAAAGCATTTATAAAATCCAACATCCACTCATAATACAAAATCTCAACAAACTAGGAATAAAGAGAAATTTCCTCAATTTGATAAAAAAAAAATCTATAAAAACCTACAGCAAACATCATACTTAATGTTGAAAAACTTGAAGCCTTCCATTAAAATAAAAAATAAGAAATGTCCTCTCCCACCATTCTTTTCAACATCATGCTGGAAGTATCGGCTAACACAAAAAGATAAGAAAAGGAATTAAACATACACAAAATTGGATGGAATATATAAAACTGGTTTTGTTCATAAATGACATAAAAATCTATGCAGAAATTCTGAAATAATTTATAGAGGAAAACTCCAGGAATTAATAAACACTTATAGCAGGTTGCAGGATGCAAGCTTAATGCACAAAGGTCAGTCACTTTGTTATATATCAGCAATGAACAAGAGCAGTTTGAAATTAAAAGCACAGTGTGATTCATGTTAACACACCCCAACATAAATACCTAGGTATAAATCTAATAAAATACATACAAAACCTACATATGAAAAATGAAAAACTCTGATGAGCAAAATCAAAGAACTAAATGGGAAAATATTTCATGTTCATGTATAGGAAGACTTAAAATTATCAAGTTGTCAGTTATTTACAACTTGATTCGTTTACTCAATGAAGTCCCAATCAAAATCCCAACAAGTTATTTGTAGATATCAACAAACTTATTCTAAATGTATATGAAGAGGCAAAAGACTCACAATAGCCAAATAATATTGAAGGAGAACAACAAATTTGGAGGAATTATACTATGCAACTTCACTAATTATTATAAAGCTACAGTAACCAAAACAGTGTGGTATTGGTAAAATAATAAACAGATCAGTGGAATAGAAGAGCTCAGAAATAGACTCCCATAAATAATAGTCAACTGATCTGTGACAAAGGAACAAAGGCAATATAATGGATCCAAGATAGTCTTTTCAACAAATGTTTCTGGAACAACTGGACATCCTAAGTGGGGAAAAATACATAAACTACACATAGACTTTATATCCTTAACAAAAATTAACTCAAAATGTATTATAGACCTAAGTGCAAAACACAAAACTACAAAACTTCTAGAAGAAAATGTAGGAGAAAACAGACCTTGAATATGGCGATGACTCTTTAGATACAATACCAAAGATATGATCCATGAAAGAAGGAGTCAATAAGTTTGACTTCATTAAAAACTTCCGCTCTGTGAGAGAAAATGACAAGAGAATGTGAACACAAGCCACACACTAGGAGAAAATATTCGCAAAAGACACACCTGATAAAAGACTCTTATCTGAAATATACAAAGAACACTTAAAAACTCAACAACAACAAAACGATTAGAAAACAGCCCAAAGAACTTCACAGATATCTCACCAGAGAAGGTATACAGATAGAAAATAAGCATATGGAAAGATGCTCTACATTACATGTCATTAGGGAAATGCAAATTGAAAGAACAATAAGACACAACTACCCACCTAGTAGATGGTCGAATCCAGAAAACCAACACCACCAAATACTGGTGAAAATCTGAAGCAATTATAACTCTCATTCATGGCTGGTGGGAATGCAAAACAGTACAGTATCTTGAAAGACAGTTTGGAAATTCCTTACAAGTCTACACATATTCTTAACTGATGACCCAGCAATTGCACTCCTTGGTATTTATCCACAGGAATTGAAAACTTATGTCCACATAATAACCTGCACAGAGATGTTATAAAAGCTTTATCATAACTGCCAAAACTTGGAAGCAACCAAGATGTTCTTCTGTTAGTGAATAAATAAACTGTGGTATATCCAGACAATGAACTATTCAGCACTAAAAAGAACTGAACTATCAACTTATGAAAATACATGGAAGACACTTAAATGTACATTACCAAGTGAAGGAGGCCAATCTGAAAAGGCTACATACTGTATGACCCAACTGTAATATTATGTAAAATATACATGTAATATTATGTAAAAATACATAATATTCAGGAAAAGGCAAAGCCACAGAGATTGTAAAAAGTTCAGTTATTGCCATGGTTTTAGAAGAGCAGGAGAGATGGATAGTGGAGGCACAAAAAATTTTTAGGACACCAGAAGTACTCTGTATAATACTATAATTATGGATACACATCATTATACATTTGTCTAAACCCACAGAATGTACAACACCAAAAGTGAACCAAACGTAAACTATGGACTTTGGTAATTGGGATGTATCAATCGTGGCTCATCAATTGTAATAAATGTACCATAATGGTGGGGGATGTTGATAATGGGGGGAGGTTATTCAGGTGGAGGACAGGGGTTGTATGGGAAATCTCTATACCTTCACCTTAATTTTTCTGTGAACCTAAAATTGCTCTAAAAAAAAAAAATCTTAAAAAAAGCAAGCCCAGGGTCACCTGGATAGCTCAGTTGAGCATCTTACTCTTGATTTTGGCTCAGGTCATGATCTCAAGGTCCTGTAATCAAGCCCTACATTGGACTCCCCATTCAGTGGGGAGTCTGCTTGAGGTTTCTCTCTCTCTCTCTCTCTCCCCCTCTGCCCCTCCCCCTACTTGTGTACTCTTTCTCTCTTTTGCTAAAATAAATAAACAAATCTTTTTTTAAAAAGGCAAACCCAGTGGGGTGCCTGGGTGGCTCAGTGGGTTAAAGCCTCTGCCTTTGGCTCAGGTCATGATCCCAGGGTCCTAGGATCGAGCCCCTCATGGGGCTATCTGCTCAGCAGGAAGCCTGCTTTCCGTCCTCTCTCTCTGCCTGCCTCTCTGCCTACTTGTGATCTCTGTCTGTCAAATAAATAAATAAAAAATCTTAAAAAAAATAAAGGCAAACCCAAATGTTATTAAATTTAATTAATTTTAAAGTACTAAATTCATTATTGCAATTCAGATCCTCTCATATGATTTTTTAATTGAAATATAATTGACATATAACATTATTTTAATTTCAGTGGTACAACATAACTCAATATACTGCAAAATAATCGTCATGGTAAGTCTAGTTAACATCCACTACCACACAGTTATAAATTTTTATAGTGATGAGAACTTTTAAGATTTTACTCTCTTAGTAATTTCAAATATTCAATATAGTTAATGTTAGTTGCCCACATATTACATCTCCAAAATATATTTATTACAACTGAAAATTTGTACCTTTTAACTACCTTCACTCATGTTACCCACTACCCACTCCTGTCTCTGGCAACAAATCCGTTCTCTGCATATATGAGTTACATATTTTGTTTTGTTTTAGATTTCACTGTAAGTGAGATGATATTATAGGGATTTGGCCTATAATTTTCTTTTCTTGTAGGGTCCTTGTCTGGTTGTGGTATCAGTACAATGCTGACCTTGTGAAATGAGTTGGGAAATGTCCTGTCGTCTTCTATTTTTTGGTTGAGTTTGAAAATAATTGGTATTAATTATTCCTTAAATATTTGGCAAAATTCACCAGTGAAGCCATCTGGTTCCAGAATTTTGTTTGTTGGAAGGTTTTTAATTACCAATTCAGTCACCTTGCCAGTAATCACTCTGTTCTTTTTTTTTTTTTTTCCATGATTCATTCTTAGAAGAGTAAGTATTTCTAGGAATTTATCCATTTCTTCTAGGTTGTCCACTTTCCTGATATATAGTGTTCAGAGTAGTCTCTTATGATTCTCTGTATTTGGGTGTTATCTGTTGTAACAATTCCTATTTTTTTCTGATTTTACTTACTTGAGTTCTCCCTCTTTTTTTTTTCCTGATGAGCCTTGCTAAAGTTTTATGTTATTTATCTTTTGTAAAACCAACTCTTAGTTTCATTGATCTTTTCTATTATCTTTTAGTGTCTATTTCACTTATTTCTGCTCTAATCTTTGTTATTTCCTTCTTCCTATTAATCTCTGGTGTAATTTGTTCTTCTTTGTTTAGATCAAAGTGAAGTGAAGGTAGTTAAAAGGTACAAATTTTCAGTTATAATAAATACATTATGGAGATATAATATATGGGTGATGTAATATACGGGCGACTAACCTTAACAATATTGAATATTTGAAATTACTGAGAGAGTAAATCTTAAAAGTTCTCATCACTACAAAAATTTATAACTGTGTGGTAATGGATGTTAACTAGACTTATCGTGATGATTATTTTGCAGTATATTCAGGTATTATGTTGTACCACTGAAATTAAAATAATCTTATATGTCAACTTGATGTGTAAAGTTAGGTTATTTATTGGAGATCTCTCTTGTTTCTAAGTGTAGGCATTTATTGCTGTAACTTCCTTCTTAGAAATGCTTTTGCTGTACAGTCTAGGTTTTGGTATGTTGTTATTATAATTTTCATTTGTTAAGGAGTTCTCTTTTGACCTCTTTTTTGATCCATTGGTTTGTTCAGTAACATACTGTATAATCTCATATCTGTGAACTTTCTAGTTTAATTATTATAATTGATTTCTAGTTTCTGCTATTGTGGTCCGAAAAACAATGCTTGATGTTATTTCCTTTTTTTTTTTTTTTTGAAGATTTTATTTATTTATTTGACAGAGAGATACAGTGAGAGAGAGAACACAAGCAGGGGGAGTAGAAGAGGAAGAGGGGGAAGCAGGCTTCCCACTGAGCATGGAGCCCAATGCAGGACTTGATACCAGGCCCCTGGGATCATGACCTGAGCTGAAGGCAGACACTTAACATCTGAGCCACCCGGGTGCCCTGATATTATTTCAATCTACTTAAATTTATTAAGAGTTCTTTTCTGATATATCCCAGAGGATGTTTTCTGTTAAGTCTGGATAGAATGTCCCATGTATGTCTATTAAGTCCATCTGTTCTAATGTGTCACTTAAGGCCATCATTTCCTATTTATAACAGTCTATTTTAAATTAACTTAAGTTTGAATGTAATCTAAAGTTCTACATTTTTATTCACCTTCCACAATGTTTTATGCTTTTGCTGTCACAGTTTGCATCCTTTTATCTTGTGTATATTTAATAACAGATTATTATAGTTATCATTATTGTTACTATGTTCATTTTTAACCTTCACACTAGCTTGGTAAGTGATTAACCCACCACAATTACAACTTTAGATTATTCTGAATTTTATTGTATATTTACCTTTACAGGTGACATTTATACTTTCACATGTTTTCTTGTTGCTAATTAGTGCCTTTTTGCTTCAACTTAAAGAAGTTCTTCTAATATTATTGTAAGGTTGGTCCACTGGTAATGAACTCCTTTAGCTCTTTTTATGCCTCCTTCAAAGGACAATTTTCCTGGGTAGAGTATTCTTGACTGCCATATTTTTTCTTTCATCATTTTGATATATTGCACTGTTCCTTTCTGGCCTCCAAAGATTCTGCTGAAAAATCTACTCAACGTCTTATTAGGATTCCCTTGTACATTTTTTTCTGTTCATGCTTTTATGATTGTCTTCTAAAAAAATACATAAATACATATATACACAAATACATACATACATACATACATACAAAAATACATAAAATATTTTCTCCTTGTCTTTAAATTCATCTTACTTGGAACTCTATGGCTCCCCCAAACGTGGATGCCTGTTTGCTTCCCCAGGTTAGGGAAGTATTTAGCCATTATTTCCACAGACAAATTTTCTGCCCTTTCTCTCTATTCTCCTTTTAGGATTCCTACAATGTGAATGTTGGTCTGCTTGATGTGGTCCCATTAATCCCTTAGGTTTCCTTTACTCTGTTTAATTCTTTTCTCATAGGATGAATGCCATTGACTTGTTTTTGCATTTATTAATCCTTTCTTCCGCTTCATCTAATCTGCTGCTAAACTCCACAATTATATTTCTCAGTGAAGTTGTGTTCATGATTCATTCTTAAAAGATTGTGTATTTCTAGGAATTTATCCTAGAAGAAATCCTAGGTCTGTGATTTCTCTTTGGCACTTTCTTATATTTTCTCTTTTTGATTCTCACTTTGTGCATACATTATTCTCCTGACTTCGTGAACAACTTTATTATTTTAAACTTTTCATCAAGTAAATCACTTATCCCCATTTCATTAAGGTTTATTTCCTGAAGTTTTATCTTGTTGTTGCTTAATTTGGAATACGTTCCTTGGCATCTTCATTTTCTTGACTCTCTGTTGTTTTCTTAGAATTAAATTAAATAGCCACCTTTCCCACTCTTGAAGAAATGGCCTTGTTCAGAAGACGAACTTTACCATCCAACTCTGCCTTGGTTCTTGGCTATCTCTTAAACCAAGTGATTGTTGAAGCAGGTTACTTTATTCTTAGTGGTTCCCTGTAGTTGAGAGTGTCACAAGGTCTGTCAGTGTCTAAAAGGAGAGGATCTCTGTCAGCACCTAGAATCAGGCTGACTGGAAGTTTCTTAAAAATCTTTTCTTCGTTTGTTCCAATCCTGTGGAACCTTCAAATGAAAACCCAATTGGCCACCAGAGTCAAAAGATCATGGTGTGTACCCTGGATGGCAACCACAAAAATCAGGGCTCCTGATGTGTACAAGTTCCCTTAGGAGATACTGACCACCTGAAGCAGTACAAAGGGAATGTGTGAGGATGGCACTCTCTGGCTTCCATCTTTAGGAAGTATTTCAGTAGATTCCCAAATGTGTGTTAGATTTTATGTCTGCCCCTCAGGTCAAAGTTTTATGATAAGCAAATAGGCCTCTTTCACAAAATGGCTGGGTGTTTTTCAGTAGGCTGCCTCTGCACTGGGTCCTGTGGGGTAGCTAAATCAGTTTGTATGAGCCTTTAAAAACTGTTTCTCAGTTTGCTACACACCTTTGTGGGTCTCATGGATGCAAGCCCTGTTGGCTTTTAATATTAGGAGTTTTGTGGACTCATCTTTCAGATGGGGGTCTTAAAAGTTAGAGCATCAGTAGCAGTATTCAAATCTTTCATTCCTCATGGAGAAGCCAGAATGTGAGTTTCTCCTGATTATGGGCCACTATACCAGTGATGGAGGTTATGGCAAGATTGTGTCTTAGCTTTTCCTTCTCACTTTGATGTGGGTTTTTTTGTTTTTGTTTTTGTTTTTGTTTTTGTTTTTTTCTGATTTGCTCCATGTGTAGAGTTGCTCAGCTAATTTCTGGGTTTCTTTCAGAGGAAATTTGTATACGTAGCTATAGATTTGTTGTGTCTATGGGAAGGGAATTCAGGATCCTCCCACATAGCCATCTTGACTCAGAACCCCTCACATGATATTTTTAAATACCTAGTTATAAGAAACAATTTTAAAACATCTCAGCCAGTGGTCCTTATTTATTGGATGACCCAAACATTATTTTCCAAGAGTCTTTATTTCTTGATGATCCTGCCCATAGTTATCTAGTAGCTTTTATAACTGGACAAGCAGTACACTCTGGTCACTCTAAAGATCTGAGATTCAGGCCTATTTTTATTAGACCTCATTAGGAAGGCATCCCTGTAAGGGGCACCTGGGTGGCTCAGTCAGTTAAGCAGATGCCTTTGGCTCAGATCATGATCCCAGGGTTCTGGGATCAAGCCCTGCATCAGGTTCCCTTCTCAGTGGAGAGCCAGCAGCTTCTCCCTCTCCTTCTGTCTGCTGCTCTGCCTACTTATGCTTTCTATCTTTCTAATAAATAAATAAAATCTTAAAAAAAGAAAAGGAAGACATTCCTGTATCACATTGATAATCAGTCCCAATTACTATAGTCAAAGTTACAAAACCCTTTATACTTCATTCATGTCACAAGGAGTAGAATCAATAATGATGTTTCTTAGAAATTACTCCCAGAATCACATATCAAGACTGGCCTGCTATGAGAGCTGCTGCTACTTTGGAAACATAATCCATTCCAAAAACAAACAAACAAACAAACAAACAAGCAAACTTTACTGTATTTTCCTTTTCAAATTATCTTAAATCTCTGAATCATAGGCTGCCATCTCCCCAAACTGATGCAACTTGAGAGAGCTTTATTTGAAACACCAACATTAGAGTGAAATTTTAGCAAAAGAACTAAGTTTTGAAGATAAATCAATAAGGACAAGTGAGTATATTTGGTTTTTAAAGACTAAAAGCTACCAGCTAAACCATTCACTCAGTATTCAAATATTCTACATAGAAAATAGTCAATAAGTTATTGGAATCTGAGTAACTTCACTAAAGAATCCATTCTGTAATCACATGTTAAAGTCAAATGTCAATGTCTTATTAACATTGTGCAAATTTGGCAAATCTTTATTTGTGCAACTATTCACACCAGGCAATTAAAAATTTTATTTAAAAAATGTATTTAGTGAGCCACTTCAGGACCTAATGAAATAAAGTAAACATAATTTAAGAAAAGTTGATACAGGGGCGCCTGGGTGGCTCAGTGAGTTAAGCCTCTGCCTTCAGCTCAGGTCGTGATCCTAGGGTCCTGGGATCAAGCCCCACATCGGGCTCTCTGCTCAGCAGGGAGCCTGCTTCCCCCTTTCCCTCTGCCTGCCTCTCTGCCTACTTGTGATCTCTCTCTCTCTGTCGAATAAATAAATTTTTAAAAATCTTTAAAAAAATTTATTGAGTTAAGATTTAAAGAAACATATTTCTCACTCTTGCCAAAAAATGAAGACTACCTGTGATTCTTTTAGATTTTAGGCCAATATCGCATTTTTTCTTCCACTCCCTTAGGAATGTATAAGGTTGTGGATTTTTTTTTAACAGATTTAAAGACAGATTAAATTTACACTATAAAGCTCTTCTATCTGTTTTTTAAAAATTATTTATTAGGTTCCAGAGATCCTTTTCAAAGAATTAAATATACATCTGTCCTATTAATTGCCACATAATATTCCATCTAATGAGTGGCTGTATTTCTTGAAGCATTCCTAATTTATGGGCATATGCAGTGTTTCTTCTACTATTACTAATACAAACCATGTAATACTGAATAATCTTTAAAAATTTTCTCCTTGGCATGCGCTCTTTTTTTTAATTTTTATCTTTAATTCTAGTATAGTTAATATACAGTGTTATATTAGTTTCAGGTGTACAATATAGTGATTCAACAATTCTATGTAAGGAGTATACAAATTTTAAAACTACAGATACAGAATTATAGAAATCTTAAAAATCTTGGAACTGAAAATTATGTAGAAACACTAAAATGGGCTTGTTTCTCAGTTCCTGAGGAATTAATGTGGAATCTTAATCGCTACTATTTTAAACCTACTTTAAGAGTTCCTTTCATGCCAAAGTACCTCCCTAGTTTCTAAATATCCCCCTCATTCTCAAAGTTAAAAGGCAGGAGACACCTCCAAAAGTAGTTCAAGTGTCTTGAGAAATCTTATCCAAGAAAAGTAGATGATAAGCAGGAAATTCCACTGTAAATGACTGAAGAGGTACCCAACAGGGTTGGTTCTGAAAGGGTATTACAGTAAGTTAGCCATAAACTGCACTGCCTAATCAGGGAATGCATTAGTATGGAGGTCAGTGTTAGAAGGGGAGTGTCTAAGAAAAACCTAGTAATACATCACACTGAAGAGAAAGCATTCAGATTCCTACCATAAACAAAGGCTTCGTGTTCAGCCAGTGTGAGCCAAAGGAGGAAGAGCCCAGCTAAGCAAAAGGTGTTATCCCTTTCCCTCTCACTCCCATTCTCTTTGCCTAGACTCTGGAGGAATGAGAAAGTGGAGTGGTAAGAAGAGATGCAGGAAGAGACAATTACTACTAACACTTGGGCCCCAGATCTGGCTGTGCAAGAGTGGAAGTTGGAGCTGTGTGAAAAGAGGCAGAATCTTTGAACTGAGTATGAGATTAAAACTTTAATGTAGTCTGGGCTGGATATATATTTAGTATGTTACTTAGTATAATGATACATTCTTGGTATATTACTTGAAATTAAGAAAATCCTCCGGGCTAAAAGTTAATAAAAGATTATAGGATATTTCTGAGCTGTCATCTTGGGTGGGAAGGGAAATGTGATTAGCATATTTGAAGGTGGCGGGGGACTAAAGGGTGGGAGACAGTTATTTTCTAGTTGTACACCACTAAGTCCAGGTTGTTTAATAAACTGGTTACATTTACAATAAACCTGCATTCACTAATATAAACTGTTTCCCTAATTCTCTGGAAGAGCTCAAACAAAAGAGCTTTGATATTTTCATTTAGACTGTCTATTTTATTGATAACTTCTTAGATAAATATGGAGGTGATATAGCTTTCTCTCATCTCCTTTTTTTTAATCCAATGAAGGATTGAAAATTTTAAATCAATGAAAGATTATCTGCTCTCATTTTCATCAGCTTTTTGGGGGGTGGGGAAGACAAAATTCCAAGTTTGTTTTTTAAATGACAGAAAGCAATAATTATGAAAACTACAAGTATTCTTAGAGTTCATGCATTCCTCATATGGAAATATTAAAAGATAGGATTTGCAATGTTTTCTGTAAGCATTCACTTCACAGTAAACATATACCTTTGTATTACCTTTTCAGATAAAATCCAACTTGGTAAAAAAGTTTTTGTTAGTAAAATCTATAGTTAGTAAGATTATACATATTTTTGATAACTTTTTACTGAATTTATTAGTTCTTGTCTAGCACTGCTAAAGGAAAAAAGAAAAATATTTCCTGCATCAACATTAGACTATGTCTCATGATGTACTGCCAAGAGGTTGAAGTCTACAGTCTATACACTCAGACATGTAGAAAATATGATTTTCTGTATTTTAAATTACTTACCTCATCCTGGCTCTCAAGCTGACTTTCCAACTTTGCCGACTAAATGCATCCTAGTGGCTTTATTCGAAAATAGCTTATTTAGAATAATTACTTATTTCTAGATTTGTACTTTCTTTCTAACTCCTTCTCTGCAACATGGTCTCCAGGTAAAAGAAAAACTTAAATTTCCGACAGAGGGTAGGAAGTGTCTAGTCCTCATGACTTCCACTGACTGCATGACTCAACCCATTTGGTCAGAGCAGAGACCCCTGTTCTCACTGTACCTGCTAAGATGTACTCTGGCCTACTGCATACCCTAAAGTAGTATGTCTTGAGATGTGGTTGCTCCCACTCAGTCTATTTAAAGTTATTTAAAGTTAGACTCATATGTGATGTTAACAATAATAGAACTTCACTTTGCTTCCAGTACAGAAATGCCCACAACCTCTTTATCCCAACCTCAGTCATCTTATACCAGTGATTTTCTCACCACTTTCTTTTCCCATCCTCAACCTTTATTGTAATAGGCAAGTTTCTTTGTCATGAGCAACAGAAGTAGATTCCGCCTGAAAGGGGGAGAAGGGGAAGATGGCGAAGAAAAGCTATTAAAAGGATTTCTGAGGCTTCAAAGAACATTGAGAAGGCTATAGAACCTGACTTGAGTATGGACTTCTAGGAACACAATCCAAAATTATGCTTTAGGGTTTCAACTTTGGAGTAGAACATTGTTCTATATTGGCAGCAGGTCAACATTCCCAATGCAGCAGACAGGAAAAAAAAAATGGATAGAACAAGAATTACATTATTAAATGCATTATAGAACCATGAAAACAAAGAGGACTAAAAAGTCTGAAAGTCTAGTGCTTGATAACTGAGATGATGATCTTCAGATGTTTTTGTCCCTGGGAAGAATTGCTGATTTTTTAAGAGCATGCTGAGGATTTAGCTTGAATTAAGTAGAGGTATTCTAATTCTATTAAGGAAAGGGAATCAACGAAGCCCTTGAAATTTATATTGGCTATAAATGATGTTTTAAAAACTAGAGTAACTCTGAAATCATGACTTGTTTTCTCCCAAGAAATATTGTTTTTTCATACTAGAGTAGCATAAAAGCCTGGTATTCTAAACTGGAAATAAGGTAAAATCCCCTATGGTCTATGGTAGTTAGAAGACAAAACAAAACAAAAACACAGGGCATAAGAAACACATAAGACACAGTCAAAAGTTATAACATACACATAAATTAAACTCCAGAAGAAGAGGAATGAAAGAAATTTAGGGGAAGTAATAATAATAATAGTATAATATAATATAATATAATATAATATAATATAATGTAATATATAATGGCCAAGGCTTTTCCAAAACTAATAAAAGACAGCCACACATAGATTCAAGAAATTCATCAAGCCTACAGCAAGATAAATGAAGAAGAGGCAAACAAACAAAAAACACCAAGGCTCATGATAATCAAACTGCTGAAACCCCAACACAGAAAAACAACTTAAAAGCAACCAAAGGGAAAAAAGACACACTACCTCTGGGAGAGCAACAGCAAGACCAACAGCTAACCTTTCAACGATACTATAAAATCTAGAAGACAATGAGAGGGCATCTTTAAAATGCTGAAAGAAGAGAAAAACTGCTAATCTAGAATTTATTATCCAGCTGAAATATCCTCTAAAAATGAAAGAAAACTACAGATATTTTCTACAATAAAATAAACTAAGACAATTTGTCACCAAAAGATCCACACTATTTTTGTCACCAAAAGATCCATACTAAAAGGAATACTGTACTAGGTCTCAGGTAGTTCAAAGAAAATTTCTTTTTCTTGCTCCTGAAGTCTGCTAGGAAATCATTACATTTTTGGAATTTATATTACAAAAGAAGGATCTGAGGCTTCTATTCCCATTAAGCTGTCCACAGCTTCCTTCTAGGGGGGGGAAAAAAAGAGTCATATAAGCCAATTTCCATTCTTGAATTGCAATCCTGGCTTTCTCCAGACAAATATATTGAGTAGTTTCTTTTTTTTTTTTTTTTTTAAATTTCATATCATGACACCAGTGAATTTTGTACTCTGTGCACTAGGCATGCAATAAATAAATACAGAAATGTGTATGAATTTCTTAATTTTCAGTCCAAGAGCATTGAAACATAAATTTTTAAAAATGCTAATATCTGTCTTTAATATAGCCTTTTAGAGTTTAAAATGTTGATACATGATGTTTTTTAATGCTTACAAACCTTCAGATAAGTTAATAGTATTCAAATTTATACACAAGAATAATGTGTCTCCAATGAGTTAAGCAACATATTGAGTGTAGACTATCTTTTCTGAAGTTAGGTGGGAGAAAAGTTTGGAAAAAACAAAATAAAGAGAGGTAAGCCTCAAAGAGATCAAGTAACCAGATTCGAATCCAGATCTCTTATCCAAAATTATCTATTCTGTCCACTATCTAAAACAAAAAAAATTCAAAATGGATTAAAGACCTAAATTTGAGACCTAAAACCATAAAAACCCTAGAGGAGAACAGAGGCATAACCTCTTTGACATCAGGCATAGAAACTTCCTTCTAGATCTGTCTTCTGAGGTAAGGGAAACAAAAGCAAAAATAAACTAGTGGGACTACATCAAAATAAAAAGCTTCTACATAGCAAGGGAAACAACCAGCAAAACTAAAAGGCAACCTAACAAATGAAAGAGGATATTTGCAAATGACGTACTGATAAACCATTAGTATCCAAAATATATAAAGAATTTATAAAACTCAACACTCAAAAAATGAATAATCCAATCAAAAATGGACAGAAGGCATGAATAGACATTTTCCCAAAGAAGATATGGAAATCAAAACAAACACATGAAAAGATGCTCAACATCACTCATCATCAGGAAAATACAAACCAAAACTACAATGATGGGCACCTCAAATGAGCATCAACTCTTGGTTTAGGCTCAGATCAATCTCATGGGTTGTGAGATAAGAGCCCCAAGTTGTGTCTGGCTCTGCACTCAGCAAGGAGTCTGCTTGAAGATTCTCTCCCTCTTTCCCTCCCCACACTCGTGTGCTCTCTCTCTTTCTTTAAAATAAATAAATATTTTTAAAATACTGTAATGAGATGTCACCTCACACGTGTAAGAATGACTGAAATCAACAACACAAGAAACAACAGGTGTTGGCAAGGATATGGAGAAAAAGGAGCCATCTTACACTGTTGGTAGTAATGCAAACTTGTGTAGCCATTCTGGAAAATGGTATGGAGGATCCTCAAAAAGTTAAAAATAGAGATACCGTATGATCCAGCAATTACACTACTAGGTATTTACACAAAGAATATAAAAATACTAATTCAAAGTGATACCAGCATCCCAGTGTTTACACAGCATTATCTATAAATAGCCAAATTATAGAAACAGCTCAAGTGTCCACCAACTGAGGAATGGATTTTAAAAATGTGGTATATATACCAATGGCATATTAGTCAACAACAACAAAAAAAAGAAAGAAATCTTGACATTTGAAATGACATGGATGACGCTGGAGAGTATTATGCTAAGCAAAACAAGTCAGAGAAAGACAAACACCATATGATTTCACTCATATGTGGAATTTAAGAAACACATCAAATGAGCAAAGGGGGGAAAAAGAGAAAGAGAGAGGCAAACCAAAAGAAACTCCTAACTGTAGAGAATAAACTAATGGTTACTAGAAGGAAAGTGGGTGAGGGGACAGGTTAAATAGGTGACAAGGATTAAGGAGTGCACTGTGATGAGCACCAGCTAATGTACGGAAGTGCTGAATCAGTACATTGTACACCTGAAACTAATATTAGTGTAGGTTAACTAATCACTAAGATAACCTATACTGATTAGTGTAGGTTAACTAGTTACTAATAGAACTGTAGGTTAACTAACTGGAATATTTTTTAAAGATTGATTGATTGATTGATTGATTTTGGAAAGAGAGAGAGAGCAAGCCAGGGAAGAGGCAAAAGGAGAGAGAGAATCCTGAAGCAGACTCCCCACTGAGCCCAAAGCCCCACATGGGGCTCAATCCCAGGATCCTGAGATCATGACCTGAGCTCAAATCGGGAGTCAGACGCTTAACTGACTGAGTCATCCAGGTGCCCCAACTAACTGGAATTTAAATAAAAACTTAAAACAAACAAACAACAAATATGTATATATGTGTATACAAATATACATATATACATACACATTTGTAACATGTGTATCTACACATTTATTTTATACATAACAAATATATTTATATTTTAAAATTACCATATGTTTAATAAAATTCTCAAGCAGAGAATAGATAAAAGCAAAGCCCTCAGAATAAGTTGCTTTCTAGTAATAGTCTTTAGAGTTACATTAATAATAAGGTAAAACCTCTGTGTCATTTTAAAGTGCTTAAAGCAGATTATTCTTTAATTTCCAATTTTGAGATATATTTTGTTTTTTTTTAAAGATTTTATTTATTTGTGTGCCAGTACAGGCAGGCAGAGTGGCAGGCAGAGGCAGAAGGAGAAGCAGGCTCCCCACGGAGCAAGGAGCCCAATGTGGGACTCTATCCCAGGACCCCAGGATCATGACCCAAGCCGAAGGCAGCTGCTCAACCAATGAGCCACCCAGGCACCCCAAATTTTGAGATATTTTAAACATAAGAGTAACATAACAGACATCTATGAACCCACAGTCAAGTGAAACATCTAGTAACATTTTTCACCTTTCTTCATTTCTTCTATTTTGATTCTAAAGAAAAAATAAGTAATTCTCCCATGATTTTCCTCCTTTCTTCCCCAAAAGTAGCCACTCTTTTGAAGTTGGTATGCTTTTATACATTGAGTCTATATATGTGTATCTACTAACAACTTTTACTAATGTCTTGGTTGTTTTTTTTTTAATATAAGAACTATATCAAGTTTTTTGTTATAGACTTAAAAAAACAGTATGTTGAGTAGTTATACATGTTGACTGCATGTAGATCTTATTCATTCGTTTTATTTTTTTGTGAAGTGTTCGTTGTAATAACAAACCAGTTTATTTATTAGTCCTTAGATTGATGGGTAATTAGACCATTTCCCATTTTTTTGTTATTACTAAAGCACCTACAATGAATATTTTTTGCATGTCTATTTCTATAATATATGAGAGTTGTTTAGTGTAGATACATCTAGGGCAGATACACTTGCTGAATGTAAGGTATGTGCATCTTCAATTTTATTAGATATTGATTAATGGTTCTCCAATTGTGTTATGCTGATTTACACTTTTATCCATAATGCTTAACTGATTCCCATTCCCACATCCTCACCAATATTGGAGGTGCCAGACATTATATAATATTTACCATTCTGGAGGATGTGAAAGATAATCACATTATTGTCATAATTTTAATAGGTTTCTTTGCCAGTTGTGTTTCCTATATATGGTCTTTGACAATTTTTCTTTTAGGTTGTTGGTGTTTTAATTAATATTTACAAATTCTTCTAAATAATTAGCCTATAATTAGTCTAGAGAATAATCCTTTGGTTTTGTATTACAAATAATGTCTCTCAATCAAATCAAATCAAATCAAAAGAAATAAAGAAATAAATAAAAAATCAAATCAAAAGAAATAAATAATATGCCCAGGGCCTTTAATGATGAGAAGATTTTACCTTCACATTCAAGCACTAGATACTACAATTTCATTGCTCTAACTACTCAGCAGCCACCAGCATTAAAGCATAGTCTATATTCATTGATGGAACTAGAAGATGTTATGCTTAGCGAAATAAGTCAATCAGAGAAAGACAACTATCATATGATCTCCCTGATATGAGGAAGGGGAGAAGCAACATGGAGGGCTTGGGAGTAGGAAAAGAATAAATGAAACAAGATGGGATCTGGAGGGAGACAAACCATAAGAAACTCTTAATCTCACAAAACAAATTTAGGGTTGCAGGGGGGGAGTGGGGGAGGGAGAGGGTGGTGGGGCTATGGACACTGGGGATGGTATGTGCTATGGTGAGTGCTGTGAAGTGTGTAAACCTGGTGATTCACAGACCTGTACCCCGGGGGCTAATAATACATTATATGTTAATAAAAAATTTTATTTTTAATTTTTAAAAGCACAGTCTATACTAAAAATTTGACATTTTAAGCACTTCTAATGTCAATTTCAAGAAAGAAAAAGAGTTCACTAACACTTCTCCCTTGCTGTCTCCTCAGAGTCTTTCCTAGGTATGCGCGATGGTGGAGCTACAGGAGAAAGTTGTGTATCTTTTCTAGGACAGATGATCTTCATCCTACTCAAAAAGAGGAGCCTCTCCCAAGTAGAAAATACATTATATGCTGCATAGACTACACAAGTGACAAAGGTCCACCTCACTGCCTTTTATTGGCACTAATACCTAAAAGCATCTACGAGTAAGTGAAATTAATTCTAGCCCTCTTCTTTAGAGCTTTTGATTAATAATTAATTACAGAAAAAATAAATGCAATAATTTTTCTATGCTTTCAATAAGTCTTCCAAGAGAAGAAGAGATAAGGTCTACATATTCTGCCAAATGACCTAAAAATCATCCATAATTTATGACAAAAGTAAATTGCTCAAAGTACACTGAAACCAAGCACAGCAGGGTTTACCATTCTTTTCACAAATAAAGCATATTAATAGATTCCTTCTTAGAATTTATCACCTGCTAATCAAATTCTTGCCTTTCTGAATCACCAAGTCCAATAAAGAGAAGAAAACAGAACCTCTGAAAAGAAGCTTTGAACACAAATCTATGTTTAAATCTTAATTTTGTGGCTTTGGCCTTGGGAAAAAATCCCTTAATCTCACTAATCTTTCATTTTTCACAGCAAAATAAGACTATGAGTACTTACCTTGCAGTGTATTATAAAGATTCAAGAGTGTACACTCTAAAATGTTGATCATACATTTAAAAAGCTTTTAAAATGTAACATAAGGAGACTTGAAATATCTTCAATGAAATTTAGAAAGCTATATATTTTCCTTGGGGAAGAGAAGGAAATGCAGTTTAATAAATTTTACCATGGAATTACAAGTACCTAGGAATAAAAAAAACAGAAGATTCTCTGCTTTGAGTGTTTCCATATGTAATTTGAAAACAAGTGAAAATCTAATGGATTCAATTTTTAGGAAGAGAAACTAAACCAAAAGAAAATAAATGACTTATTTGATCTCTTATAGATAGGTAGGAAAAACTAGGAGTTTCTCTCTCTCTCTCTCCCTCCCTCTCGCTCTCTGTCTTTAAGAGAGGAATGGGGAGAGACAGAGGGAGAGGGAGAGACAGAATCTTAAGCAGCTGCTCACTAAGCACACATTCCAATGGAGGCTCAAACTCATGACCCTGAGATCATGACCTGAGAAAAAAATCAAGAGTCAGATGCTTAACCAACTGAGGCACACGGGCACCTTGAAAGACAAAGACTTTTTAAATATGTCTCTCATGTTTGTATATAACATATTTGGGCTTCCTTAAAAATACTTCTTCAAGTATGTTCTAGAATCATCAGAGTCTACTTTCATAACTGTATTTTCTGGGGGGAAAGTAGACTGGTTAACAGTAATTATTTTCAATGTAAACATAGCTTCCATTTGCCTGTCCCTATCGGGCACTTCCCAATCAAAGACCATAGACTTGAACCTCATCTATGAGAGAATAACATTGTAGGCAACCAAAAGCATTGAAAGAATTGACTTCACCAGAAAGCCATTATTTGTAAATGCAAAATATAATAAATTGCTCTATCAGACTACATTATGTGTCAACTCAATTTCTTCATTTAAGCATCAAAAAAGTAAGAGCACTGTGGGAGTGTATGTGTGTGTATTCTGAGATAATATTATGGTTAGTCATTTGGCTAGTAGAATATGAAAAGGACTTTTTCCAACAGCAACATTTCATAGAAAAGTACATAAATATAAAATTTCAAAGTGCCTAAACTTCCTACATTCTACATTTGTATTGGTATATGTTTTATAACCTACATTATAAAGAAAACAGGAAGCAATAGTTGAAGGACTTGAAAAATCATTTAGTTTTCTAAAACTTATCTTTTTGCTTCAGCAATACAGGTCATATTACTTTTTAAAGCCCTAGAAATAATCATTTTATAAGGTCAGTTAAATGTCTTATACTGTTAAAAAGCTATAGGAAATATTTTTATACATTGAAATTTCCCTAACATAGAAAATAAACTGAAAATTCTCAAACTTTTTCCCCACTTTTACAACAAAGGTGATAGTATTAAAAAATTTGAGTAGAGCAAACCCAAAAAAGAGAATTTTTCTAATTCTTTATGAAACGTGCCATCACAAAATCTAGACTCCAGAAACATTAGAATTAGTTACTTAGGTCATTAAGGAAGGCTCTCCATCTATCTTCTAATTGATCAAAGGGAAAGCTAAAGAAGAGTGACTTGACCAAGCCTATACAGCTACTGAGTGGCAGAGATGAGTCAAGGTTATAAGCTGGGTAGCCTCCTGGCTCAGCCTTTTGCTCTTATATGTAATAATGAACCCCACAATGGTCGAAAAAGTGTTATGGTATAGTTGCATAATTTCATATCTCATATTAAAGTCATCAACAGAACTATACACTGAGTTTAAATACATTCCCCATTCGTTTATTCAATGATATTTCTCAATATCTTCTGTATGCCGGGTGTAATGGTAGGCTTTGATTACATAGCAGCATGAGCCACACTCTCATAAAGCTTAATGTCCAATATGGGTGAAAATTTTTAAACAAATTTTAAACAATGTATAATTATAAATGATGAAAGTGTGGCAATAGAATAACAACAAGGATTTACTTGGATCCATTAGTCTCTATGTGAACTGATAGTTAAAACAACACCAAAATTAGGAATATAATTTTTTCAGTTTAAGAAAGAGGAAGAGAGCATTTCAGACAGAAGTAAATAAATGCAGTGGCCAAGAAGAAAGAACTCAGCATATTTAGGATTAGAAAAAACAGCCAGTATGGCAGAAGCACAATGAATGAATGGAAATGGCAAAAAATAAAGTTCAAAAGCAGGTCCAGGGCCATATTATCTATGATCTTATAAGCTAGAGAAGAGATTTTTATTTTATCATTAATGTTTATAAGCAGAAAAGTACATGATCTAATTTTTATTTTTAAAAGATCATTCTGAATGTTGAATGAAGAATTAGAAGGCAGTAAGAGTAGACCAGGAGGCAAGTAAAAATGTTACTTGGACTGACAAAGGTTCAAATTTCTGAAATCAGGAATGAAAGAGAAGGAATTACTACAAACCTAATGGAAATTTTTTAAAAGATCATATGAGGACATTACCAAGAACAGAACACCAATGAATTAGATAACTTAAATGAAAGAGAAAAATCCTAGAGAGGCACAAGCTACCAATCTGACCCCCCATCTCCAAATAGCAAGTCTGGATAAATCTATATCAAATAAAATTATGAATTAGCAATTAAAGTTTCCAGATGGCTTCACCAGTAAATTTTACCAAATATTTACAGAAGAATTAATGCCAATTCTTCACAAACTCTTCCAAAAAATAGAAGAGGACAGAGAAGGCCACCTTGAGAATACTATTATCCTGATACCACAACCAGAGAAACACATCACAAGAAAAAAATATAGACAAATATTTGTTATTAATAGAGATACAAAACTCAACAAAATACTAGCAAATTTAATGTACCAATATATAAAAAACAATTATACATCATGACAAAGTGGCATTTACCTCAGGAATTCAAGGCTGGTTTAACATCCAAACATCTTTTTTTTTTTTTTTTAGATTGATTGATTGATTGATTGATTTTAGGTAGAGCGTGCCAGTGAGCAAGCAGGGGTAGAGTGGGAGGGAAAGGGACAAGCAGACTCTAACCATAATGCAGGGCTCTATCCCATGACCCTGAGATTATGACGTGAGCTGAAACCAAAAGTCAGACACTCAACCAACTGAGCCATTCAGGCATCCCCATCCAAACACCTATTAATATAACACACCATATTAATATATCAAAGGATATGATCACCTCAATAGCCAAAGAAAAAAATGATAAAATCCAACCTTTCATAATAAAAAACACTCAACAAATGAGGAGAATGGAGATTCTTCAACCCAATTGAGGAGAGCTACAAAAACAACAACTAATTTCATAGTTAAAGGTGAAGGATTGAATTCTTTCCCCCCAAAATCAGGAACAAGAAAAGAACATTTCTTTTTCACCACTTCTATTCAACAAAGTACTGGATGTTTTAGCCAGAACACATAAGCAGTAAAAAATAAATGAAATACATCTGAATTGGAAAGGGAAAAGTTAAACTATCTCTATTCACAGGTGCCATAATTTGTACATATAAAATACTAATGTGCACTAACAAAAGCAAAAACAAAAACAAAAAAAACTAGAACTAATAAATGTGTTCAGTAAGTTTGCAGCATACACAATCAATATAAAAATCAGTTGTATTTCTATACACTATCAATGAACAGTCCAAAATTAAGAAAACAACTCCACTTATAATATATCAAAAAGAATAAAATACTTAGGAAAAACATGCAAGACTTAGGAAAATAAGACTTGTACACTGAAAAATACAAAATATTGTTGAAAGAAATTTAAAAAGATCCAAATAAATGAAAACAAATCTTACATGTTCAGAAAACCTAATATTATTAAGGCAGCAATATTCTCCAAATACATCTACAGATTAACAAAACCCCTTTCAAAATCCTAGCTGTCTTTGGTGCAGAAATTGACAAACTTGTCCTAAAATTCATATGGAAATGACAAATGACACAAATTTGCCAAAATAATATTGAAAATAAGAACAAATTTGAAGTAGTCACACTTTTGAATCTCAAATATTACTGTAAAACTACAATAATCAGGACAGTCTAGTACTGACATAAGGTGTAATAGGCATATAGTGTAGACATAGGCATATAGTGTAATGAATAGAATTGAGAGTTCTGGAATAAATCCATATATTTGGGGTCACCTGATTTTTGACAAGGGTGCCTAGATAATAACATTTTCAACAAATAGTGTCATGACAAATGAATATCCACATGCAAAAGGATGACACTGGCTACCTATTTTAAATTAAAACTAAAATTAACTCAAAATGGATCATTGACCTAAAGAACTAAACATATAAAACTTTTATAATGAAACTTGGAGTAAAAATTCATGACCTTGGATTAGGCAGTGGTTTCTTAGCTATAACACCAAAAGGATAAGAGACAAAAGGAAATTAGATAAAACGGAATATGTCAAAATTTTAAAACTTCTTTCTTGGAAATGACAACCATCAAGAAAGTGAAGAGTCCATGGAATGAGAGAAAATAGTTTCATATCATATATCTGATAAAAACCTTGTAGTTACAACAACATATATACAACTCAATAATAAAAACATTAATTATCCAATTAAAAAGTGGGCAAAGAGAAGACATGAACAGACATTTCTGCAAAGAAGACATCCAAATGGCCAACAGACACATGAAAAAGTGCTCAACATCACTTGGCATCAGGGAAATACAAATCAAAACGACAGTGAGATACCACCTCACACCAGTCACAATGGCTAAAATTAACAAGTCAAGAAATGACAGAAGTTAGTGAGGTTGCAAAGAAAGAGGAACCCTCTTACACTTGATGGGAATGCAAGTTGGTGCAGTCATTCTGCAAAACAGTATGGAGGTTCCTCAAAAAGTTTGAAATAGAGCTACCCTATGACCCAGCAATCGCACTACTGGGTATTTACCCTAAAGATACAAACGTAGTGGGGCACCTGGGTGGTTCAGTGGGTTAAAGCCTCTGCCTTCAGCTCAGGTCATGATCCCAGGGTTCTGGGATCGAGCCCCACATCGGGCCTTCTGCTCAGCGGGAAGCCTGCTTCCTCCTCTCTCTCTCTCTCTGCCTGTCTCTCCACCTACTTGAGATCTCTGTCTGTCAAATAAATTAAAAAAATAAAATCTTAAAAAAAAAAGAATAGAAACATTATCATATTTAAAAAAAAAAAAAGATACAAACGTAGTGATCCGAAGGGGCACGTGCACCCCAATGTTTATAGCAGCAGTGTCCACAGTAGTCAAACTATGGAAAGAGCCTAGATGTCCATCAACAGATGAATGGATAAAGGTGTGATGTATATATACAATAGAATACTATGCAGCCACCAAAAAACAAAATCCTGCTATTTGCAATGATGTGGGTGGAACTAGAGGGTTTTATGCTAAGTGAAATAAGTCAATCAGAGAAAGACAATTATCATATATCTCTCTGATATAAGGAATTTGAGAGGCAGGGCAGGAGATTGTGGGAGGAAGGGAGGGAAAAAATGAAACAAGAGGGGAGCGGGGAGGAAGATAAACCATAAGAGACTCTCAGTCTCAGGAAACAAACTGAGGGTTGCTGAAGGGAAGGGGAGTGGGAGGGATAGGGTGGCAGGGTAATGGACACTGGGGAGGGTATGTGTTAGGGTGATTGCTGTGAATTGTGTAAGCCTGAAGATTCACAAACCTGTACCCCTGAAACAAATAATACATTATATGTTAATAAAAAGAAAAAAGGTTTGCAAAGGATTTGAACACACATTCTCCAAAGAAGATATACAAATGGCCAATAAGCACATGAAAAAAAAATGTTCACATCACTGATCATTAGGAAAATGCAAATCAAAAGTACAATGAGTTTTTATCTTTGCATTTCATCTTCACTCATCTTCAATGGTTTTGATTTTTAAAAATCAAACATTAACAAGTGTTGGTAAAGACAGAAATTGGAAGCTTCATTCATCACTGTTAGGAGTGTAAATCTGGTGTGTCGATTTTTTAACAGAATGTAGCAGTTCCTCAAAAAGTTAAAAATAGTTACCATATCACCCAACAATTCCACTTCAAGATATATACCCAAAAGAAATGAAAACAAATGTTCACACAAAAATGTGTATGCAAATGCTCACAGCAGCATTATTCAAAGTATCCAAAAGTGGAAATAACCTAAATGTCTATCAAGTGATGAATGAACAAACAAAACATGTTACATACAATCAATGGAATATTATTCATCTATACAAAGTAGTCAAGTACTGACACATGGTACAATATGGATGAACATTGAAACCTTATCCTAAGTGAAAGAAGTCAGTAACAAAGGATCACATATTGTAGAGTTCCATTTATATGAAATGACAGGATAAGCAAATGTACAAAAACTGAAAGTAGATTATTGGTTGCCTGAGGCTAGGAGGAGGTAGGCTTGAATATGCAGAGTGACTACTAATGCATTAGGAATTTATTTTTAGAGTGATGAAAATTTTCTAAACTTAGACTTTCATGATGGTTGCTCAAATACAATACAATAAAAACCACTCAATTGTACATTTTAACTGTGTGAATTTAATGTTAATGTGAATTATATCTCAAAGAAAATGTTTTTTAAAAAAAGAAAAGAAGAATAATGCCCTGCACTGAAGAGACAGTAGTGTTGTGAACCAGGACTGTGGGAATGGGTAGGGAAAGAAATGTATATGTGTGATAGATCTGATACGAAGGAGAGGAAGAGAGGGGCACTGGAGATGGCTTCCTCTTTATGGAATGATCTACCAAGTATATAGAAATATGGTAGACTAGATTAGGGAGATCTGGGGGAAGAGCCACCAGGATGTGGAGGGGGAAAGAGTGATCATAACTTCTATTTGTTACACCTTAATTTTGAGCCACCCAGAAGGCAAGTCAGTGGAAATAACAAGTAGGCGTTGAGAATCTGATAGTGTTAAGCAGGTAGATGGCACATTAAGGTTATGTTAGTAAATGAGATCAACCAAGGCAAGATTGTAGACATAGAAGTGAAAATGGCTCAGGACAGAGCCCTGATGAGTGCCAAACTTTTTAAGTTGAATGAGTGTGATATTGACTCCTTGATGACTATAATAGGGCATTTCAGTATTCCTGATAGCCCGTGAGTGTATATATATTGGCTTTTGGATTCTCATTTGAACCCGCTGGAACATCATTAATTAATGAATTAAATAACATCCTGACATGTCTTTATTTTATATTTGTATGAAATTTGTGATTTTTACCTTTTTAAACAATTATCCTGCAAACAGACAATACACTACTTAAAATCCTTCCTTCCAATCCTTAGTTGTCCTTCAACTAAGAAACCACAATCCTTAAATAAGCAACAGTACACTGCACGATCTGCCCATCTCTCTTGCCTCACCTCTAGTACATCCCCACTTTTGCTTTTGCTACTCCAATTATTTCTAGTCTTTAGTTCTTTCATTCCCTATGACCCTTCCCAATTTAGACTCTTCATCAGGTCCTCTGTCTGGAGTTCTTTGCTCTCTCTGTCTTCCCTCCTTTACTAGGTATCTCCTAACCATCATCTGCATGGTGTTTCCTAACCATTTCTAAGTTAGGGTCCCTCGTTCTATGTTTGTATTATAGCCCTGGAAAATAGCACAGCTTAACACATAGAATACACTGAATACTTGTTGAGTAAACAAGTGAATTAATGTTATGTTCATTCACTGATTTGTTGAATTTGTTCTGATCTGTTGGTTGTATTCTTGAAATTCAAGAAAAATATGCAAGGGTATCTGTTTTTAAGTTAATGTAACTTTCAAACATAAGACTTGAAACATACTTTCTCCTCTAAATTCAATTGTCCTTGTAAATGGCCAAAGGTAAATTTCACCCACAGCATGCACAATATGGTATATAGTTGCAAAGCCAGATTTCCACTGCCTGTTTCTCATCTTCATTCAGTTCCTCAGAAATTGGGTGTGTCTTTCTTATCTAAAGGGAGGGGGAAGGAAACAACAGCCTCCAGGGTTTCTACTAGAAGGGAGGTATCCCCAAACTACCTGCATTCCTGACAGGAGGCTTGCCTCTACAGATCAAGAAGCTAGAGCTGACACATCATTAGTCACATCACTAGACATCCATTTGGACATTTTATAAAAAGACAAAAACAGAATCACAGCACAAAAAGGTTCTGCTATATTAAAAGGCTTTTCCAGACTAAAGTATCTGTGATTTTGCTGATGAGTCAGATCAGATCTCCCTGCAAGTACTTCATCTTTTGTATCCTTTCTCCTCTCAGTTGGGATAGGTGTGGTGTAAGTGGAGAATGGAGATCAACTCAATCTATAAAATATAAATATATCATGTATAAGGAACTTAAAAATGTATCTAAGGATTGACTTTCTTCTGTGCCTCTATGGGGTATAAATATCTATTGACTTATATATTGACTTTTAATTTTATAATATTGTCATTTTTCTATACTATGAGGCTTGACTTGCCACAAAAGGAAGTGGCACTATAATATGGTGCCAGTCCCCTGTCATAAAGGCAAATTATATCTACCAACCTATTTTTTAGGGAGATTACCAAGTTGTTTTCCCAAACATCATATTTTCCTATTGTTTACTTGTATTTTATATAAATACAGGTTAACTGTGATAATTGACTTAATGGTCTGTGACCTTCTGTAGTGTATCCCTGATCTGATGAAACCACAGGACCTCCTTCCTCAAACTTGAGTTGTCCCATAAGTTTCCTCCTACTCCCAATCTCTTTGCTTTTTATGAGTTGAAAGAAACTGTATATGGGAGGTATTAGAGTCTGAAATCCATATGCCTATAACTATCTGCTACATGAGCCAAATTATGGGGGGGGGGTGCAGAGGGGGGCAGAAAGGGAATTGTAGTAACTTCTGAAATTCAGGTCTCAGTCTCAATTCAAGGTAACCTGTTGAGACCTAGCAAGCATCACCAATTATTGTAGACTAATACATCAGTCATCTAATGAACCTTGTAGCATGGCCCCAGTACGGGGTACTAGGGACTTTTAAAATAAATTTCTTTACTTTAGGTTCAAATGGACTAATAAAATGTGTTAGTTACAGGAAAGCCTAGATTTCCAGGTTGTAATTAATTTATATTTTAGCTCATTATTCCAATGAAAACATATAGCTTTATGCAGAATAAGAACAATATCTGTACTGTTTGAAGACTGATAGATGGTAAGACTGCAAAAAGTCCTGAAAATGGTTTTTCGGAACTGGCTGAGAGAAAGGAGTTAGTCTTTTTTCATGTAATTAGACTACATACAAGTGAAACTTGGATACTGTGGGTTGGCATCTTCTACCTATCACTCTTGCTTCAGCAAAGCAGAGAAACCATTCTGCAAAGAAATAAAATAATGTTGCAGATACAAAATCTAGTAAGTAAGGATCCTCCTGGCTTTAGTAAACTAACCAAGTCCCTGCCTGCCTTTGAGTTCTATGAAATACCCCTGTACTCTCCTAATAAATTTCATTTTTCTCTCTCAGCTCACTTGAATCAGATTAATGTAATCAGAATTCAAGAGGAGAAGTCATAGGTGAGAAAGTGGGCTAGGCGAGGACAAGATAGGAGAAAACAGGACATAAAGGTCAATAGAAAGGTATCATGATAAAATAATATAGAAATATATGTGCCAAGGGGCACCTGGGTGGCTCAGTGGGTTAAAGCCTCTGCCTTCGGCTCAGGTCATGATCCCGGTGTCCTGGGATCGGCCCTGTATCAGGCTCTCTGCTCAGCAGGGAGCCTGCTTCTTCCTCTCTCTCTGCCTGCCTCTCTGCCTACTTGTGATCTCTGTCAAATAAATAAATTAAAAAAAAAAAAAAAAAGAAATATATGTGCCATTCTAGGCTGTTGCTCATACACTGTGACATTCCTTCTGTATGGCCTGGACCAATCTATAACTAACAAGAGCCCAAGAGGGGCTGCTTGATGTGTCTTTTCCCTATATATTCTAGTCCTTCTCTCTCTGAGCACTTTTTGACCCAATCTTAAAACAACAACAACAAAATCTGTCTTTTTAAGTAAGTGAAAACTGTCATTTCTCAACCAAAACAAAAACGAACAAACAAACAAACAAACAAAAAACTACACTTCTGCATCTTCTTGCCCTTACTCAAATGGCTTTTTCCCTGTCCATTCTATCAAGATTGCATTCCCTGGTTCCTCATTACCATAATAGATCATTACTGCTCCTGACAATTCTCCGTAAACAGTTTCTCTCCCATCCCTTCCCACCTCCATATGTCCCTTCCTTTTTTTTTTTTTTTTTGAAGATTTTTTTTTATTTATTTGACAGAAAAAGACAGCGAGAGAGGGAATACAAGCAGGGAGAGTGGGAGAGGAAGAAGCATGGTCAGCTCCTCGTCCTCTTCTACTAAACAATCTAACAGCCTCCAAACTGATCTCCTTGTTCTCAACCTTCCTCTTTTGAATCCATCCTTAAAATGTCATTAGAGTTAACTCTAAAAACCAAATATGACTGGGTCCACTGTCATTTAAAGATCTTTGAGGTCTTGTTGCCTTAGATTAAATTTATACTTCTTAATATGGCTGTTAAAACCACTTTCAATCTTATCCCAACTTTTTTTTTTCCAATCTTATCTTCCACAAACCCCTCCCATGTACCATACCCTACATTATAATGCATAATCCCAAACACAGCACATTTTATGCTTTTGTGTTTTTTAAATGTTGTTCCCGTTGTCTAAAATGCCCCTTCATATATATACCATCTTTCCATTCTATGTCTCATGAATTTTTTTTTTAAGATTTTATTTATTTATTTGACACAGAGAGAGAGATCACAAGTAGGCAGAGAGGCAGGCAGAGAGAGAGGAGGAAGGAAGCTCCCTGCCAAGGAGAGAGCCCGATGCGGGGCTCGATCCCAGGACCCTGAGATCATGACCTGAGCCAAAGGCAGAGGCTTAACCCACTGAGCCACCCAGGTGCCCCATCTCATGAATTTTTTAAAGTTCTCCTCTGTGAAACTTTTCCATGCTTTTAGCTGCTACTATAGCTCCTAACAGGTATATTGGCTTGTGACAGCAATAGGGCACTTGCTACACTATATAGAGCAGTTTTTACAATCCTCCCACTGGAATATAAATCCCTGGAAGCCAGAGACAACACATTATTAATTTTCATATCTATAATGTCTATAAATGTTCCTTAAATATTAAATATTTATTAAATAAAATTAAGTTGTTAAATAGTCAATCTACAGGTTAAAAATAGCATTTCTATCTCTCATGATTTATACATTGGCATGGCAGTGTTTTTACTTTTAAAGTAACAAAGTACCAGGGTGCCTGGGAGGTTCAGTCAGTTAAGTGTCTGCCTTTGGCTCAGGTCATGATACCAGGGTCCTGGGATCGAGTCCTACATCAGACTCCCTACTCAGCGGGGAGCTTGCTTCCCCCTCTACTACTCCCTGCAACTCATGCTTTCTCTCTCTGTCTCCCAAGATTTCTCTCTCAAATAAATAAATGAAATCTTTTTTAAAAATAAAATGAAATAGTAAGCCAACAAAGTCATTCATTCATTCATTCATTCTAATTATAGCCAGCACATTCAAGAAATGATAAAAACTTAGTGAGAAAAGTCTTGTTCTAATAATAATACTCTTTTCAAAAGTATTAAATGAGGTGTACAAGGATGAGGGGGAAAATCTAAAACAATAGATTTTATACCTAAATGATTTTCCACCTTGAGAAATTTTCACCAGCTCCAATTTTGTGATTCATTGAGTTCTTCCAATTGCTTCCTATGTCCAAGTTGTCTGGAATAATATTCTGAATGTTAGCAGTTGTATGAAGTTAGTATAGCTTTAATGATTCTGCCAAATGTCATTACCTCATTTCTCAAACTGAGCTATGGAAATAGTTGGGATCATCTTATACAGACCTTTAATGACCTCAAATAAAGAAATAAAAAAAAAAATAAAGATATGATAGCTAGTGAAATTCTTCTATGCTTTGTGATTCAAATTATATCAAATCTACCAACATTTGCTTAATTTGAGATGTAAGTCTATATAAAGGTAAATAATTAGATATTTATATCTAATTAGATATTTATATGACCCAGATTTTGTGGCTCTTTTAGCCAATGGATTGCTTCATTTTGATCACAAAAAGTCAACTAGCCATTTAGACATACTCAGGACATAAGCCACAGATCTAAAAGATGATCAAAAAATCTCACTGGCATCTAATTTAAGGCAGAGTGAAAAAATTTCAGAGACCATTGTCTGGTACCATGCTAATAACCTGTTCTTTCCCACTTCCACCCTCCTAAAACTGCATATAATTGTATGTTTGTGAATCTCTGCATTTGTGTGTGTGTGTGTGTGTGTGTATATATATATATATATATATATATATATATATATATTCAACCCTCACTTTTCAAAGATCCCATAACTGTGAATTCGCCCACTTTCCAAAAGTTATTTGTGAACGCAAAAATCAGTATTCCCAGGGCACCTGGGTGGCTCAGTCTTTGGGTGTCTGCCTTCAGCTCAGGTCACAATCTCAGGGTCCTGGGATTGAGCCCTGCATCGCATCGGGCTCCCTACTCATTGGGGAGTCTGCTTCTCCCTCTCCCACTCCCCGTGCTTGTATTCCCTCTCTCACTGTGTCTCTCTGTCAAATAATTAAAAAAAAATTCCTCTCACTTTTGTGATAATCCATGAACGTCCTCAGAGCACTTAAAATATTTAAGTTGTCCAAAGCACTCATTTTCAGCTGAGGTCAAAAAAACAATGTTCTCCTTTCTTATTCACTCTAATAAAGAGATGACCAGAGAATGAAGATCGTAGGGGCAGTGCAGTAATGTGGGAAGCCCTGGCCGCAGGTGCAGCTGAATGGAGTTTTAATCCCGACTCTGGCACCAGTTTAGTGGGACAGCCTCAGGCAAATCACTGGGCAATTCTACACTTGTTTTCTGTTTCATAAAATAGAGAATGGCATCTAGTAGTGTGAGTTATTTTTAGGGTTAAATATTATACAGTATGTGAGATATATAAATTTGTTTGCTTGCTTGCTTATCTCCCTTAAGAGCTAATTCAATGTGTGTGCTAATTCAGTGTTTACAGCAACTTTATACAACATAACTACCACAAATATAAAAAATCCACTATATCACTCTTAATCTCACAAAACAAACTGAGGGTTGCTGGGGGGAGGGGGGTTGGGAGGGTGATGGGGTTATGGACATTGGGGAGGGTATGTGCTATAGTGAGTGCTGGGAACTGTGTAAACCTGGTGATTCACAGACCTGTACCCCTGGGGCTAAAAATACATTATATGTTTATAAAAAAAATTTAAAAAATTTAAATTAAAAAAAAAACCCACTGTATCTAGGCATTGGTGATGAGACTGAAGTATCACAGTGACTAAAGTTTCCACTCTAAGAGGACACAGAGATAATTCTTACTCCCAGGCTTTATGTGTACTTATTTTTACATATACTTCAATATTATTACATTGTTTGCCAATTTAACTGCACAAATTTATATGCTATCTAGTTTTTTAAAACCAAATTCTCCATTTGCTATATAAGAGTATTTATCCAATCATTCAAGCCATGTGGGTGAGTTGGCTTGTGTAAACTACTCATTGACTGATGTATTTCTCTTGATTATATTACTATATAATATTTATGACAGGTTCAGGTCTCTTGCAAAGGTAAAAGACAATTATCAAGAAGCATCTTACAGAAGTGACAGATTTTTCCACTTGGCTAATTATTGCACTTGACTTAGATATAAGCAAAAGAACAAGAATTGTTGAATGAAATCAGGGATATGTCCACTCTGATTAAACAGAAAAAAAGAAGTTTTAAATTAGAAACAAATTATGTATTGCTGACATAATGATCTCTTATAACTCACAATAAGACTATTAAACTAAATATATTTTAAATGGACAGAAGATTAAAATAAGCCACTTAAAATGTATACAATTGACCAATAAGTGCATGAAAAGATAGTATCATTAGACATCAGAGAAATGCAGAACAAATAACCATAAGATATCACATTACACACTTACTAGAATGACCAAATTATAAAAATTAACAATGCCAAGTGTCAATAGGGACTTGGAAAAACTGGTACTGCCATACATTGTTATTGGGAATGTAAAATGGCACAACCACTTTGGAAAAGTTCTTATAAAGTTAAATATGAATTTATCATATACCCAGCAAATCAACTCTCAGGTAATTGCCTCAGAAAAATAAAAACATATGTCCATACAAAGACAGGCAAAAATGTTCAGAGTAGCTTTATTCATAATATCCAGAAACTGGAAAACAATCTGTGGGAATAGTTGAATGAATAGACAAATTGTAAAATATCCATACAATAATAAAAAGAAATGAACTACTGAAACACACAACAACGTGATGAATCTTAAAACCATGATGATGAATTATATAAGCACTCATAAAAGAGTGCGTAGTGTATAATTCTATTTATGAAATTCTAGAAAGCACAAATCAAATCTATGACAATAGAAAGCAAATCAGTGTTTGCCAGGAGCTGAGAGAGGTGGGGGCAAGGAATGTAAAAGAGGATCACGAGGGAAATTTGGGGTTTATGGAAATGTCCTCTAACTTGATTGTGGCAGTGGGTCCATGGTCACAGACCTATGTCAAAACTCACTGAAACTAACTTTTACTTTATGCAAATTATACCCTAATAAAATTAATTAAAATTATATTGTTGCAAATTTTCACTGTAAAAGAGAGTTAAGAGAAAAGAAAAAGCTAGAGGATGGGGAGAAGAAAAAATGAAATAAGTGTGGAGGAAGAAAGTAGATAAAGGCAGAAGATGAGGATGAGATTTACAAAGTTTTCATAATTTTCAGGGGCTTTAAGCAGCAAAATTAAACACAAAAGTAACACAGAGTAATAATCGACTAACTCTCATCTGTACTTTAATGCTCTGCCTTTGGGCTAAACTAATAAATTTTATACAGTTTCTTTCATAGAAATAGTCCAATGCCAATATATGCTATACTTTAATTAATCACCTGCTGGTAACCAATGAAGTCTGACCAGAAAGAACTATACTTTTCAAATACCTTTCCTGTAAGGACCAAAAATAAAGCAGTGCCTACTTAGAGAGTCACAATTCAAATCTCAAACCAGTTGGGTAGCTTCTACACAGTTTTTAAAAATGAATAATTGTTAAGTAAAGAATTCATTAGCTGAATCAAATTAATTTAGACTTGGGTGCCCCATGTTCCAGGCTTCAAACTAGATTCTAAGGATCCAGAGATGACCAAAACATTGACTCTTCACTGAAACTGCGCTCAATTGAGATAGAGGAAGTTACACACAGAGATAATTATAATAAATATGATAACCATGAGGATAAGACCCCAATCATTTATGTACATCAGAATCACCTGGGCAACTGCTTCATATGTAATTCTTGGTTCTGCATCCAGAGATTATGATTTGTTCATTTTTTTCTTTTAAACCTTTTAAACCTTTTTAATGTATGCTCCAAAAAGGAGTACTACTTTTAAGCTGGTAGATGACAGAAAACATGTTCTATTAACATGTTTTAATGGCTAACACCTAAAGTTTTATGAGGTATGTAGTTTTATGTATGCTTAAACCTAGCCTTAAGTATCTTCCTAGAAGGTATTACACTGATTATCTATTCAGTTCACTGAATACCTAGTTATATCAAACACCAACTTATAACTTCAGTGTATATTACTATCAGCCCAGGTCTTTTTTCCTCCCGGCCTTGATTCTTTTATAAAGCCTTCTCTAACCTCTATCTCCACCAAAAGTTCATCTTTTCATCATTTGAAATGCTTCAAGCCCTCTATAGGTACATTTCCTTTCATATTATGCCTCCTAACCTAGAATCCTAGATAGACTAATGAGACAGGGGGAAAAGCTTTAAAAAAAAAAAAATCAGAACCAGAAAAAAAGTCAGAACCCAGCTCAAAGCAGCTTGGATGGAATACAACATTTTAATTGTGTAAACAACAGAACAGAATCTCTTGAATCCCATCTAAGAAAATGGATTGCTCCCATTCCCCCTCTGACAATGTGTTCTTACACTGACCACAAACAAAAACAGTATGCTTTTTAAAATGGCATAGCTGACAAGCATTTACTGAAATTTACAAAGTGCCGGGGTTGCCATACAAACCATAAAGTGTAAAATTTGCCCATTTTGCTGATTCTACTTCAAAAGTGGGAGAAGAACTAAGAAACTCCGTTCAAGAATACATTTAGGAGAGGGTGCCTGGGTGGCTCAGTGGGTTAAGCCGCTGCCTTCGGCTCAGGTCATGATCTCAGGGTCGTGGGATCGAGTCCCGCATCGGGCTCTCTGCTCAGCAGGGAGCCTGCTTCCCTCTCTCCCTCTCTCTCTGCCTGCCTCTCTGTCTACTGTGATCTCTCTCTGTCAAATAAATAAGTAAAATCTTTAAAAAAAAAAAAAGAATACATTTAGGAGATGCAGTACAAATGCTTGGCTGGTATTAAAAACATTAAAACATATCAGCAAATTTAGATTTTCAAAAGCTTAGTATCATTCAAAAGCTTGTTATCATTCTGAATTTAATTTTAGGGAGTTCGTGAACAACAAAAAATCAGAAAACAATATGAATTTTCAATGAGCCACTAATAAAAAGTGTCTAGTTTGGCTAGCCTGAAGCTTAGAAGGAAAAAACTGAGTCAAAATTTGTGTTGTTATAACTATACCCTCCAAGCAGACCAGTTTTCCAAGGGCAAGAACAACTTCTATTTAAAGCAGTTAAAAGAAAGAAATACAGTTCTGCATCATTTTAGCTTGGTACTTCTTCATTACTCTACTGTGTGTATTGCTGCAACCACCTTATCCCACGAACCTGACAGCTCTATTTTTCAGGGACGTTGTTTTTTAGTCTCATAAAATTTGGTTCCCACCCATTCTAATTGTGGTTTGGAACTGATATTCTAGAGTCCCAACTAGTTGTGTAATATAAAATGATGAGCATATTTGAAAAGATTTAGCAAGAAGTATGAAAAAGTTCAACCATTAGGACCAGAAGTTTCACGAGACCAGACTTTCAAGCCAGATTTCTGGCACTGTACTTCCTGTTTAGAACTACTGGAAAATCTCCATTCTTGTGGTAACAGTACTTGAAATCCAATAGTAACTAAAAACCAGAAACTGTGATATCATCTGAGATCATCTGGCATTTAGGAGAAAAGCTACTGTTTCTTTCTCTTTATTCAATTGAATTTTGGGATTTTTAAAAATGATGATCAGAAAACATATTTGATGCATTTTAATTATTTACAGCTATTTAATATGGTTGTAATACAAGCAAAAATTAAAGTCTCACAGAGAATAACACACAAACACACAATGTTCAGAATGCCACCCAATGTATGAGAAACATAAATGACAAAATTCATTGTAATTAAAAATGTATTTAAAACAAGTATAATTGATAGGCGGAGGATAAGGGTCACTCCTAAGTGAAGTAGGCCCTACAGTGCTTAAATAAGTGTTGAAAGATAATGAAGATATTTTATACTCAAGATTTTCAGTTTGGTAGGGGATGAGGGGAAACATAAGGGGTTGGAGAAAACTATAAATAAAACTATGAGAACTAAAAGCCCAGTGCAAATGTATGAGAATTAGGAATAGAATAGATGAGCCATTACACTAGTTTTGTGTTAGATATTTCTGAAAATTAAAAGAAGTTGGAGATCAGAGAGTTGAAAGCCAAGTTAGTGAGTGTGAACTTTACTCAGTCCTTTATGGAGGCATTACAGTATAGTACTGTAAAGCACCCCCCACACACGCATCCACAGTTTGACTCCTGAATCTGTGTCTTATAAGCTATCTGATCTTTAAATAAGTTGCTGAACTCTATAAACCTCATTGTACTCCACAATTATATGATAATACTAGCTTACCTCAAAGGATTCTTGTGAGGATTAATTAAGTCTATCCACATAAACTGCTTAGAACTGTACCTAACAGATAGTAAACCCTCCAATTTGTTAGCTATTAGAATTGAGCTTAAAATAATATAACCAAAGTGAAATAATATAAACCAAAGATTTAGGGATGTTTCAAAATGCACTGCAGAAGGGTAACTATAAGAAATGAGGCCAATGAAGAGAATAACACCAATTCTTAAAAACTGTGGTAACTAAGGGCTAAATTAAGGTAGTAGCAGTGGGAAAGTACAGGAAGGAAAAGATGGCCGAAATAGCCCAAAAGTAAATTTGTTAGGACTTGGGGATTGATTTTTCTTGGGAAACAGTAAAAAGGAATGAGTCATGGATGGTTCCCAGATTTCATCCCTGAAGAAAGAGAAACTCCCTTATAAAAATTAGGAGAGTGAGAGATAAATTGTTGAAAAGATCTTAATTCAGTCTTAAGCATGATGAGTTTGAGATACTTAGATGATATCTACCATATTTAGGTGACAACATAGGATATGGATGAGTAGGGTGATGGATGGGAAAAGTAAGGAGAGGGACTGTTATATGACTTTGGAGAAAGCCAATCTTTGAATGGGGAGGAAAAAGAGTAACTAACATAGTCAGAAAAAGAACAATCTGAGATAAGAAAGGAACACTCTTCCAAAGACCAAAGAATAAAAGCTCCTAACGCATAATGCTAAGGAAATGAAAGAAGATAATCATTAATAAAAATTACTCTATTTATCTCCTAAAAGCTATCTGGTGGTTCTTGCCAACAGATTTTAAAAAAAATGGAGAACAGGGAAGGCAGAGTTCAAGGACTAAAGGAATAAGGGATCAAGTATAGATCATACTGTTAAGACATTAAATGGTTGACCATAAAAGAAACTGGACAGTAGGCTTAAATAGAAAGAAGGTCCAAGAGGTGAATAGCTTTGATATGGATTTTGTTGTTTGATTGTTTTAAGACAAAGATAAAAGGGTGATATGCTCAGGCACCACCCAGTGAGAAAAGGAAGCTGGCCAATCAGAATAGATGCTGGCTGGCAGGTTACAGCAGTGCAGAAAAGCTGAATAAGCCCTGTTTGCTTTGTTTTGTTTTTAAGATGTTTTTTATTTATTTGTCAGAGAGAGAGCATGAGCAGGGGGAGAGGCAGGCAGAAGGAGAAGCAGACTCCCCACTGAGCAGGGAGCTGGATGTGGAGCTCCATCCCAGGACCCTGAGACCATGGCTCAAGTCAAAGTCATATGCTTAACCAATCTAGCCACCCAGACATCCCAGGAGCCCTGTTTTTAAGAGCAGGGAGAACTGAGCATGTCTACAAAAAGAAGAGAAAGAGGCACAGAGATGCAGACAAGAGATAAAGGAGATCACACTCTGAAAAATTTTATGAAAGAGGTTAAAAAACAATGGTACAGAGAGCACAAGTGACGATTTAGTCATGGAAATAGAAGAGATACATTTTTGTGCTGTGATAGAAGGGAACAAAAAGAGGTGAGGATACAGAAGAATAAGAAGTAATGGGGAAAGAGTGACAGCAGAGCCATCTGAGGACAAGGGCAGAAAAGCTGCTGGAGCTCATGTTGGATGACATGGACAGGAGTTGCAGGAGTCATCTCTTAGAGTGAGGGAGATGTCATAGGATTGGAAGTTGAATAGCGTGGAAAATCTAAAACAGCTGCCATGAGGAATGCAATGAGAATTTAACAAGCAAAGAATAAAGAAAGTTGCATTCTTTATTGACAAGTAGCATTAAGAGCCCAAACGAAGTTAGATAGCATGAATTTTCAGTGGGCAGGTCTGCACAATTTCATGACTTTCTGTAACACCAAGCAGTTTACATCATCTTATCGCCTCATCAATTGTTCCTCAATAAATACTTTCCTTTACAATTTTTTTCCAATATACTATTAAATGAGTACAGAAATGAGTTAAAAATCCACATGTGATGAAAATCTATATAGCATAATACAAGAAAGATAAAGTTATATTCAACCCAATAAAGCATGTTTAATTTTGCCTCCAACTATAGTTCTTATCCTCACAATATTATTAGTGAATGATTAAAGATTCTCACCTATTCTAGTAATATTACACAAAATACACTCATATAACTACCACAATAAATCAATAAAATACAGTCCAGTTTTTAAATATAACTGATATTCATATTTTATTGGGGTTGGGAAAAAAACACAGCTTGCAAGCTAAATCAGGCATGTTGTTTCTGTACATCCTATGAGCTAAGAATGATTTCTACTTTTTTTTTAAAATGGTTGAAAAAGATCATAAGAAGAGTATTTCATGACATGTGAAAAATTCCATGAAATTCAAATTTCAATTCATAATTAATTTTACTGGGACATGCCTATGCTCGCTTTTTTATCCATTGTCAGTGGCTGCTTCTGTACAGCGAGAGCAGCATTAAATAGTTGCAACAGAAACCATATGGTCCATAAAGCCTAAAACATTTACTTTGTAGCTCTTTGCAAAAAAAAAAAAAAAGTTTACATATCCCTGTTTTATTCATCCACTTAGCCAACATTTACTGAACAACTACTGACTGTGAGGTGCAACGCTAACTGTTTAGAAAATAGAAAGATGAAAAGGAGACACAGTTCCTATCCCCGAGGAGAATACAATCTCTCAATGGTGATAAATTAATGCCACTTTACAGTGTTTTGAAATTTAGCCAATCTGATTAATGTCACAGGACAATGGACCCTCACACCCCTGCATCCTCCTTACATATTTCCCAGAAAAGAAAGCTAAAATATCACACGTGTTAAGTAGGACTATTCATGGATCACAAAATTCATACATTCTAGTAGAAGTTAGAATCTGTCTTTTCATGCTTGCCCATTGCACCACCTCACATTCCTTGCATCAATAAAATGAGGATGATTTATTGAATCATAAGGCCTATGTGAGAATTGGTAAGATAATGGGAATAAATTTTTAAATAAGTAAACTTTCAAAGCTATCAAAACTATACACATACCAGAAAGTATTACCATTATAAGTAATTGGGAAGAAAGACATACACACACTTAATACAAGACAGAATGTGAAAAGTATCACCAAAGGGTACAAATAAATTGCTACAGTGGTCCATTTCAGAAAAGTCCAAAGTTCAGTGAGGGTGTCAAGGAAGACTTCAGGACAAGGACAACATTTGTGCTCAGCCCAGAGGGATGAGTAAGCAACACTTCAATAAAGGATAAAGCAAATGATCAATATTTTGTTTTTTATTTTAACTAGCAGAATATTGAAGTTATTCATTCCTCAAAATAATTCTCCCATCCTCCATTGTTTGGTTGCAGTTTATCTACAAAATCAAGTCAAAATTAAAATATGTGAACCTGTATGCCACCTCTGTTAGTACCAAGAGGCCAGACAGGACAAGCTGCCACCATGTCCCTGGCCACAAAGTGGGTACTAATCACCTGATTCCTGCACTTTTTCCTGGAAGGCAGGACCAGCCTGGAAATCATTCTCCACACAGCTCCTCGGGCAGTACCACAGAAGTTAAAGCCTGTCTGACAGCTCTAGACATTTAAGAAATTAAGCGGTTAACACGATATTGTACTTCAGAATTTATAAAAAGAAATGCATATTATTGCCCTAGGAAAGTACCAGTTTGGTTTAATTTGGCCTATTTATGGGAAGCAAAATTATTTCCAACTGAATGTGTGTACTCTTTGCTAGAAATGAAATTTACAATTACTCAAAGTTGAAATACCCTGAGGCAGAGTCTGACAGCAACTTCATATATATTCATGTTTGGAATATATTGCATGATTATAATTGCCCTCATTTTGAAGGTAAATTTAGGGAACTGTTTTTCATTATTCTCTGAGACTGTCCTTGGACTCATTATTTTTGCCATGTCTTCATCAGTCAGCTGTGTGTCTAGCGGTACTCGGGAAATTTTGATTCTTTTTAACTTGTTCAACTTCCTATTGAAGTAGCATATTCCCTACTTTCCTAACTCACTCTGACTAAGCACAGTAGGAGAGTGAGTCTAGATTCAGAAATTATTTGTTATTCTTAACCAAATAAAAATTAAGAATGATGCTGTGATATAAAATCTTAATCAGTTCAAATATCCCATAAATTCTTTTTCTTTAACTAATGTAGCAGATAACATCTACTAATCTAATCCATTATGAGAGATTATACATTCTTCAGCAACACCAAATTTATAATAAAATAATTGAGAAGAAAGCCTCCAATTCAGTAGAATGTCCCTGTGTTATCAATGTATAATCTCATTCAAGATCACTGATAATCAGTGTTAGTTACTTGATTGCTGAAGAAAATTTCAATTGGCTCCATCCTAACCTTGACTTCCACATATCTCATGTACGGTAAATTTTTTTTTTTTTTAGTAAATTAGTGATGGCATGATTGTCACTATATAAAATCTATACTAATGCAGCTAATAAAGACAAGGCTGCTTTCTGTCAAAACTTGAAAGTTATACAATAGATTGGTTACATTACCAACAAATGTTTAATTTCTTTGGTAAGTTATTATCATAATTATTCTAATATCTGGAATATTCACCACATATCTATTCAAGTTTATTTAATAAATGAATAAGTCCACTGCAATATTTTGTTCCTTTTAGCTTATTCTCCTTATGAACTGTGCTCTTTTTTATTGTTCAAGCACTACATGAGATATCTACTGGATTGCCTCTTCATGCTACTCAACTTTTTATTGTTCATATATTCATATACTACTAACTTACCACCCAAACTAGATTGAGAGTTCTCCCTTATTATTTTAGAAATAATTTCATTATGAAATGTTGCAAGTATGCAATAATTACAGGGAGTCATAAAATGTACACCAAACTCCATTAGGTCTTAATTTTTTGCCATATTTGATTTAGATTTTTAAGTATTTAAATGTAACCAATGGATTATAGCCTTCTGCAATCCTGTTTTCTCTCCCTCCCAAGAAGTAGCTTTTATTCAAATTTGGACTTGTCTTTTTCAGACATATTTTTATATTATTGTATTTATATGACTATAGTAGATGCATCCCTAAACATTATACATTTAGTTCTGAAAAGAGTTGAAAGAAAAGAAAAAACATAGACTCCTACAAGAGTCTCTGTACTCTGCATTTCTCCTTCATCCCTAAAAAAACAGGATTACTTCAAAAGGAAAGAGCAAATTAGAAGTTTCAGAGGAGTTTGGGGCTATGATGGTAGAAAGGACCTGTGCTCTCTTCTTTGCAGGGGTCTGGAGAAGCAAGCCATTTCCCAGAATACCCCCTAATGGAGAAGAGAGAAGCTGGTACCCCACATACCCCAGCATGTGGGGTAAAGGCAAGGAGTGCCTGCCAGTACCCAACCAGGTCTGCTGCAGTTCTGGATTTTGTAGAAAAGTAGCCAAATTTCCCTATGTCCATGAGACTAAGCCCTTTAGGCCCTTAAAGAACTTTCTGGTTTGATAAGACTACCACAGTACTGAACCAGAGCCTCGTCAGAAGGGGATGAACATGCTGAGGTGGCAGATGGAGCAAGTTATCTCAACAGATGAGAGATTGGATAGATTGCAACAGCCAGTGGTCAGCTGTGCTCCCCAAAGTCATGATGTTAGAGTTAAAAGTACAGTTACTTGGTTTAAATGTGATATTGCTGAGTTTATCCAGAATACACTAAGATTCTGTGTTCTGCCATAAGGGATTGAAACAGAGATTAACATGAGTTATTTAAAAAGTTAAAAATATTACTTCTCACAGCTGAGTCACTGATAATATTATAACCACTACATGCACATTTACAACACTCATCTCTTCACAGTCTTAAATATCTCCCCACAAATCACTTACAAGGTTAATCTTGTTCTGAAAAAGGAAATAATTAACCTACTGACAACATGCTTTTTTTTTTTTGTAATCTCACCCAGTATGGGGTCTTCACCCACAACCCCAAGATTAAGAGTTGCACACTCTTCCGACTGAGCGAGCCTGGTGCCCCAACCTACTGCCATCACTTAAAAGAATTACTTCTAAAGGTGGTTAAAGGAACACAGACACTTGAATTATCCTTATACATTAAGAGTACCTTGAATAAGGAAAATACAATAATGCATGCATTAGTTTCAAAATTACAGATCAGTTAGAAGCTATAAACAAGACTGAGCCTCATAAGAAGGTATATTTCTAGCACTGGTAGCCTATGTAGAAGGAATCTTTAAACCTAAAATCAGAACTATGGATTCAATCATTGTATTTGCAGTTGGGGCTGTATGAATTTGGGGAAGTCACTTAGATTCTGAGTTTCAGTTTCCATAAAAATAGTACCCATCGCACATCGCACAGGATTGTTGTGAGAACAGTTTTTATGTGACAGATTCTGATCGAATGGTTACTCTATATTAAGCACTGACTATAGATATCAAAAATAGAACATTAGGGGCACCTGGGTGGCTCAGGGGTTAAAGCCTCTGCTTTGGCTCAGGTCATGGTCTCAGGGTCCTGGGATCGAGCCCCACATTGGGCTATCTGCTCTGCAGGGAACCTGCTTCCTCTCTCTGCCTACCTGCCTCTCTGCCTACTTGTGATTTCTGTCTGTCAAATAAATAATTTTTTTTAAAAATCTATTTAAAAAATAGAACATTAAAATGCTGGTTCCTGATTTAATAAATTCAGAGTACAGAGGAGGAAATAGTTAGATGGCTAGGATTTCTAATATCCGGTTGTATTTCTATAAATGAGGTTATGGGAAGAAGTAAAAGAAAAAGAAACACTGAAGAGAAAGCTTAGAGCAGCGGATTAAGAATGGTTATGGAGGGAGGAGTCAAGATGGCGGGGAAGTAGCAGGCTGAGATGACATCAGGTAGCAGGAGATCAGCTAGACAGCTTATCTAACCATTGTGAACACCTACAAATCCAACGGGAAACCAAAGAGAAGAAGAGCAACAATTCTAGAAACAGAAAATTGACCACTTTCTGAAAGGTAGGACCTGCGGAGAAGTGAATCCAAAGCGACGGGAAGATAGACCGCGGTGGGGGAGGGGCCGGCTCCCGGCGAGCGGCGGAGCAACGGAGCACAAAATCAGGACTTTTAAAAGTCTGCTCCATGGAGGTACATCGTTCCAGAGGCTAAACCGGGGGGAAACCCAGGCGGGGTCAGCGTAACCCCAGGTCCCGCAGGGTCACAGAAGGACCGGGAGTGTCTGAGTGCCGCAGAGCTCACAGGTATTAGAGCAGGGAAGCCGGCTACAGCGACAAAGCCGAGCAGTGAGCTCTCAACCCGGGGTTACCTTGTGCTGATCGCAGGCTGGGTGGGCTCAGAGCGCAGCCAGAGGCCACGCAGATGGAAGCGACCGGGTGCATCTCTCCAAGAGCCAGCAATTGACCGCTTTCCTACTGGCGTGACTGCAGGCCAGGGAGGTGGGGCGGTTGGGCGCTTTTCTCTGAGGGCGCACTGAGGAGCGGAACCCCAAGCTCTTGGCTCCTCCGGGCCGAGAGACTGGGAGGCCTCCATCTTCATTCCCGTCCTCCAGAACTCTATGGAAAGCGCTCAGGGAACAAAAGCTTCCGAAAGCAAACCCGAGCGGATTACTTAGCCCAGCCCCTGGCAAGGGCGGTGCAATTCCGCCTGCGGCAAAGACACTTGAGAATCACTACAACAGGCCCCTCCCCCAGCAGATCAACAAGAAACCCAGTCAAGACCAACTTCACTCACCAAGAACAGCGGAATTCCACAGCAGGAGAAAGCAAATCTTATCTGGACAAAATGACAAGGTGAAAAAACTCACCACAAAAAAAAGAACAAGAGGCAGTACAGAAGGCTGGAGACCTAATCAATACGGACATTGGTAACATGACAGATCTAGAGTTCAGAATGACAATTCTCAAGGTTCTAACTGGGCTCGAAAAAGGCATAGAAGATATTAGAGAAACCCTCTCCGGAGAGATAAAAGCCCTTTCTGGAGAAATAAAAGAACTAAAATCTAACCAAGTTGAAATCAAAAAAGCTATTCATGAGGTGCAATCAAAAATGGAAGCTCTCACTGCTAGGATAAATGAGGCAGAAGAAAGAATTCGTGACATAGAAGACCAAATGACAGAGAATAAAGAAGCTGAGCAAAAGAGAGACAAACAAATACTGGACCACGAGGAGAGAATTCGAGAGATAAGTGACACCATAAGATGACACAACATTAGAATAATTGGGATTCCAGAAGAAGAAGAAAGAGAGAGGGGAGCAGAAGGTATATTGGAGACAATTATTGGAGAGAATTTCCCTAATATGGCAAAGGGAACAAACATCAAAATCTAGGAGATGCTAAGAACGGCCCTCAAAATCAATAAAAATAGGTCTACACCTCGACACCTGATAGTAAAATTTACAAGTCTTAGCGACAAAGACAAAATCCTGTAAGCAGCCCAGGAAAAGAAGTCTGTAACATACAAGGGTAAAAACATTAGATTGGCAGCGGACCTATCCACAGAGACCTGGCAGGCCAGAAAGAACTGGCATGATATATTCAGAGCACTAAACGAGAAAAACATGCAGCCAAGAATACTATATCCGGCTAGGCTATCATTGAAAATAGAAGGAGAGATAAAGAGCTTCCAGGACAAACAAAAGCTGAAAGAATTTACAAACACCAAACCAGCTCTACAGGAAATATTGAAAGGGGTCCTCTAAGCAAAGAGAGACCCTAAAAGTAGTAGATCAGAAAGAAACAGAGACAATATACAGTAACAGTCACCTTACAGGCAATACAATGGCACTAAATTCATTTCTCTCAATAGTTACCCTGAATGTTAATGGGCTAAATGCCCCAATCAAAAGACACAGGGTATCAGAATGGATAAAAAAACAAAACCCATCAATATGCTGCCTACAAGAAACTCATTTTAGACCCGAAGACACCTCCAGATTAAAGTGAGGGGGTGGAAAACAATGTACCGTGCTAATGGATGTCAGAAGAAAGCTGGGGTGGCAATCCTTATATCAGATCAATTAGATTTTAAGCCAAAGACTATAATAAGACATGAGGAAGGACACTATATCATACTCAAAGGGTCTGTCCAACAAGAAGACCTAACAATCTTAAATATCTATGCCCCTAACATGGGAGCAGCCAACTATATAAACCAATTAATAACAAAATCAAAGAAATACATCAACAGTAATACAATAATAGCAGGGGACTTCAACACTCCCCTCACTGAAATGGACAGATCATCTAAGCAAAAGATCAACAAGGAAATAAAGGCCTTAAATGACACACTGGACCAGATGGACATCACAGATATCTTCAGAACATTCCATCCCAAAGCAACAGAATATACATTCTTCTCTAGTGCACATGGAACATTCTCCAGAATAGACCACATCCTGGGTCATAAATCAGGTCTCAGTCGGTACCAAAAGATTGAGATCATTCCCTGCATATTTTCAGACCACAATGCTCTGAAGCGAGAACTCAATCACAAGAGGAAATTTGGAAAGAAGGCAAATACATGGAGACTAAACAGCATCCTTCTAAGAAATAAATGGGTCAACCAGGAAATTAAGGAAGAATTGAAAAAATTCATGGAAACCAATGATAATGAAAACACAACGGTTCAAAATCTGTGGGACACAACAAAGGCAGTCCTGAGAGGAAAATATATAGTGGTGCAAGCCTTTCTCAAGAAACAAGAAAGGTCTCAAATACACAACATAACCCTACACCTAAAGGAGCTGGAGCGAGAACAAGAAAGAAAGGAGAAGAGAAATCCAGGAGAAGAGAAATCATAAAGATCAGAGCAGAAATCAATGAAATAGAAACTAAAAAAACAATGGAACAAATCAACAAAACTAGGAGCTGGTTCTTTGAAAGAATTAATAAGATTGACAAACCCCTGGCCAGACTTATCAAACAGAAAGGAGAAAGGACCCAAATAAAGAAAATCATGAATGAAAGAGGAGAGATCACAACCAACACCAAAGAAATACAAACAATTATAAGAACATACTACGAGCAACTCTACGCCAACAAATTTGACAACCTGGAAGAAATGGATACATTTCTAGAGACATATAAACTACCACAACTGAACCAAGAAGAAATAGATAACCTGAACAGACCCATAAACAGTAAGGAGATTGAAACAGTCATCAAAAATCTCCAAACAAACAAAAGTCCAGGACCAGATGGCTTTCCAGGGGAATTCTACCAAACATTTGAAGAAGAATTAATTCCTATTCTCCTGAAACTGTTCCAAAAAATAGAAATGGAAGGAAAACTTCCAAACTCATTTTATGAGGCCAGCATCACCTTGATCCCCAAACCAGACAAGGATCCCACCAAAAAAGAGAATTACAGACCAAGATCCTTGATGAACACAGATGCAAAAATTCTCACCAAAATACTGGCCAATAGGATCCAACAGTATATTAAAAGGATTATTCACCACGACCAAGTGGGATTTATTCCAGGGCTGCAAGGTTGGTTCAACGTCCACAAATCCATCATTGTGATACAATACATTAATAAAAGAAAGAATAAGAACCATAGGATACTCTCAATAGATGCTGAAAAAGCATTTGACAAAGTGCAGCATCCCTTCCTGATTAAAACTCTTCAAAGTGTAGGGATCGAGGGCACATACCTCAATATTATCAAAGCCATCTATGAAAAACCCACTGCAAATATCATTCTTAATGGAGAAAAACTGAAAGCTTTTCCGCTAAGGTGAGGAACACGGCAAGGATGTCCGTTATCACCACTGCTGTTCAACATTGTACTAGAAGTCCTAGCCTCAGCAATCAGACAACAAAAAGAAATTAAAGGCATCCAAATTGGCAAAGAAGAAGTCAAACTATCACTCTTTGCAGATGATATGATACTTTATGGGGAAAACCCAAAAGGCTCCACTCCAAAACTGCTAGAACTTGTACAGGAATTCAGTAAAGTGTCAGGATATAAAGTCAATGCACAGAAATCAGTCGTATTTCTTTACACTAACAACAAGACAGAAGAAAGAGAAATTGAGGATTCAGTCCCATTTACAATCGCACCCAAAACCATAAGATACCTAGGAATAAATCTAACCAAAGAGGCAAAGAATCTATACTCAGAAAACTATAAAGTACTCATGAAAGAAATTGAGGAAGACACAAAGAAATGGAAAAACATTCCATGCTCATGGATTGGAAGAACAAATATTGTGAAAATGTCTATTCTACCTAAAGCAATCTACACATTTAATGCAATCCCTATCAAAATCCCATCCATTTTTTTTAAAGAAATAGAACAAATAATCCTAAAATTCATATGGAACCAGAAAAGGCCTCGAATAGTAAAGGAATATTGAAAAAGAAAGCGGAAGTCGGTGGCATCACAATTCCAGACTTCAAGCTCTATTACAAAGCTGTCATCATCAAGACAGTATGGTACTGGCACAAAAACAGACATATAGATCAATGGAACAGAATAGAGAGCCTAGAAACAGACCCTCAACTCTATGGTCAACTAATCTTCGACAAAGCAGGAAAGAATATCCAATAGAAAAAAGACAGCCTCTTCAACAAATGGTGCTGGGAAAATTGGACAGCCACATGCAGAAAAATGAAATTGGACTATTTCCTTACACCACACACGAAAATAGACTCAAAATGGATGAAGGACCTCAATGTGAGAAAGGAATCCATCAAAATCCTTGAGGAGAATGCAGGCAGCAACCTCTTTGACCTCAACTGCAGCAACTTCTTCCTAGGAACATCACCAAAGGCAACAGAAGCAAGGGAAAAAATGAACTATTGGGATTTCATCAAGATCCAAAGCTTTTGCACAGCAAAGGAAACAGTTAACAAAACCAAAAGACAACTGACAGAATGGGAGAAGATATTTGCAAAAGACATATCAGATAAAGGGCTAGTATCCAAAATCTATAAAGAGCTTATCAAACTCAACACCCAAAGAACAAATAATCCAATCAAGAAATGGCAGAGGACATGTACAGACATTTCTGCAAAGAAGACATCCAGATGGCCAACAGACACATGAAAAAGTGCTCCACCTCACTCGGCATCAGGGAAATACAAATCAAAACCACAATGAGATACCACCTCACACCAGTCAGAATGGTTAAAATTAACAAGTCAAGAAATGACAGATGCTGGCGAGGATGCGGAGAGAGGGGAACCCTCCTACACTGCTGGTAGGAATGCAAGCTGGTGCAACCACTCTGGAAAACAGTGTGGAGGTTCCTCAAAAAACTGAAAATAGAGCTACCCTATGACCCAGCAATTGCACTACTGGGTATATATCCTAAAGATACAAACGTGGTGCTCCGAAGGAGCACGTGCACCCGAATGTTTAGAGCAGCAATGTCCACAATAGCCAAACTGTGGAAAGAACCTAGATGTCCATCAACGGATGAATGGATAAAGAAGAGGTGGTATATTTACACAATGGAATACTATGCAGCCATCAAAAGAAATGAAATCTTGCCATTTGCGACAACGTGGATGGAACTAGAGGGTATTATGCTTAGCGAAATAAGTCAATCGGAGAAAGACAACTATCATATGATCTCTTTGATATGAGGAAGTAGAGATGCAATGTGGGAGGGTTGGGGGGAGCTAGGAAAAGAAAAAATGAAAAGATGGGATTGGGAGGGAGACAAACCATAAAAGACTCAATCTCAAAAACAGACTGAGGGTTGCTGGGGGTACGGGAGAGGGTGGTGGGGATATGGACATTGGGGAGGGTATGTGCTATGATAAGTGCTGTGAAATGTGTAAACCTAGCAATTCAGAGACGTGTACCCCTGGGGATAAAAATACATTATATGTTTATTAAAAAAAAAAAAAAAAGAATGGTTATGGACATTGGGGAGCATATGTGCTATGGTGAGTGCTGTGAATTGTGTGAGACTGTTGATTCACAGACCTGTATCCCTGAAGCAAATAATACATTATATGTTAATAAAATTTAAAAAAATAAATAAAAGAATGGGTAAGATTCAAAAAGGTGAAGTTTGAGAAGATTCTTAAAAGATGGGATTCATACCATACCACTTCATCACTCCTAAAAATCAATTAAAACTCCTAGAGATTAAAAAAAATGGAAATGATTTATGATTAAAATTGATATATAAATTGAGGACTATATCTATATAAAATAAATTCAATTTAAAGTATCATTCAAGGGGCACCTGGCTGGTTCAGTGGGTGGAGTGCATGACTCTTAATCTCATTGGGGTCATGAGTTCAAGCCCCATGTGGTGTATAGAACTTACTTAAATAAATAAAACCTTAAAAAAAATGAAGTCACTCAAAAATCACACAGTTTATGATAGAGTTGAAATTAGGCCAACAAAATTCAACTAGACCAATAAAATGTGAACTAATGTTGCACCTTCTATATTCCTAGCAGTGTTAAAAGAAAAGCAGTGTTAAAATTATTATTCATATTTTTATCCTCAAGAAACTATGCCACTCTAGTCAATAAGATTTATATATATGAAGTAATTAAAGATATAGAATAAGTACAATACCAAAAAGACATGATATAAAATAAGTGGTCAGAGTGTGAAGAGAAGCAGGGCTATCAGGATTTACTGAGGAAGGCTATAAGGAAAATTGGGTATCTAAAAGAGGACTCAACAGCTCTAAGTAAATCATGAGAAGAGAGTGGCTGTCCAGGTAATTAACATGATTAAGGCACACAGCAAAACTGTGCATGGAATATTTAAGGCACACAGCAAAACTGTGCATGGAATATTTGTGACAGAAAATACAATAGGCCAAGTAGAGTTAGATACAGGAAATCACGAATTTGAATAATCATGGACATATCCTTGATGCGGAAGAAAGAAGAACCCCTGAACTCTAGGTCAGTAATATATTCATAAATCATGGGATCAATTTTTTTAATATCATAATTAGATGTTTAAGTCCACAACTAAAAATGAAACAAAAGTGCTTCAAGGTATTCCCTAAGAGAGATGAAACACTCCAAGAGTCAACCAAGGATGTAGATGCAGATTTTTCTGCCCTCCCTAGTTGCTCTTCAGATAAACTCTACAAAAAGCATTTTGACAGAAAAAACTTTTCTCGTTATAGCTATATCACACATATCATATTTCAAACAGATACATTTCCATAAAACATTTTGTACGGAACATACTGTTTTGAGATCATGATAACATGCCTGTATGTTTATGTTCATTCTCAGTTACTGCATTTGTCTGACATCAGGAAAGCATGAATAGAATGATACGTATGATGTGTATTTTGTGTAAATTTTAATTGGACCACTTTGAAAATGTTTTAACTTATTAGTAAAACTTTCCATCCCTACAAATTCTACCACGCATGCACACTAGAAATAGAGTTCTGGCAGAGAGCGAGGTGAGAAACGCAGCGCGGCCGTGGATCCCAGGGCCCTCCAGACCCTCCCGCCTGAGGCCGGCGGGTGAACTTAGGGGCCCGGGGACAAGTCGCGGGCTCTGACCTGCAGAGACCCAGCACCCTCGCCGCGGCTGCCCAGCAGCCAGGCCCAGACTGAAGCAGCTGCGAGCTTCTCCGCACCCCCAGCCCCACCTTGGCGCCGATGGCAGCGGCCTCTCGGAGCCCAGACCTCGCCTGCTGCCCACTCCCCGGGCGCAACTCTGCGGGTCCTACGCCAAGCCCCTGCCCAAGCCCGCGGGAGCGCGGCGCCTTTGGACGTCGGGTGTGGCGGAGCGAGAAGAATGGCGGCCACGCGAACGCCGCGGACGCCCATTGGGGCTGCCGAGGGCGTCAGAAGGCCAGTCTGCGTGGACACAAGCTCGGCCACCTTTGGACCTTGGAGCCCCACAGGTCCGGCCCTGGGATGACCGCTCCGTCCCCACTGGACGAAACCTCACTTTCTATGGAGAACGGAGGACAGAGGCCCTAAGCGGCCCGGAAAGTGAGCGAAGCCCGGGTCGACGACGGGTGGAACGGTTAACGGGCCGCAGGCGGTTGGTCCTCGTTCCACCAGACCCTGATGTTGGAAGATCGACTTGGGAGAATTACGTGCCGCATTTGGCCAATAGGAAGACCACCTTTTGGGAGGAGTCAGCGGCCGTTTTTAGAAGGCCTGTGTATATAATATGAAAAAGCTGCTCTCAACTTCCCCCCCAACCTTTCAAAAGAAAACTTTTTTGTCACATCTAGGCCTTCTAGATGTAAAGAGGTTGCTGACATATGATAAAGTAGACTTAGAAAAATCACACGTCTTGGAAATGCCTATTTGTTTTTTTTGTTTGTTTTTTTTTTGTTGTTTTGTTTTGTTTTTTTGCCTATTTGTTTAAAAAAAATCATAGAAAAGAAATGTCTTTTGAAAATGACTTTGAAATGGGATGGCTAGACCACCTCTCCAAGGGGCATCAGGAGCGACACACGTCCACGTTTGTTCAGTGGGTAAGAGGACATGAAGTAGACGACCTTGAGGAGGAAGAAAAGGAAATAACCGTCTTGGTGATGGCATTGTTAAACCACCTCTGAGCAGTATGCTGTCGTGTATCTTTGTTCTGTGGCTTGAAGGCGGTGGAAGGGGAAGAATTGCAAAAGGAAAGAAGCATCTTGGACATGGAATTGTTACGCTGTCTCAGAAATGTCAGGACTTACTAGGTTGGCAGCAGAGGGGCAGAAGGAAGTGTAGAGGGAGAGATGTATGCAGGTGTGTTCATACTTACATTGTAATAACTGTTAATGTGTGTGCATCTCTTTGGCTGTACTATAGGAATACATTAAGTGATTCATTGGAAACATACCCCGTTGCTAATATTTGAATAGTATAGATTGGATAATGAATTCTTTTAGGAGCATTATACAATGTGTACTCTTACTTATGTATTTTTTTTTAACAATTTTTTTTAAATTTTTATTATTTATTCACTTGATAGACAGAGATCATGAGTAGGCAGAGAGGCAGGCAGAGAGAGAGAGGAGGAAGCAGGCTCCCCGCAGAGCAGAGAGCCCGATGTGGGGCTCGATCCCAGGACCCCGAGATCACAACCTGAGCCGAAGGCAGAGGCTTAACCCACTGAGCCAACCAGGTGCCCCACTTATGTCTGTTTTAATTGAACATTAAGGGAATGCAGTATTTTAATTGTAACCCTGCCAGTATCTTTATCTAGAGGCCTGTTGCCATTTTTGTCTTCTCTGAAATCTTTGTCACCAAGAAAGGCAGGATTTTACACTTTTTTCTTTTGGATGGAGTTGATGTAGTGTGTTCTTGGTTATCAAAATACTCATAGTTTGGGGACTTTGAAATGGTAAATATTCATGGTGTGTAAGAAAGCATGATATATAACTATGATCTTAATAACATTAAAATGCTTACTTTTGTAGATACACACATGGGACCTAGAAGTCAAACTATAAACTGCTTGTGATTTTGGATGACTTTGTTCTTTGCATCTTGTGTTTTTCAATTTCCTTTTATGCACATGTTAACTTTTAATAAATTTTTTAAAACCTAAAAAAAAAAAAAAAAAAAAAAAGAGTTGCTTCCTGTTTGAGGACAATGCTCACTAGAACTAAAACTTCCAAGAGAGACTGGAAGTCCAAAGTTTCAGAGTTCTAACTAACTGAAAATCTCTGAGGATCACACATCTGGAATGAATTCCAAGTGATTCCCATATAAAGTGGAGATTTATAACATCAAATGGAAATCATACATCAAATTGTAAACAATTTGAGTCTGAAATTGTTCAACATACATCCTTGAAACTGAATTTGTAGCTTTTTTCCAAATGGATGATGGGTATTAAAGGGGGGCACTTGTGATGAGCACTGGGCATTATACATAAGTGATGAATCACTAAATTCTACACCTGAAACCAATTTTACCATATGTTAACTAACTAGAATTTAAATAAAAACTTGAAATTTAAAAAAAAGAAATCAAAGCAAAACTAAAGGCATGGTGATATCAACCTATCAAAACACTACCAGATCTTCTGAATTCATTTCAATTACAAATTAGACAATGGCACAATAGTTGTCAAGTGTTTAAAAAAAATTATTGGGATTTTTTGATCATGGTTTCATTTCATCATCAGCAAAAGCATCTCTATCAAATCACTGTTAAATTTTTTTTTAATGTGCCAGAGAATTATCTTTTTTTGTGGATTACATATATATCACCAGCTCTTCTTCTATATTTCAAATCTCAGTTAATGGCTGTGACCCAATCATCTCTGTCATCTGGATTAGAAATCTCATTCTTACCTTTCTCTTCTTCATCTCTTCATTTAATGGGTCACCAAGAACCAGGTTGTGAGGTTATCTGACTGCAACATTTACCATGCTATTGATCAGTCACACTGGTTGATTTGTCTGCCCAGGCTAATGAGTTTTGTGTCCCTTTCTCTTACATAGTTCTATGTACTTTTCCAAAAAAAACTACATAATTTAAAGGGAATTACTTTTCCAAGTAGACATAACATTAGGCCTTTAAAATGGAATGGCTTTAGCCCTTACTTCATGCATTTCTTAGCCATTTAATTATAAAAAAAGAAACTCAATGGTTCCTGCAAGATAGCAAATTCCTACTAGCTACTGATTCCCTGCCCCAACCAACTGTTGATGCCACAGAAATAAAGTGTATTAATCTGAAGAACTAAAGGAAAGCCTGTGAGGAGCCCTGGGAGAGACAGGGGACCATCGTGAACTTGGTGTAGGGTAGAAGGCAAAAAACTGTTGGCCAAAAAGCTTGGCATACAATGTAGGTATAGGTTCAGGGAAATTTTTCTAATTTTGCTCTTTACTCTCTGCCACATGAACCTGCCTATAGTCACAAGGGGACAGAAAAATCATGGCATCAGACCAAAACCACAGGGGAAAGAATCCTCTGGAAACACCCGTCTGGCTCAGTCAGTTAAGCATCTGCCTTCGGCTTAGGTCATGATCTGAGGATCCTGGGATCCAGCTCCTTGCCAGGCTCCCTGCTCAGTGGGGAGTCTTTTTCTCCCTCTCCTTCTGTCCTTCCCCCACTTGTGCGATCTCTCAAACAAATAAATAAAATCTTAAAAAAAAAAAATAGCCCTCTGTATCAAGATGAGAACAGCAGAAAACAGTTAAAAGTGAACTAAAAGCTCCTTCTCTGCCTCTCCCCCTCCCTACTGTAAGGAATAGAGACGGAAGTCAAAAGAGAAAAACCTTCTATAGAAAGCAGTATAATAATCATCATAAAAAAGAGAGTAGGAGGAAACTTTTGGAGGTGATGGATATGTTTATGGCATAGGTTGTGGTAATGGTTTCTTGAACATATACTTATTTCCCAACTCATGTTGTATATATTAAATGTGTGCATCTTTTTACATAGGAATCATACCTCAATAAAGTAATTCTTAAAAAGAAGAAGAAGAAAAAGGAGAAAGCAATAATGCAGGCCATCTGAAGAAATAAATAAGGTTACTCACAAAGAAAAAAGAATTAGCTTGACATCAGACTGTTCACCAGCTACATTACAGAGATAATGATATGGAATTTTTCTTCAAAATGTTTGAAGAAAATAATTTTAATCCTAAAATTGTATATTTAGTCAAACTAGCATTTAAATGTAAGACTGAAATGAATATATTCTCATACATACAAGGCCTTAAGGTTGCCTGGGTGGGTCAGTCTGTTAAGTGTCTGCATTCAGCTCAGCTCATGATCCCAGAGTCCTGGGATTGAGTAGCACATCAGGCTCCCTACTCAGAAGGGAGTCTGCTTCTCCCTCTGCCCTTCTCTCTTGCTCGTGATATCTCCTTCTCTCTCTCTCATTCTTTCTCTCTCTCAAATAAATAAATAGAAATCTTTAAACAAACAAAAACTGCATATAAGGCTTTAAGACATTTTTTTACACAAAGCCTTTTGGAAGCTCTCTTAGAAGAAGAACTCCAAAAACAAGAGAAATAAGTCATGAAGGATGAGGTACGATAAGATATTTGGGAAACAGATGAATAATTTAATGAAGTTTAGAGTTTTTGAAGAGACAAAACATATAAAATTATATTTAAAACAATACAGAACCAAAATGCTGGGTACCATCACTACAGAAGTGGAATGGGAAAAGGAATGGAGAACAAGAGAAGATATAAGTATGCTATAGGATAATACATTATGGGAAGAGAGTTATATGGATATTGATAACTTCAAGTCCTTGAAAAAGAAAGGTAAAAATAAGATGGATCTTAATATATTAGGCATACTCACTAGAACAATAAAAATAAAATGGAGAATTTCAAATCAGCAAAAGAAGATTCAATCTATCCCATGGAACAGAAGGAGAAAAGAAGAAACCTATTACTACTAATGGAAATGGAAAAAAAAAAGTTATACAGAAAGATGTTCTAATAGAATAAAAATATAAACATAAATAAGGTTAACCTCACAAATCAAAGATTATCAGACTACATTTTATTATGTATTCAATATGCTGTCATCAGATATCATTTTTTTATTTTAATTTTTTAAAGTTTACATTCAAGTTAATTAAGATATAGTGTATTATTAGTTCCAGGGATAGAATCTAGTGATTCATCAATTGTATATAATAACCAGTGCTCATTACATCAAGTGCCCTCCTTAATGCCCATCACCCAGTTACCCCATCTGCCCACAAACCTCCCCTCCAGCAACCCTCAGTTTGTTTATTATAGTTAAAGAGTATTTTATAATTTGTCGCCCTCTCTGTTTTTATCTATTATATTTTCCCTTCCCTTCCCTGTGTTCATCTGTTTTGCTTCTTAAATTCCACATATGAGTGAAATCGTATGGTATTTGTCTTTGACTGACTTATTTTCTCTTAGCATAATACCCTCTAGTTCTATCCACATCATTGTAAATGGAAAGATTTCATTCTTTTTTATGGCTGAGTAATATTACATCTATATCACCTTTATCTAATCCATTCATCCATTGATGGATACCTGGGCTCCCACCACAGTGTGGACATTGCTGCTATAAATATTGGAGTGCATGTGCTCCTTCTAACCACTATGTTTGTATTCTTTGGATAAATACCTACTCGTGCAATTGCTGGGTCACAGTGTAGCTCTATTTTCAACTTTTTGAGAGACCTCCATACTGTTTTCCAGGGTAGTTTCACCAGCCTTCATTCCCACCAACAGGGGGAATGTTTTTTCCACATCCCTTTTCTCCACATCCCCACCAACATCTGTTGTTTCCTGAGTTGTTAATTTTAGCCATTCTTACCCATGTGAAGTGGCATCTCATTGTGGTTTTGATTTGTATTTCCCTGATGATGAACAATGTTGGCCATTTTTTCATGTGTCTATTAACCATTTGTATGTCTTCTTTGAAGAAATGTCTGTTCATGTCTTCTGCCCATTTCTTGACTGAATTTTTTATTTGTTGGTTGTTGATTTTGATAAGTTCATTATGGATTTGGGGTACTAGCCTTTTATCTGTCATTTGCAAATATCTTCTTCCATTCTGTGGATTGCCTTTTAGTTTTGTTGACTGTCTTGTTTGTTGTGCAAAAGCTTTTTACCCTGATGAGGTTCCAATAGTTTATTTTTGCTTTTTTCCCCTTGCCTCTGGAGACATGTCTAGCAAGAATTTGCTGTGGCCGAGGTCAAAGAAGTTACTGCTTGTGTTCTCCTCTAGGATTTTGATGGATTCCTATCTCACATTTAGGTCTTTCATACTAGCTAATTGGATCCAACAGTACATTAAAAGGATTATTCACCATGACCAAGTAGGATTTATTCCTGGGCTACAGGAGTGGTTCAATATCTGTAAATTAATCAACATGATACACCACATTAATGAAAGAAAGAATGAGAACCATATGACCCTCTCATTAGATGCAGAAAAAGCATGTGACAAAATACAGCATCCTTTCTTGATAAAAAGCCTCAACAAAGTAGGGATAGAAGGAACATACCTCAAGATCATCAAGGCCATATACAAAAGACCTACAGCTAATATCATCACCAATGGGGAAAAACTGAGAGCTTTTCCTCTAAGGTGAGGAACATGACAAGGATATACACTCTCACCACTGCTGTTCAACATAGTACTAGAAGTCCTAGCTTCAGCAATCAGATCAGCAAAGAAGTCAAACTTTCACTCTTCACAGACAACATAATACTCTATGTAGAAAACCCAAACGACCCCACCAAAAAATTGCTAGAACTCGTACAGGAATTCAGCAAAGCCACAGGATATAAAATCAATGCGCAGAAGTCTGTTACATTTCTATACACCAAAAACAAAGCAGTAGAAAGAAAAATCAAGGAATCAATTCTATTTACAATTGCACCAAAACCATAAGATACCTAGGAACAAACTTAACCAAAGAAGTAAAAGATCTGTATTCTGAAAACTATACAACACTTATAAAAGAAATCTAAGGGGACACAAAGAAATGGAAAAACATTCCATGCTCAAGGAGTGGAAGAACATATATTGTTAAAATGTCTATGCTACCCAAAGCAATCTATACACCCATTGTAATCTGTATCAAAATAACACCAGGATTTTTCACAGAACTAGAGCAAAAAATTCTAAAATTTGTATAAAACCAGAAAAGACCCAGAATAGCCAAAGTAATGTTAAAAAAGAAAACCAAAGCTGGAGGCATAATAATTCCAGACTTCAAGATGCATTACAAAGCTGTAATCATCAAAATAATAAGGTACTAGCACAAAAGCGGACACATAGATCAATGGAACAGAATAGAGAACCCTGAAATAGACCCACAACTCTATGGTCAACCAATCTTCAACAAAGCAGGAAAGAATATCCAATGGAAAAAAGACAGTCTCTTTAACAAATGGTTTTGGGAAAACTGGAAAGCCATATGCAGAAGAATGAAACTGGGCCACTTTCTTACACCACAAACAAAAACAGGTATCATTTTTTAAAAGAACACAGAAAGCTAAAGGTGAAGAGACCTTTTTAAAATGTATCAGGCAAGTCTAAACTAAAAGCAACAGCATTAATTTTAATGTAAGACAAAAATTAAATCAAAACAAAAATTATTATAAGGGATGAAGAGAAATATTATATACTAATAAAAGGAAAAAAGAGATCAAGAATATACATTGATCATGAACACAAATATGTCTAGTAAAAAAGACTCAAACATATATAGAAAATATGACAGAATTACTGGTACAATGGATAAGTCAAAAATTGTGTTTATAACTTTGACATAAAATTAACAATAAAATAATTAAAGGTATATAAGTTTTGAATAACTCATAATGAACCTAAATCAATATATTTGCAAAGAATTAATATTCAATGGGCAGTATTAGTCAGCTCAGGCTGCCATAATAAAACGCCACAGTGGATGTTTTAACATCAGGCATTTATTTCCAAACAGTTCTGGAAGCTAGAAGTCCATGATTAAGGTACCACCAAATTTGATTTCTGGTAAAATCTCTCTTATTAGCTTATAGACAACTACCTTGATGGGTGTGTCTTCACATAGCCTCTCTTCAGTGCATATAAGGATGATGGAGAAAGAGCATGTGAGAGCAAGCTCTGGTATCACTTCATCTTCTTATAAGGACACTGGTTGTATTGGATTAAGGCCCAGCTTAATGACCTCAGTTAACTATTTTTTTTTTAAAATTGTGTTATGTTAGTCACCATACAATACATCATGAGTTATTGAATTAGTGTTCCAAGATTCATTGTTTACGTATAACACTCAGTGCTCCATGCAATACATCCCCTCCTTAATACCCACCACCAGCCTAAATTTAATAACCTCCCTAAAGTCCCTGTCTTCAAATACAGTTTCATTGGGGTTTAGGCCTTTAAGAATGGGGGGAGGATGGGGTGCCTGGGTGGCTCAGTGGGTTAAAGCCTCTGCCTTCAGCTCAGGTCATGATCTCAGGGTCCTGGGATTGAGCCCCGCATCAGGCTCTCTGCTCAGCAGGGAGCCTGCTTCCCTCTCTCTCTCTGCTTGCCTCTCTGCCTACTTGTGATCTCTGTCTGTCAAATAAATAAAATCTTAAAAAAAAAAAGAATAGGGGGAGGAGACACAATCCAACCATAACACATTTAAATATATATTCTTTTTGAGCATACATGAAACATATTTATTGATCTATAATATTTTAGGCTGTAAGAAATCTATCAATAAAATCCAACTAGTCAACCAATTAAGACTAAATTTTCTATTCATAACTCAATATAATTAGAGATTATCATCAGAAGGATAGGTAATATAAAGTCCTGTGTGTCCATTCAACAATACACTCCTAAAATACATATAACAATCAAAATAGTACATGCCAATATTTGTATGATCCCAACTAAAGCTACAATTAGAGGGAAATTTATAATTTTAAAAGTATTTATCAGAAAATAGATAATATCTAAAAATAATAAGGTATATATTCACTTCCAGAAATCAGAAAATTACAAATAAGCTAACACCCAAAGGAAAAAGAAAAAAGGAAATAACTAAGATAAAGATATCAATTATATAGAAACAACAAACAAAATAAAAAAATGGGAAAAAAAATTAACAAAACCAAAAGATGGTTCTTTGAAAAAATAGGATAGACAGACCTCTATTAAGACATATCAAGAAAATGTTAAATGATACATGTGAACAAATACAGAATGGAAAGAGGGATGTAACTACAAACACAATGGCAACTGAAATATTAATAATATAATAAGGTGTACAATAATTTATATAATGTCTCATATGCTAATTTTATGGCACATAGTATATTAAAAATAAATAAATTTTGCAATCTAAACACAAAGAATAAAATTATGAAATATTTAAAATACCAAACCTTGTACAAGAAGAAATAGAAAATGTGAATATAGGGTAATAACCATTAAAGGCATTGACATAGTAATCAAATACTCCTCACACAAAAAAACAAAACACATAGCCCAGACAGTTTCCTAAGTGAATTTTTATGAAACTTTCGAAAAGTAAATTCTCAGGAGCAATCCCATTCTCACTAGCAATTCTCAGGAAAGCTATCCCATTCACACAATGAGGCTGGTATAACCTTATTTCAAATTAGGATAAACATTAGAAGGGAAAATTATAAGACATGCTCCCTTATCCACATACATGAGAAAATTTGAAATCTCCATTAACTAAACAAGTCCAATAATGCTTTTAAGATATTGTTCAAGTGGAGTTTATCCCAGAATATAAGGGTATTTGAACATCAGAAAAGCCATCAATAAAATTCACTAGAACAATGGGATAATGAAGAAAAAAACAGACAATTCTGCCAAAAAGGTGTTAAAACTAATAAACAGTTCAACAATTGTAAAATAAAAAATAAACTTTAAAAATCAGTTATAGTTTTCTACATTAACCATGACCAATCCAAAAAGAAAATAAACAATCTCACTATTATAGCATCAAAAAAGAATAAAATACTTAGGAATAAACTTAACAGAGAAGGTAAAAGATTTGTGCACTGTAAACTATAAAACATTGCTAAAAGAAATCAAGGACATCCTGTGGTCATAGATTAGTGGATTTAATATTGTTATAATTGTCAACATTACCCAAAGTGGCTTACAGATTCAACGCAGTCTCTACCCAAATCCCAATGCCACTTATTCCAAAAAAATTTTTTTTAAATCCTAAAATTTACATGTACTCTCAAGGGACCCTGAAAAGCCAAAACAAAAGTAGAACAAAGTCAGAGGACTAATATTTCCTGATCTCAAAACATAATACAAGGAAACGGCAATCCAGACAGTGTAACACTGGTGGGCACCTGGGTGGCTCAGTTGGTTAAGCATCTGCCTTTGGCTCAGGTCATGATCTCAGGGTCCTGGGATTGAGCCCCACATCAGGCTCCTTGCTCAGTGGGGAGTCTGTTTCCTCCCTCTCCCTCTGCTCCTTCCCCCAACTTGTGCTCACTCTCTCTCTCATGTTCTCTCTCTCTAATGAATAAATAAAATCTTTTTAAAAAGAGTATAATATTGGTATAAAGATAGACATATAGATGAGCAGAATGGAATAGAATAGAGAGCACAGAAATCCTTGTGTATACGGCAAACTATCTTCTACAAGGTTGCCAAGATCATGTAATTGAGAAAAGGACAATCTCTTCACAGAGATTGGTATTGGGAAAACTGGACATCCACATGAAAAAAAGTTGGATACTTACCTTATATCATATGTGAAAATTAACCAAAATGGATTAAAGAGTCAAAAGAAAGACACAAAGTTCTAAAACTGCTAAAAGAAAAGATACAAGAAAAATTTTAAGATGTTGGATTTAGTGATGATTATTGCTTGGATATGACAGCAAAGGACATGCATCAAACTTGAAAAACTTCTGTACAGCAAGAAAAAAAAATCAACAAAATGAAAAGGCAGATGAGAGAACAAGAGAGGACATTTTCAAATCCTATATCTGGTAAGGTGTTAATGTCCAAAATACATGAAGAACTCAAACAACTCAACAACAAAAGCAAATAACCCATTTTTGAAATGGGCAAAAAACTTGAACAGACAATTCCCCAACAAGATATATAAGTGGCCAACAAACATATGAAAAGATGCTCAAAATCAAAAATCAGTAGAGAAAATAAATCAAAACCACATGAGATATCACCTCACACCCATGATGATGGCCACAATCAAAAGAATAAAAAATAACAAATATTGGTGATGATGAAGAGAAATTAGAAACCTTGTACACTATTGGTGAGAATGAAAAATGTATAGCAGCTATGGAAAACAGTATGGCACTTCCTCAAAAAATTAAAATTTCATTACTATATGATCAAACAATCCCATTTGGAGTATATATTAAAAAAAATCAAAGCAAAATCTTGAAGAGATATTTCCCTATCCAAGTATATTACATTATTCACAATAACCAAGAGGTGAAAAAAACTCAAATGTCCATCAACAGTTGAATGGATAAAGAAAATATGGTATAAAAATTCAATTGAATATTATGCAGCCTTAAAAGAGATCTTGTCACATGCTACAACATGGATGAAACTTAAAGACATTATACTACCTAAAACAAAAGGAAAAATACTATATAGTTCCACTCACATAAAGTATCTAAAGTAACATAGAAACATAAAGTAGAAAAGTGGCTGCCAAGCACTAGGGAGATAAAATATGAGGAATTAGTGTTTAGTGAACATAAAGTTTTAGTTTTTAAAGATGAAAAAGTTCTGGAGATCTGTTGTAGAGCAATGTGAATGTATTTATCACTGTTGAACTGTACACTTAAAAATGTTTAAGATGGTAAGTTTAATGTTACTGATTATAACTGTCACCAGCTAGACCCCAAGACCTGATCTTTACTGTCCACCTCCTGCTTGTACTTCCTGACATTTGTCCCACATTTTTTCCTTAAGTTCTTCTTCCCAGTTTCTCTCTTAACTCATGCAAATGGAAACCAAAACCACCCCTGGAATGATAGCCACTGCCTTGATAAGACCTCCAGCCAGCCCAGACCACCTAGCCAGTTTGAGCTTAACCCCTGACTCATACTTATACAGATGGACTATCAAGCGACCTCTAGAGTGACTGGTGACAACCTTTGCATCATAATAATATTAAAATCTCTACCCAAGGAGGAGCCTCAGCCTAATTTACAAAACATACATGTACATACCGGCATCTTTCAAGATGCATGTACAACCTTATGCCTAATTCTACATATGATGACAAGACTTCCCTATCTAAATATTCATCCTATCTCTAAATAAAAGGAATGCATCCATGCTTGCTGGAGAATCATGGCTTTGAAAATTATTCTCTCTGATCTTCTTATTTGTTACAAATAAAGTTTTCTTTGTGCAATAACAACCTGGTGCAGTTTCTGACTCACCAAGAAGCAAACTCACTTTGGTTCAGTTACATAACCACAATTAAAAATAAAACACATTTTTCAAAAGCTCTGTGGAACTAATTAGATCAAAATTAAAGATTTCAGTTCAATGAAAATCAAATTAAAATTACCAGAGCAAAGAACATGTTTGCAATTTCTAAAACCACAAAGGATTCATATTTAAAACATACAAAGAACCCTTGCAAAGGGAAAAGAAAAAGACAGGAAGTCCAATGGAAAACAAGGATATGCATAAACAATTGCAGAATATGAAGTCCTAATGCCATAAACCTAAGGGTTCATGAGGAGATGTTCTAACTTATTAGTACTTATTAGTAATCAAAGATGTGTGACTTGGTAATTAGATACTACTTTATACTATCAGAATGGCTAACATTAGAAAATTTGGGGGTGCCTGGGTGGCTCCGTTGGTCAGAGCAACCATCCAACTCTTGGTTTTAGCTCAGGTCATGATCTCAGTCTCATGGGATTGAGCCCACATAGGGCTCCATGCTCTCAGTACAGAGTCTGCTTGTCCTTCTCCCTCTGCTCCTCCCCTGCTCTCTCTCTCTTTCTCCCCTGCACTCTCTCTCTTCAAATAAATAAATAAATAAAATCTTTAAAAAAAATTTTTGATGGAACCAATAGAGAATAAAAGGAAACAAAAACTCTCATATTCTACAACCATTCTTGAGAGTAACCTGGCAGAAAATACTAAAATTACTTAATGGAATTATATAGGCATAAACCCTAAACCCAGCAATCTTATTTTGTGATATATATCCAAAAAACAAAAACAAAAACAAATCAAAAACAAAAAACCCCTCTTAATCAGCTTAATACAGGAGCACAGACAGGGAGTTCATCAAATCACTGTTCTAACACTTTATGTAAATGGATAAGTGTGGTAAATATATACAAAAGAAATAATATGTAAAGATTAGAAACAACAAAATACATATACATACAACAATATAAATAGATCTTTAAAACACAATGCTGAATGAAAAAAATGTAGAATAAGATTTAAAGCCCAATTTTCTCATTTATCTCCTACTATGCTATTGGTGTATCCATTCCTCCATTTTGTATTCTGTTGACTACTTCATAGTTTCAGCTTTTTTTCATCCTCACTTTAGTTTTGACATGATAGATCATTATGTAAACTCTGCATTTTTTTTCATGTGTATATGACTACTTCTTAGCTTTTCTACATGTATCCTTCCCACTACTACCTCACGCCTCACATTTTCTACTTCAAATCCAGCCATACCGTGTTTAACACTGGAGACAATATTCCTGAAAATGAGAGCACTGAATCAACACTGCAGGGGTTATCAAAGTTTTGTCTCTGTGAGGATTCATTCTTAACTACAAACACCACACCCTTCGATATTTATTGGTTGACATTTACATTCTCTTTGATCTGAGGAATTATTCTAATGGTAAATTTTGGATAGAGAGTGTTGCAGGCACTGGGAGTCATGCAGTACACATGGCTGCCTAAAACTTGTGCTTTCAGTAGGGCCCATGACGAGGTAATTTGTTGAAAATGCACTGAACTTATAGATTAATTTGGAAAAAATTGATATGTTTACTTTTAAGTATGTTTGTGTGGATAGACAAATGACAGAATGGATGAATGGATGTATAGATGATAGATAGATAGATAGATAGATGATAGAAAGATAACGAGAGATAAATACCGACAGGCATATATCTTCATTTATTTATTTTCTATGTCTTTCAATCAAGTTTTAAGATTTTTCTCTTTTTAGTCTTTACTAGATTATTTACTGTATAATACAGAGTTGTTGTTTTCCTTTTGCAAATGACTTATTATATCCGATTGGACTTATTATATCCAATTGTCCAATTTTGTTGGGTTTTGCTAGTTTAGAAAGAGAATATTGATTTTTGTAAGTTGAAGAGAATTCTTATTTCTGAGTAAATTCTTATTCTGTTATCCTGGAAAACACCTCTTTTAAGATATATTTTCCATCTTCATTTTTTGTTCTTTTCCATTTTTATTATAGCCTTTATGCTGGTTCTCTTGTATATTTTCATTCATCTTTAAATGTGGTCAGCCATTTAGCAAAAAAAAAAAATGGTAGTGAGGTTTTGACTTGGGTTTTTAACTAACCAAATGCTATTTCTGTAGCCCTAAATTTTGGATGTTAAAAGATTGATGTGACTCACAGGACTGTTGCTGAGTCCCAAATCTGGGTGTTGTGATCCATGCTTCCCTGCCTCCCCCTTTTTATATCCCCACCTCCTGTTCTTTCCTCATTTGACTTCTGGCAGTCTCCTCTGAGTAGAAAACAATACTGTAGATAATTGAAATGTCATGTCATTCAACTTCCCGGCAAAACGGTTGACTAAACAAATATAGTCTCCCTCCCATCATCAATTCTGACTAGAAATACTGAGTTAATGTGTTTTAATTCAAACCACATGTATCTTTTCTAACATAGTATTCTGATTTTACATCAGAAGTGTAGTATTGTCTAAGGACAACTATAATGCAAAGAAATCTTAAACTGGCCTCATTGGGTTTATTGTTAGAAATGCTGGTATAATTTGTAACAACTCCATGAATGATAAAACAACTAGTAAATACATTATGGTTTTAGGAATGGTCTTATTTAGGATTCTCCCAGAAGCAGGCCCTGAGATAGGAATTCAAATGATAGTAGTTTAGTTGGAAAGCAGAAGCAACACTGGTAAAGAATGAAAAAATAATACAGGGAAAGGAAAGCATCCCATAAAGGCTGCACTATTGACACCAAGTTACCACACTGAGTAGTTAAAGCTTAATCTCACAAGAAAACTCTGAGAATGCATGCAAAAAACACACCTCAGAATTGTCCAGCTCTATGAAAGAGGGAGCTCAGGTTTGCATATGCCTACTTATGAGAGCCTATTAATTGAGAGCTACCCTCTAGAAATTGTTCATTCATTGCCATTTCTAGTGTGTCATGTGTACAGGCAGCTCTCCACAGTTGCAGGGAAAAAAAAAAAAAAAAAAAAAGAGCCTTAGTCACAGATGCAGATGCTAGCAGTTGTAAATGAACAGGATTTCCCAAATATATGAATGTGGAACTGACTCATCTACTCTAGCCCCTCCCTTGCACTAATCAGATGTACTCTATCCTCCTGTGAATTTCACTTTGTCTAGTTACTGTTTCTTCAAAGTGGCACCCAGTCATAATTCTGATTAAAAAAAAAAAAAAAACCTGGGGCACCTGGGTGGCTGAGTGGGTTAAGCCTCTGCCTTTGGCTCAGGTCATGATCTCAGCGTCCTGGGATCAAGCCCCGCATTGGGCTCTCTGCTCAGCGGGGAGCCTGCTTCCCCCCGACCTCTCTCTCTCTCTGCCTACTTGTGATGTCTCTCTCTCTCTGTCAAATAAATAAGTAAAATCTTAAAAAAAAAAAAAAAACTTACAATTTAATATTGGTATAAGCTACTGTTTTGGCTGGCTATTGGAGCTGACCCCAAGGCCACAGCCAATATTCATCATCATCCTTTTCTAAAACACATTCTAGATCCTTCTCACTCTTGAATAGCATTTCTGCTCTTCCAAGTTGGTTGCTCAGTGGGGTAACCCATACCTTCACACCTAAGAAATGTGCTCCTCTGGTTACCAGACTTTGTCAGGATACTGTTCCTACAATTTCCTATTTATAATAATCATTGGGTTTGGAGGCAAACCCAACTAAATTTCCTAGTTTCAGACACGCTTCTCACTCTCCCCATTATGTAGCAGCAATCCTACCTCCTCATAATAATCAAGGTCATTCACTCCTGTCAACATACTAACCCTTTTTTCTTTCTAGTCTTTTCATATGAGGAACCCAAAATGACTAAGCAGCTGCTCTAACTTGAAGATTAGTGGAATATTACTTTGTTCCTGGGAACCTAGACCTCAAATCCTACAAATCTTAAAGTTGTAGGAATAGAAAGCATACTTTCTCCCAAGTGGGTTACTTGGAGTAATGGTATAAGGGCAGCTTCTGCTTCCATGCCTTGGATTCATGTATTCGATCTAAAGGAGATATATAGCAATATATACCGGTTCAAGGAATATATCTTTAAAGATAGCATCCAAAAACCCAAGAGGATGCCTTTGTTTTACTTTTTTTTTTTTTTTACAGTAGGAACTGTGGTGTTTTTTGTTTGTTTTAATCTTTTTATTATGTTCAGTTAGCTAACATTTAGTACATCATTAATTTTTGATGTGGTGTTAAATGATTCATTAGTTGCATATAACACCCAGTGCTCATCACAACACGTACCTTCAGGTGGCCTTTTCAACATTCAGGCTGGGAGCTTCTTGGTGATAGAAAGTAGGAACAGTAGATCCCACACACAAGTATTTACTCTTTACCATAAATCAGTCCCTTTGTTTAAAAAAAAAAATTATGACATACCATAAGTCAGATACTTTGACCCCCTCAGATGATGGTGCTAAGGCACTGGGACAGAGAAAGTACACTAATAACTGGAATATGTATCAATCCAGTAAAGATAAATGGCTACCTCCTCTAGCTTTGGTGTCTTCAAAGTATAGGACCATACCAACAACTCCACATCAGTTTCTACAGCTGACACTTTGAACATTCCATAATAGTGATAGCCAGATTAGCCTTAGTAAAAGAGAGCCTTTGTTGTTGGGCCCATATGCAATCTGCATTCCTATCACAAGACTACTCCATTCCTGGACTGGCCAGGATGGAATGCTGGAATGGTCATGCTGGAATGGCCAAGAAGAGAGGCTCGCTAACTTTTCCTGGAAAAATCATTATTTTCTATTGTATTCTCTGATGTGAATGTTTTCTGGTAAGTACTGCTGTGAGATTTTAAAAAAAAAAAAAATCCATATACTTTGTGCCCATTCCTATTCATCAATCTGCATTCCTCTTTGTCAAATCTCTTTTTAACTGATCTTCCAATCTCACTCCTCCCAGATCCCTAACCATCCAGCCTATCAAGTACTGTGCATTTTCCTCACTGTTAGGAAATGGAAAGTATGATAGCTTTTTTACCTTGGTGGGTATGTCCTGCCATATGCAGATCACAAAATCTCTAAAACTTTCACCAATGTGGCAGGCCCTTAAATTTTTGTAAAATTTGTCTCCCCTACTCTAGAATGTGTCTTACCAAGGCATCTAGAGTACTTATGGCCTCTCTGTTTAACAAGATGTCATAAAAATGGTAGACCAACATGAGTTTCTGCAAAATGTTCAGATAATCAAGTCACCTTTACACTATGTTGTTACTGAGAGTAGGAGAGCTAATATAACTTTGAATAGGTCCATGAATGCATACTTTTAATATCCTCCAAACTAATGTGAACAGCCTCTGACCCATTTTTCTGGCAGGGAATGAAAAGAATATATTATCCAGATCATTTGCTACACACCAAAGGTAAAAGACTGTGTTGATCTGTTTTGGTGAAGATATACATCCAGTGCTGAGCTGGAACTGAGTGTTACTTGGTTAAGCTTTCAGAGGTCTACATTGTCTGCTCTGATCCATCTGTTGCTTTTCTTCCAGAAACAAGACTAGCGATGATGGCAACTTGAAACATTCTTTGAAGGTGTTTTTTTATCTCTGATATTCCATCTGGGATTCAGTATTTCTTCTGATTTTCTGTCTCGGTTGGGAGGAAGGTGAAGAAAGTTCAATGGCTTCCACTTGGCCTTTCCTACCATGGCTGCTTTCATTCTACGGATCAGGTAACCAATGCAAGGGTTCTAGGAGCTACTAAATAGGTTCATCATGAGTATGAATCAAAGGACTAGGAAATGACCACAGAAGACTTTTTACTCACTGTGAGGTAGACTCAGATCAGGACTTCATTTATAACTTCATTTATGAGTTTGCATTAGTTTGCTAGAGTTGTCATAGCAAAGTACCACAATCTGGGTAAGTTAAACTACACAAATGTATTGTCTCATAGTTCTGGAGGCTAGAAATTCATGATCATGGTGTCGGCAGACTTTGTTTCTTCTGAGGGCTATGAAGAAAAGATCTGTTCCAAACCTTTCTCCTTGGCTTGCAGCCATCTTCTTCTCCCTGTCTGACTCTGCATCCAAATTCCCTTTTTATAAAGACACTAGTCAATTCTGCAAAGGCCCTGTCACCAAATAAGGTCACATTCTAAAGTACAGAGGGTTAGGACTCCAACATGTCTTCTTTGGAGGACATAATTCAACCTGGAACAGACCTGAATTCCATACATCCTTCTTTAAAGGGGTATCAGTGTCACCCCAGACCCTGCATCCACCAGCCCTGGAAATATATGGATATTTTCCTTTTACTAGTATATAATCACCCCAGTAAATGGCCATCGATCTCTTTAGGAAAAGATTTGGGAAATTATTAAGATCCATGCTTATTGAGGCACTGCAAATTCTTTATTAAGACAACTCATCATTCCCTTCAATCAATGCTAAGTGCAAGAACAGCTTCAGATCTGGAAACTGGATAAGAGATCATAATTTGTTTGTTTGTTTATTTGTTTGTCTGTCTGTTGTTGGCAGATGACATGAACATTTGGAACACCTGCTCTTGATCTTTACATAAAGAGGTTCAACAATAACCTTATGGGTTCCCCTCTGTCTTGTCCCTACTAAAACCCTTGAGAATTAAAGTGTTTTACTTCTTTGTAGAAATAAAATAAAAACTATCAAGAGTAGTTTGAACAGTGGTTGCCTTTTTCTGTCCTATAGCTAATGATATGGATCAAGTATCTTTTTATGCTTTGGCAAATTGTCATACTACTTAAATTTGAATCAGCTTCTAGCATCTTATCCTTTCCACTCTTAACACAGTGGAGTGTCCCTAAGAATTCCACAACAATAAAGATTTCCATTAGCATCACTTTCTCGGAGATATTTTCATCTTTTTTGTCATGACCACTTTTCTCATTTATGTCAGTGAGTTTGCCTTCACTAAGTTCCTCTGATTGCACAACCAGAATCTCTCTCTTTTTAATTGTTTTTTATTTAAATCCAGTGTAGTTAAGATACAGTGTTATATTTGTTTCAGGTGTATAATATAAAGTGTCTCATCAATTCTGTACAATACTCAGCATTTATCATGACAAGTTTGAAATCTCTTAAACAGCAGCAGTGTCAATATTCCCATAGTCAGCTATTTCTTCTATAACCCCACTTACATTCAATTAGAATTTCACTTCTTGCTTTATCATTTAGTTTCTTTCCTGTACTTTGTGGTGGCCAATTCCCTCTTTCAATTATCCATTTTTATAAAATGTTACATGGCTTTCTCACTAGGACATAAAGAGATAACACAACTATATACATTTGCCATCTGTATGTAAACTGAATAACAGATGTTCAGTGACCAATTATGTACAGATTTTGAAAAAAAAAGACACAGTCCTTGATCATGATGTGCAACTATAATTTACAAAGTGCTCTATGCATTGAAGAACTAGCAGAAAAGTGTGTACTTTATGCAATTACTCAGTTTCTATATCTTGATAACTGAAATTTGAACTCTGTGGTTGGAGCACTGGTATTTAACAGAACTATGGTAACTGAAACTCGTGCATATCAGAACAATGTAAAGCAAATACTGTAAATCCATTCTAACATTCTAACATTCTAACATGCCCACCTCTTTAAGTCTCTTGACTTTTCCTTCAGTACTTTGCCAAAGCAGTTCCAGAATCTCTGCTATCCAAATAGAAGATTATAACTGATTCCTGGTGCCCTTGCCAGGATGCTAAATCCTGAGCCATGTGAGAATATTCATATCAGTAAACTCTCCCTTATCCAGGCATGTATTTTAAATCCTGGTGCAGCATTCTCAAGACTAATTTCTAGGCACATTTTTCTGATAATATATTTTTAGCCAGACTCATCTGGTGAATACCTTCTCAGTCAATAGTCCTTCCCCAGTTGGGTCATGCTGAGGTTGAGACTAGTTATTAGCTTATATACTTTAGGGGCACTCTGAGCAAATGTTGAGGTAAATACATTTGCAAGCACATTATCTTGTGAAACATCTACCCCAGGTGAGGACTCTTCATGACGTCTAGGCAAGGCAGAATTGGGAGTGGAAGTGACTGCTATCCTCTTCTAAAAAGAGTAAGTAACTTCTGCAGGCCCAGCAGTTCAAGGATATCTTAAAGAGAAAATCACTAGGCTACTTCTTCAAGTCCAAGAATTTATGAAGATCTTAAAGAAGTTCAATATTCTCAAGTCAGTCTATTCTAGATATCCTGGTCCCACTCTTTTTGGATTCCTAATTTTAGAAAGAGACTTGCCAGAACTGTTATTCAGCCTTCTCTGTAATTCTAATATAGGAGAATCAGAATCCTGGGCCTAATTTTCAATACAGTCTATCCTCTAGCTTTAGAAAATGAGAGCTTCCTTACATAGTGTCAAAGAGATTTTCTAACTTTCACACAATACCCATGGTTCATGACCAGCTAGTGTGTGGTTTTTTTGTTTTTTTTTGTTTTTTTCAGCATATCAATGCCTATTTAACAGCAAGTGACTAAAATCCATAGTCCTAATAATTACCATCTCACCATATCTCAGATTCCAAAGGTACTGCATAAGACAGTGAGTGCATCACCCTGCACTTCATTCCATCCCAAGTCTCCACAATAAAAGTCTTAGTGATTGTAATGCTGTAACATGCCAGAGTTTAAGTCTACCCTACCTAAAACTAGCAATGGAGTCTTTAATATAATCTCAATGTTAAGACATCTTATTCCAGAACCCACCTTGAACATCTGCCTTGTAGAACAATTTCTGGTATAAATTTCCTTATTTGGGGATTCTCCACCATCCACAAGCAGACCCAAGGAAAATATTTATTCAGGAGTTGCAGTAAACAAGGGGTGGGGGAGAATTTGAGATAGGGAAAATAAGACAGTCAATGAAGGGCACATTATCAAACTAAATATCACAGTGAGTAAATGGAGTTTAATCATTTGGGGAATATTTGGAAAATGATAAAAATACATGTCTCAGAATTATCCCACTTTAAGGCCAAAGAAGCTGTAATATTTACATACCTATTTCTCTGTCATTAGTTGAAAGCAGCTCCTAGGAGTTATTAATTCCTCAGCATGTCCAACCCACCATACTCACAAGGAAAAAGCTTTCTGTAGCATGGAGACCCCTCATCTAGTATTGGCAGTCGAAGTCAGCGGAAAACACAGTACTGAAGGCCTCCAGAATCTAAGCAAGGCAATATAGCATCTGCTATACTGGCCAGCCCTGATCCCCAGAACAAAACTGCTTATCTTGAATCTTGCTGCTGAGTAGAATTGAAAAACAGTGTCACCATGAATCAGGATTCATATGACTCCCTGGATTACCAGATCATCAAAAAAGGAGTACCATTAGGTGGATATTATGTCCTGAATTATATTGCCCCCAAATTACATGTTGAAGTCCTAAACCCCAGTCCCTTAGAACATGACTGTATTGGAAGTAGGGCCTTTATAGAGGTGATTAAGTTAAATAAAGCCATCAATCCAATCTGACCGATGTCCTTATAAGAAACCCACACACAAGGAGACACCAAGGGGCACACATGTAGAGAAGAAAAACAATGAGAAACACAATGTGAAGGCAGTCATACTCAAGCCAAGAAGGGAGTCTCAAAAGAATCTGAACCTGATAATACCTTGATCTTGGACTTCTAGCCTCAAGAACTATGAGAAAAATACATTTGTATTGTTTAAACCACCCAATGGGAGTACTTTGTTTAGGCAACCATAACAAACTAATATGGCTGGGATGGTTCAGTGATCCAGGGACATTATCCCCATGGGAGCAGAACCACAGGAATAGGATCTTTCCATCAGGCCAACTCTATCTTAAATCAATCAATTCCTCTACAAGTGCAACGCAGAACTTTTCCTGGTGCTCCCTACTCTCAGAACCATCAGAACTTCTAAGTTTTACTTAGAGGCCCATCCTCAGAAATGGAATCCAGTAGAAATGACACCACAGGTAGTCCTGGTCATTTAAATATGCCTGATTCACTGCTCCTACCTGAATGGGACATAGCTGGCCCAGATTCTCTTCCTCTATTGCATCCTTCAGTCAGAGATAAGATACTGCAGAAGATGTCAGGGGACAATTTCTGAGAAGAGGACCTCATGTCCCTGATTCTCCCCTGGAAAGCTAGTATGGACCTTCCCAAGAATCCTCCCCACCAAATGATTTCCCTATCCCAGCACACCCCACGTTGGCAACAAAATATGTCTCTCCCCCAGCACTGTATTTTGTCTTTTGTCTTATAATCTGAAAATAGAAGTGAGTTGATCTAGCCTTCTAATAAGCCTACTTCTAAAGATCCAGGATCACCAAAAGGTGTTCTGTTGTGACTCATATGAAGTAATTTTTATTTTTTTTCTTTTAGTTTTATCATTATTTGCTAAGCAAATATACAATGGCTTAAATGGAAATCTGAGAGAATTATAATTCTTAGTATAGTGATATTGTAATTTAAACCTTATAAGTCATTTCCATTGTATTATATTGTAAATAGTGTAATTACAGTAAATTTGCTGATTTTAACAAGTCCAATAAAATAATTCAAACAAACACACAGCAACAATTTTTTGTCCTAAAATAATTTTGAATTTTTTTAATTTTCCTGCTCTTAGTTAAGGAAATTATATAGTAGTTTAAATAGAAGTTGATAGATTTATATTTCTAAAGGTAGTATTTTATAAATGTACATTTAAAAATATAAATCTCATTAATAAATTGCTTCCATTTTATGAGTTTAAGTGGAATTCAATTCCAAATGTCTATCTTTAAGTCTTAATGTTTATTTGATATTTTGCTATTGCTATTTAACAAGTCTTTCTTATTAATATAGAAATACATCTTTTAGTTTCAGTATTATAGTCAAGTAATTATAAAACTCCAAATAGAAGCTTATCAGAATTATAATTTGGGAGATATTGTTTTATAACAATAAAAGTTGTTGGTGTTGTTCACTTGAGAGTGACATTATGAGTCAATTGTTTTATTTTCTTCTATTTCTAGATGATGGGAGTATACTATCTTGGTTATTATATCAGTTTGCACTGCTGTTACAAATTACTATAAACTAGGTGGCCTAAAACAAGAAATTTACTCTCTTACAGTTCTGGAAGCCAGGAATCCAAAATCAAAATGTCAGCAGAACTGCACTCCCTCTAGAGGCTCTAAGGAAGAACAGTTCCTTTCCCCTTGCACCTTTCAGTGGTGCCCAGCATCCCTTGGCTTCCTTGGCTTACGGCCACACTACTCCATTCTCTACCTCTGTCTTCATATTGCCTTGTCCTCTGGGTGTTCCTTCTCCTCTGGGTGTCTGTTTTTCTTAAAAAAAAAAAAAAAAAAAAAAAAACACCTCTTGTCATTTAATTTAGACCTCACTGAGTTATTCCAGGATGATCTCATCTCAAGATCCTTAAATTATTTATACCTACAAAGACCCTTTAAAAAAAAAAAAAAAAGATAACATTCACAAGTTCCAGGACTTAGGACATGGACATACTCTTTTGGAGACCATCACTCAACTCAGTACAGTATTTTACAAGACCCCATAACAGGAAGTGTAGTGAGAGTTTTACATGAATAGTTTAGCAAGTTGAGACATTTGAAACTCAAAATCAATTTCTGTATACCAAGGGCTATATTTACTCCAGTTATTAGACCAATGTTTATCTTAAAAAGATGGTAATTATTGTTCTTGGAAAAAAAGAAGAGACTAATATTAGTGAAATGAAAAGAGAGTGGAATTGGAAGTCAAAGCACATTTATTTTTGTTTAATGTTTCTTTGTGTTAAGGACTAAAAAGATACACACTAACATGTAAATAGTAGTAACAGGAGGAGAATGGGAGAGGATAAAGAAGAAATTTTATAATCTTTCTTGGCATATATTTGCATGAAAATGCAGACACTAGTGCACACGTCTGGTACCCCAGCTTTATTGGCTGCCACCAAGAGGAAACATCCCTTGACAACTTGGCTCTGGTGGACAGCAGAGCTTGTGTTTTGGGGTTTGAAGGGATGGTAGCAAACAGAAAACAGTTCTAACTGGCTATCATGTCAGAGCTCAGTGCAGAGGGAGCAGACAGAAATGACCATCTTCCAATCCTCCCTGATACAGGTATATTTGCACTTTAAAAGCTACCACCTGAGAGTCTAGCTTCCAATCAGCCCACAGCTTGGTGCCGATTGAGATCTTCCCTCTTTGGAACAGTTGGCACACCCTCAACTACTGGGAGCAACTAAGAACAAAGCAGGTTACTTAGATAATCACAAAGATTTGAGAGACAACTACAAGGCAGGGCAAGGTTAAATGATAAGATTCATCTCCTACAGGAGGCCACTCCTTCAAGAATGGGAGAGGTGGCTGCTTTATCTAATGCATAAAAGCCAACACACACAGGCAAGAAAAATGAAGAAACAAGGGAATATGTTCCAAACAAAAGTTCAAAAAGAAAAGAGCACTTGAGATGAGTCAAATTACTAAAATGAAGAACAAAATTGGCTGGAAGTCCTAACCAGAGCAATTAGATAAGGAAAAAAAATAGTAAGAAATTCAAAACAGAAAGGAACTATGAAAATGTCACTATTTGCATATGACATGATGATACAATGAAAACTCTAAAGACTCAACCAAAGAATTATTAAAACTAACAGTTGAATTCAGTGAAGTTTCAGGATACAAAATCAGCATACAAAAATCAGTTGTGTTTCTATATACTAATAACTATCAGAAGGACAAATTAAGAAAACAATCCCACTTACAGCTGCATCAAAAAATAATAAGATATCTAGGAATAAATTTAACGAAGAAGGTAAAAGACCTGTACACTGAAAAGTATAAAATAGTATGGAAAAAATTTGAAGACACAAAATGGTCTACACCAAAGTAAAAAGCTTTCACAGAGTGAAGGAAACCAGTAACAAAACGAAAAGGCAACCTACTAAATTAAAGAAGATATTTGCAAATGATATATCCAACAAAGGGTTAGTATACTAGTATATAAAGAACTACAACTCAACAGAAAGGAAAAAAAGCAAGTAATCTGATTTTTTTAAATGGGCAGAGATCCTTAATAGACACTTTGCCAAAGAAGACATACAGACGGCCAACACATGAATACATGCTCAACATCACTAATCGTCAGAGAAATGCAAATCAAAACCACAATGAGATATCTATAAACTCACATCAGTCAGAATGGTTAGAATCAAAAAGACAAGAAATAACAAGTATTGGAAAGAACGTGGAGAAAAAGGAACCCTCATGCCCTGTTAGGAATGTTATATAAATTGATGTAGCCTCTGTGGAAAACAGTATGGAGATTCCTCAAAAAATTAAAAATAGAAATATCATATGAGCCAGCAAAATCATTAATGGGTATTTACCCAAAGAAACTGGGTAACACTAAATCAAAAAATATATGTACCCCTATATGTACTGTAGCATTATTTAAAATAGCCAAGACATGAAAGCAACTCAGTATCCATTGATAGATTAATGGATAAAGAAGTGGTATATGGGGCACCTGGGTGGCTCAGTGGGTTAAAGCCTCTGCCTTTGGCTCAGGTCATGATCCTACTGTCCTGGGATCAAGCCCTACATCAGGCTCTCTGCTCGGTGGGGAGCCTGCTTCCCTCTCTCTCTCTGCCTGTCTCTCCACCTACTTGCGATCTCTGTCTGTCAAAAAAATAAATAAAATCTTTAAAAAAAAAAAAAAAGAAGTGGTATATGTAGACAACAGTGTATTGCTCAGCCATAAAAAAGGATGAGATCTCGACATTTCCAAAAACATGGATTGATCTAGATGGTATTATGCTAAGTGAAATAAGTCAGAAGGAGAAAGACAAATGTCATATAATTTCACTTATATGTTGAATCTATAAACAAAATGAATAAACAAACAAATACACCAAAAACAGAAATAGACAATTTCCAGAGGGAAGAGGATGGAAGGATAGGCAATATGGATGAATGGGAGTGGGAGAGACCAGCTTCCAGTTATGAAATGAATAAGCCAAGAGGAGAAAAGGCACAGTACAAGGAATATAGTCACTGGTATTGTAATAACATTGGATGGTAACAGATGGTAGCTACACTTTTGAGCACAGCATAACCTATAAACTTGTCTTATCACTATGTTGTACACCTGAAACTAACGTGACTGTATGTCAGAACTATCCATCAATTAAAAACAAAACAAAACAGAACAAAATTCTGCCCAGGACTATGAGTTTTTATCATTTAGGATGTAGAAACAGAGTGAAGATGTTTCTCATTTTTCCCCCACATCATCTCTCTGCTCTTTTAAAACATTTGAAGCTTTATCTAAATACAAAAATGTCTGATGGAAAATATCCTATGACAATTTAAAATACCTTCTGGAGCACAGATTGAATCTGGTGCACCAAAGTTTGAAATGAATCAGGTGAAGTTCCTTTTTCTTTTCTTCCAATAATATTCTTCGTGGTTACATATGTTTTCCCAACTCGTGCTCTAAGCAAACATTCCTTCCACAGTTACTCCTCCAAAAAGAATCCATCAAAAGCTTTTACACTTCTATAAATCAGACTTTCATAAATGCACATGATGAATTTTACCAACAGATAAATGTTGATGGCCAAGGAAGAAATGTATGTTTTTGGAAGAAAATTTAAAACTGAGGTTGTCTATGTCTTATATGGACATCAAGGGACCTTGATTCTTTTTTTCTTAATAATAAATGTTTATCCTTGTTTCAGTTCATTGCCAGAATTCTTTGCAACTAACCAGTAAATTAGGAGCCAGCTTATTTCCCCAGAGATATGATTACATTAGTCACTCAGTAAATCTTGAATTAATTTTGTTCCACAATTTTCTAAAGAATTCATTAGATAATCTCTGGATCTAGGGAAGTTAGTCACAGGGCCTAAAGGAATTTACCTTCGGTGAACCAAAAGGGGGAAAAAAACGGATAGCAGCAATATGCTGAAGAAATCTTAACAAAAGTTTTCCCAAATCTTAACAAACATGAATCCATGATACACTGAATATTTCTACTATGAAGCAAATAACCCAAACCTCTATGCATAACCTCTCATTCTGCATAGCATGTGGAGCATCTTGTTCTGATAGTCTGTAAATCTAAAGATCTGATGTAAATCAGTGATTTACTTGAAGCAGCAGAGCTCTAGGTCCAGCAGCCATTGGGATGATTCTTCAACAAGGAAGAGTATAATAGCACAGGCCTGAACCCATGCTCTGTGGTGTAGCTGACAAATCTCTACATTGCTGGGAATAATGTCTTTCAAATAAGGAATGAAAATTATAGCTTTCCCACTACACATCGAATTCACCCTTTTCTCTTATCACATCTGAAACAAAGTGAGGATATAAGTAGAGCCAAGTTGCTGAATATTCATTAGGTCCATCCCTGCCAGACCTTTCAATATCACACTCTCTTTAGGTTACTTGTTTCAGAGAGCACACGCATAGAAGTATAGGAGAGCAATTGTTAGACTCTACCCCACAGAAATATACCATCTCCACCCCCAAAACCAGCACCAGAAAATCCACATAGCTCCACACAGAGTATGATTCAGAATCAGTTCACCCACTGCATTCTTCAAATCAATTTTTTCATGACAAAGTATTTTTTAAATAAAATTTCAAAATGCCCTTAGAAAGAAGGTACTATTTTCTTCCTACATTTACCTGCCCAGAAACAAATTCCAAATACATGATATAAATGAAACTTTGTTTCGTAAATAAACAAGATTAATCCTGTTCACAGTTTGTGCATTTGTCAGCAGCAAGTTTAGAACTAAAAGATGCCATGGGATATTAGAGTGGTATTAAAATTAGTACGTTAAAGCAAATATCAAAGTACTTGATGCATTCTTAAATAAGCGATGTTACTAATTAGCAAAGAAGAGCCAGTGGAATTAAAAAAAAAAAAATACTTGTAACTCTGAGTCTTCTTTTCATCAATGTGGTATGGAGGTGAGAAGTTTATTTTCACTGAGGTCTGATCCTACTAGATCCTACTTGTTTAATATCCTTCTAGCCATGACAAATGACAATCCAAATCTAAACCCTGAGGCCTCTGAACTCCTAGTTTTCACTGGAATAAAAAAAAACTTACAAAATAAAGTATATTACAATGAATAAAGTGATTTCCAGCTGGCCTTAGCTGCCTTCGGAACCCAGAACAGCTGTGTGAACTCCTCCATAAATTTGCCTGCTTTGGTGAAAGGGGAGGTTACAGACTACAATAAACAATGCTAGAGGGCTGGTGTGGCCAAAGGAATTCTGCTCCCTGCACGAAACATTAAGGCCCAGATGTTCAGTTGCCCAGTAAACCATCAGCTCTCACTTATTCTACATACTTTTTATAAAAACTTTACTGGAACAGTCTATACTCACCTTGAGAGCGGACATGACAAAAAAGAATATATGGATCTTTTCAAGACTGATCCTTTTCAAGAGTTGAGGGTTTCATACAGTCAGATGCTTAAGACAGAAGTAAAATGCTAGGACCCTGAAATTTTTTTCCATAGAAAAAGATAAAGTTTTTTTATAGCCTAATTGTTGCTCTTTCTCAAATCTTTTCAAGTATTTTGTTTACAATGAGTGCCCCCCTCAAAAAATTACTTCTCTGAAAAAAACAGCTGAATTCTATTAGTAAGGCCAGCCTCAACAAAGATCAGTCCTGATATCAGATAGCTGCTACGAAAGAAAAGGAATTAAATTCACCTTGATCCAGAAATTAATATAACATACCTATTAAGTTGAACACTGCAAAAGAAGATTAAAAAGTATAACATTAAAGTGTAAAGATCCATATTACATTTACATAATACTTTATGTGAAATATATAGGCTACTAGACCAGCTTTTAAATGTATACATCAAATGTATACATCACAGGAAACTTAACAGAAAAATAAGTGCCAGACAAATAAAATTTCCAATTTTGGTGTTTGTAGATCTATAAACTAAAATTGGTTTTCAAAAGGCTATTTCCATCCTGCATAGAATGTATCTGTCTGATGATTTACTTATTAATCAGATTTAGAGCTCTTTCTGTATCAACATCAGATTCACACCAAACAAATGCCTCAATAAACATTTTTCTTAATACTCTCTACCAAAAATTTGCAAATTATACCATCATCTACTCCCCATGCCTATTTTCGTAAATAAGGTTTTATTGGAATACAGCCATGCCCATTCATTTACATATTTTCTATCACCGCTTTTGAGTAGAATTTAATAGCTGCAACAGAACTAATGTAATAAGTGTGTCAGCTATCCTTCAATTAAAAAAAGATTAATTGGAGCACCTGGGTGGCACAGTTGGTCAGACTCTTGGTTTCGGCTCAGGTTGTGATCTCAGGGTCATGAGATCGAGCCCATGTCAGGCTCTGTGCTCAGCAAAGAGTCTGCTCAAGACTCCCTCCCTCTGCCCCTCCCCACTGTGCATGCTCTCTCTCTCTCAAATAAATAAAGAAATCATTTTAAAAATTAATTAAAAGAAAGTTAAAAATAAAGTCACAAAAGATGCTGTCTGGTCCACAAAGCCTAAACTATTTGTTACCTGGCACTTAAACAAAAGTTTGCCCAGCATTGTTCTATACTCCATCTACCTTTACTTACTCTGATAATTTTACTCTCACTTCCTACTGAAATACATATTTCTAACATCTTATTTACTATAAGCCTTGATGAACATTTAGTAAGTTTTTAGTAATTGGCTTGGAAAAGATTTTTTATTAGACTTTAGTTCTGTCCAAGGACATATGAGTTGTTAGCTTTCATAACATAAACCTTGCCCTTCATCTTCTGCTTGTTTTACATTTACTCAAGTTGCATTTTCCAAGTGCAGCCACATAGGATTGTGAAAATTGTTCACTGCACAAAAGGGTCCAGCAAAGGGGATGAGCTGAGGCTAAGGGCAGCCTGTGTGCCCCCTAACAAGCCATAATCCTTGATATAAGACCATATCTTTCCAGAGGAAGGGGCACATTTATTCTAAAATGCATGAAAGTCTCTTCCTCACCAGCTTTGCACCCACATCACATGGTTGCTTGTGCCCATGGACAAAATAGCATTATCTGGACCAGCAGAACCCTATGTTCCTCCAATGTTTTTCAGCAAATCTCTGATAGGAACCCAGAAAATGCAGGTGAAATTACAAAGTAATGTTCTACAATTCCAACTTCTGCATAACTTAGTTTGAGGGTTACACCCAGATCATCAGCAATTTATAGTGATGAAATAGGAGGTAGAAGTTGAGAGAAAAGATAAGATAAGCTGATAAAGAGAATATATTTATCAATTATGTTGGGGATGTGAGAAGGTTCTTAATAAGAGGAAAAAAAGGAAAGAGGTTTGAACTTGTATAAATCACTTACATCTTAGCTCAATCTCTCTGTGGGATTTATAAATTTCTAGGATTAATTATTTTCTAAAAAGGAAAACCAAGAAGAAGGAAGAAATTCATTAATTTCTTAAGCAGGACAGGGTGGTAGTGGTGGAAAGAAATTATCCAGGAGAGAAGATATTTAAAAGGTAGATAAAATAATGGTTAAAAAGAGTAAGAGAAGTTCTCATAGAAAATGGAGATTAGGAAAAGTCAAGGATAAGAATTAAAAGAAACAGGAGGATTGGACATGAAAAGCAGCACCCGGATAAGGGGTGTAAAAAAAGGTTTTTGAGATGAGAAGTCTGAGTCACAGAGAAAAGAAAAATGAGAAGAGGAACCACAGGTGTAACTTTCATCTTCCAGGTAATAAGTTACTAAAGAAATCATTTATCTTTTCTATGGTGAGAGACAGTCACTACACTTACCATGATGAGCATTACATAATGTATATGTCGAATCACTATCTTGTACATCTAAAAACTAATATAATACTATTTTTCAACTATACTTCAATTTATTTTTTTTCTCTCCATAGCACATACCCTTCCCAATGTCCAACACCCACCCACTCCATCTATACTTCAATTGAAAAACAAAGAAACCATTGATCTACTTTGTCTTAATACAATATGCAATTACTCCCAAAAATAAAATGCATGATAGAAGAGTTGAAAGAACTTACACAGAGATCAGGGTTAAAATTTTAAAAACTAAATATGTAAACATTTTATAATAGGGGATAAAATACAGTAAAGGTATAAAATTAAACTTGAATTTCATATTTTTCTCAAGAAGTCTTTAATATTACACATTTGGAGTCTTTATTCCACTACCTCTCTTGAAATAAATATAATTCTGAGTTTTCAAACTGTTATATTGAACTTATTAAAAGGCTCTGAAAATTACTTACAGCTAAAGACATAACAACACAAAACATTTTGCCAAAATAATTAATTAGCCCTCAGAATACTAAAAAAATTCAGTAATTTATTAAATTGCTAATTTTGTAAACACTAGAATTAGTAGTTAGTCTAAAGTAAATGCTATAAAGTGGTTATCTGAGTTACATACTTGAGTTTGCTGAGGTCAAACATGAACTATTATCAAGTCTTAAAGTGACTAATGAATTAGCTGACTATCCTAAACCCCAAGTTCATAGAAATGTTAATGATAAAAACAGTGAACCCAAATATACCCAATGACATTCAGAATGTTTATGGGAAAAAAATCCTTTCTTTAACTTGTTCCTAGATTTTTCAAGGTTTGAAGTGAACCTTTCCCAAAGAAACCACATTTCCACGATGATAATCCTACTCCCAGCTATGTCATCTCACCACTGAAATCACACTTTATTGTACATGACCTAAATAGAATAACGGCACCTCAAAACCAATCTCAGCGCAATATCACATCCAAAAGATAGCAAAGTAGATAAAAGTGTTGGCTAACTGAACATAATTTTAAAATGAAAAAAAAAAGTTTTGTTTTGTTTTCTCCTTAGTCTTCTTTTGCCACACAACAACTTACCACAAATTTGTCTGTTTAAACAATACCTATTAATTTGCTCACAATTCTGTAGTTCAGAGGTCCAGCATAATGTGACTGGATCCTCTACTCATGGTATCACAAGGTAGAAATCAAGGTGTCAGCTGAGCTGAGTTTCATTCTAGAGGCTCTGAGGGAAAAAAAAAAAAAAAATCTATTTCCAAACTCACTTTAATTGTTGGCAGAATTTAGTTCCTGGAGATTTTGCGAATGAGGTCCCTGTTTTCTTGTTGGCTGCAAACAGGGCATTCTCAGCTCCTGGAGGCCTCCCACTGCTCCCTGCCAAGGGGCCTTTTCCATGACAGCATTTGCTTCTTTAAGGTCAGCTCGGATATGAATCTGCTCTTTGAAACTCTGGCATCCCCTTTGGAACTGACTGGAGAAAACTCTCTGTTCTTAAAGGACTTAACTGATTAGGCTAGGCCCACTAAAGAAAATCTTTGTTTTGCCATAAAGTGTAACATCATCACAGAAATGGTTTCCTAATCACATTCACAAATTCTACCCACATCCCAAGGGGAGAGGATTATATAAGGGCAAGGGTCATTGGAAGTTATCTTAGCAATCTACCTGCCAGTTATGTTTTAATTTTGTTCACACTATAAGGTTGGTCATGATGCCATGAAATGTGCACTTTGATATGGCAGGTAACTAACTACTCTCTCAGCAGCTTCTCAACATAGAACTCCTCCCCTGACCATGGCTGTCATCCTCCTGAAAAGCACAGTGTTTGGCAAGACAACACTTGGTAAGATCAGGATCTTACAGAAAAAGGAGATTGGGCAAGCAATGAAAAGTCATTAAATCTGTGTATTCTTTACCAAGGAATTTGCTTCCTAAACAAACTATATTAGTTGACATTAAATTGAATAAACAATCATCCTTATTCATCTTCACTTATTAGGGAAATATGCCTACAGTCTTCAAGAGTTACTAAGACTTATACATTTTAATTTGTTTAATTTGCTTATAAAATTTCCCTCTTCATAAACTTTTTTGGATCAGCTCTTGCAGGCTTGTGAATCTAATCTAATATCTTTTGCTCTTGCATTTTCCTTTATTTGTTTTCACAAATTACATCACTGACATCTTATTTTCTAGACCTGATATTTTATCTATATTACTGCATTTTTCTTTGTGCCTGTATCTTTAATAACACTTGTTGGAAAGCTGAATGAATGTATGAATGAATGAATGAAAGAATATTGAGAGGGTATTGCATAAAGAGCTGTTTCTACTCTCCTAAATCTACGAGAAAGGGGCAAAATAGTTATCATCCCACTCTGTTTTAAAAGGGCTGAACTGAACCACATAAACATAAAAAGATCATGAATTTTTCATTTGGGGCATACTGATATGACACTTAGTTTATTCTAAAACAGCGTCTACCAGTGGTGTAGCTTCTCAGCTGTGAATGAGGAAGGGGGAGCGTGATGATTAATTTTATGTGTCCATTTGGCTGGGCCACAGTATCCAGATACTTGGTCAAACATGATGTTTTTGGCTGAGATCAACATTTACACTGGCTTTGGAGTAAAGCAGATTGTCCCTCACCATGTGGGTGGGCCTCCTCAATCAACTGAAGACTTTAAAGAACAAAAGACTGACATTCCCTGCACAAGAGAATTCTACTAGAAGACAGCCTTCAGACTTGAACTGCAACATCAACTCTTCCTTGGGTCTCCAGCATGACAGCCCACCCTCCGGATATTGGATTTGCCAGACTCCATAATCACAGGAGCCAATTCCTTAAAAATCACTCTCAATTTCTCTCTCGCTCTCCACCCCACCTCCCGCGTGCCTACATGCATACACACATACACACCCATAAACACACACAAACCCTATGGGTCTGTTTCTCCAGGGAAGCCTAATATAGGAAGTATCAAGGCACAGTTACACTTCCAGAATGGCAGCCTTTTACACTGGGAACACTTTCTCCCTCACAACAGCCAAACCTTTGCTATTGAGCCAGAGTTACCACCTGTGCTGGATGGTCTCACTGTCAACTTGACATCACAGCCACCTCATCAAAGGTGTCCTATGTATCACGGAAGAGAAAGCCGGAACCACATTTCCAGAATTCTCTTCTTTGTATGGTTACAGGTTAAAATCTGCCAGTGAGAGGCACTTGCATAAACTCTAGAAGGTGGAAGAACAGAAGAGGCTGTTGCCCTATTAGATAGTTGCAGACAGACAATGCTAGCCAACATGGGGATCCAAGTAACTTGAGCTTCTTTGAGAATCACTGAAATCACTGCTGTAGGATGAGATCATCAGTGCAATGTTCCTGCTTTTTCTCCTGAAGGGCTTTCAGCATTTATATAAGTCTCCACTTCCCTGTACTGAGACCCTTCACATTCACAATGTACACATGCTTTCTGTGTTCTGACCAAACCCAGATGAAACATCATCTATACATCCTTTGAGGGAAAAGGGGGAGGAATAACTTTATTTTTTCCTATTAAATGGACTCAGTGGTGACTACCCCAATCTTTTATATAGGGTATAATAACTTCAAACTCTTCTTCCCAGAAAGTCCAGTAATTCCTATGAAAGTGGGTCAATTCTTCATCCTCCTGTCTTTAAATCCACAAGCCTGAGGTCACTAGAGAGAAGCACTATGAGTCTCTATAGAGCAAGAATGAGGTGATTCCTCATTCCTCAAACTGTCTCCCATTATACTGCCATGGAAGAGTATTTTCTAACTTATTTTAAACAATCATGATTGAGACATTAAAATAGTTCTTCCCAAAACAAGAAGACCAATTGATGGTTTTACCATAGAAATAAAATTGCTGCAACAATTAGAACAAGAGTTTATCCCTCTTAAGTATCTGTGTGCCTTGTGTCTTTTTCTTTAGTGCCATCTCACAGATACCCTACCACAAATAGAAACAACCCAAAAACTCACCCTATTACAGTAGAATGAATCTTAAGCTCTTAACCTATGACCCTTAATCTGGTCCTTATGACCTCTGTGTAACATCTCAGACTCACTTCACTCTGAATTCAGGCCTTATTAGCTTTTTCATAATCTTGAGTCAATCTTTTTCTTTAAGTCTTAGGCCCTTTGCATATTCTACTCCCTCTGCCTAAAAAAATTCCCATGGCCTCCAACCCTAACTTTATACCCTTTGTCCAGTAATTTCTACTCAATTTCCAAGTCTCCTTTTAAATGTCACTTCTCTTTTTTTAAGATTTTACTTATTTGAGAGAGAGCAACAGAGATAGTGAGAAGAGAGCATGAGCAGGGAGGAGAGGGAGACGCAGACTTCGCACTGAGTAGAGAGCCCGATGTGGGCTTGATCCCAGGACCATGGGATCATGACCTGAGCTGAAGGCAGATGCTTAACCAACTGAGCCACTCAGGTGTCCCTTAAAAGTCACATCTCTAGGCAGGTTACTTTATCCTATTGTACATGTTTATATTATCTTGTACTACCTCTCTGTAATACATATTACAACTATAATTCACTCATTTTTAAATTATCTTTCTTCCCTTCTACACTGTAGCTTCCTGTTGTTATGTTTTCATCACTATGTTATTGGTGCTTAGCATGGAATTAATCTGATAGACCTTCAATATGTATTGAATTTTTAAAAAGTCAGGAAGTAAGAATGGAAGGGAGGAAGGGAGGGAGGGAAAGAAGAAGGAAAATAAGAAGGGGAGTAGGGGAGAAGAAAAGAAGGTTGGTAGGCAGGTGGTGTGATGGCTAAAATTAAATTCACCATAAATCAGTGATATCCCAGGCAACACTATAGGTAAAGGAATCTATGGACTGATGAAAAAAACAAAAACAAAAACAAAAACAAAACTTCACGGAAGGCTGGAAAAGTATTCTTCCAGGCAAAAAAGAAAATCAATACTGTGCTGGATCACTAAAGAAACTTTGTGTTTTGGAGATGGCAATGTTGACAGAAATTGGAGAGGGCTCCGTAATCAACTGTAGTCCTGAGTAGATAAGTAAATTTTTAAGGTAGGTTGACATTGGCGAGCTGGTAAGCTGGTTGCGACATCTCTATCTCTGGAAGCATTTGGCTGCCCCTATTACCAACTGAACTCTGTGGACTATGTCAGCAAACAATGGCTCCATCCACTTCTGGGTTTTGGCAATATAATGTAGCTTGAATCACAGGACAGGAAACAGAGTAGACATGGACAATTCTCACCTGTGTACATTAGTATCCACTTGCCACATGAAAAGGAAAGAAGTGAATATACCTTGTCGCCTACTCAATATATGAGAGTAACTCATCATTTGAATCAATCAATTTGTCCTGTAATATCTGCTGAATTCCTACAATTCTATTCAACTTCCTCATTCTACTTTTATAACCATCCTCCCAAAAAGTCAACACGATAACTTTCCCAAGGGATGTGTGTGTGTGTGTGTGTGTGTGTGTGTGTGTGTGTGTTGGGAAAAAGCAGAGGAACTTGCCACCACCAGCATACTTAGATAAATCAAGTCAGGTCAAAGAGAGAGGTCAGGTCAAAAGGAAATGGGAGATAGACAGTGAAGGACACATTTTTTTTAGAACTAGATTCATGGACATTTGCCAACACTATACAACTGCTTATTGTGTGGAAGAATGCCAGACTGTGACAGCGGGAAATTTCTACAAATAAGAAAATAAAAAAGAGTCTTTCTATTAGGGCTTAATGCATTGATAATGAAAAACAGTTACAAGAAAGATGACTGAATGGAAAAGAGAAATGTATCCTAAAAATTCTGTGTACTGAAGAAAAAGCATACACACTACATAGAGCAAAGATATGTGGTAGATTATATATACACAGATAGGAAATATATATTTATATACATAGAGCATCCAAGACATGTAAATACTGAAGTGCAAAGTATTTAAATTTTCTCAGTTCTCTGAAGGAATGAAAGAATCAAACACGCATACACACATGTACAAGTACACATTGATGCGACAAGGAAAATAGGGGAAGTTCATGTTATTAAGTATTTTGGCAAAAGGTCAACAGACTCCACTTTAGCTTTCAGAATTTATATTTTTACAATGCTCTTGCCTGATTTTCTTTTATCATTCTATATTGTTCAAGGCCTCACATGAATCTTGATCACTTTCCTACATCTGCACAACCTTCCAAGATATCTGTGCTATGAAGTATTTTCCTTTTTTATAGTAATTGCTAACATCTACTGTATTTCTTTAAATGTTTTCATTCCTTAAATCTCCCCTAAGCCATGATAAACCATCCTTCAGAAAGACATTTAAAAAAAAACTTACTAAAAATTTCTAAAAATCTTTCTTCCATGATACCTTTATGTCATATAGAAGTTTTGAACAGAAGTTCCACTTATAATAGCTATCTTGTGTTTTGTTTCTTGAAGCATGAAGTCTGGCTTTGTATGTAATTCAGTTTATTATTGTCCCTTACGTAATATTATGAAGACTGATTATGCAGACTGATTCTCTCCAAATTTTCACTCACTGTAGCAAAGCATTTTTAAATTTTAGTTAGGGGCCTAATGGAAACACATGGAGGAAATATAATCACATATTTTTCCTTCTATAGATCATGGCTTTTCCCATTTGTTGATCATAGGTAATTCTGAAAAACAGACACTGAAACACACTGCTTCCAATTTCTATTTTTTTTTAATTGCTTCCAATTTCTACTGCAACTTTGTGCCATCTGGTGATTGGTATTAAGGAGGGCACATATTGCATGGAGTACTGGGTGTTATATGTAAACAATGAATGTTGGAACACTACATCAAAAACTAAGGATGTATTGTATGGTGACTAACATAACACAGTTTAAAAAAAAAAAAAGAGCCCTGAAGGAATACTTCAAAGAATTAATTGCATCACTGTATGTGAAATCAAAACAAGAAAAAGAGTCAACATTAAAGTGCTACATGAGAGGAGAATTTCAAATATACTGAAAATTTCTATTTCTAAAGAGGTAGCCCAAGATATATTCATATATATGCAATATTATATATGTGTATGTGTAATGCATAGTAATGTATTACAACATTTTTTATTAAAGAATTGGAAACAACCTAAATGTCCTTCAGTAAAAGATTGGTTTAATAAATAATGGTGTATTCATACCATGGAATAGCATGCATCCACATCAAAGAATAGAGAAGCTTTTTATATACTGATATAAAATTATATTTGCATATATTGTTAAGTGAAATAGCAAGGAGCAAAGAAGTGTGTATAATATGCTACTATTTGTACAAAATGAAGGATGTATATTGTGTGTGTGCTTGTTATAATACAATACATGTGTTCCTAAAAAACTAAAAAATTAAAAACTGAGCAAAGGTTTTCAGAGAAGTTTGTTATAAAGCATTATTTTAGTAGTACAAACCAATCCACTAAATGTATGTACCATAATTCTTTCAACCAGTACCTTAATGCAGACCAGCTGGGTGACTCCAATTTTCACATTTTTTATAAATGTTTCTTTTTTTTTTTTTAAGATTTTAGCAGGAGATAGGGGAGGGTCAGAGGGAAAAGCAGACTCCCTGCTGAGCAGGGATCCCAATGTGGGACTCAATCCCAAGACTCCAGGATCATGACCTAAGTAGAAGGCAATCACCCAACCAATTAAACGACCCAAGCACCCCTTTTTTTAAAAAAAAAGTTTCACATTTTGACCAATGTATCTGAGAGAGAGTCACTGAAGTGGAATTGCTGATTGAAAGACAAAAATGCTTATGTAGTTTTGCTAGATAATTTCAAGTTCCCCTCCATAAGCATTGTGCCATCTTGCATTCATTCTTCACAGCCTCACCAACAAAATATTGTAAACTTTTGGAATTCTGTCAACTGATCATTGAAAATTGGCACATTGGTGTAATTTTAGTGTTTCTCTTATTAGGAACAACACATCTTTTTATGTTTGTTAAAGACATTTTGCATTATTTTTCTGTAAATTTTTTTCTCTTTTGCCAATTTTTCTATTAAGATTTTGGTCCTTTTATATATATTTTATATATATTATTTACAAATATATGTAGTACATTATATATTTATATAAAATATATTATTATATAAAATATATAATATACAATATAAAATAATATATAATATAAAATATGCATATAAAATATGCATATAAATATATATATTAGATTTGTTAGCCTTTTGTCTTTGAAATGAGGGTCAAATACTTTTTCTCAGTTGTCATTCATCTTTATTGCTTATGATTTTTTTTGGTATGGTAAAATTTTTTTTAAAGATTTTATTTATTTGACAGAGAGAGAGAAAGCAAGTACAAGTAGGCAGAGCAGTAGGCAGAGGGAGAACAGGCTCCCTGCTGAACAAGGAGCCCAATGCAGAGTTCAGTCCCAGGTCCCTGGGATCATGACCGAGCCAAAGGCAGACGCTTAATCTACTGTGCCACCCAGGCGCCCCTGGTATGGTAAATATTTTTTTTGTATTTATGAGTTTTTTATGCATCTAATTTTGGTTCATATTAGAAACCAAAGCTTTCTTCTAGTAAGTGTATGGTTTCATTTGCTATAGTTACTTCTTCAAAGCATTTGCCACTTATCCTGCTGTATGGAGTAAGGACAAATCCAATCTGATCTCTTTCCATGTGCTATCCAGTTATCCTAAGATCATATATCTCATTGATTTGAAATGCCACCATTTTCATATACTAAATTTCAACATAAACTAAGATTTATTTTTGGATTTTCTGGCTGTCTGCCTATTCATTAACCCATATCATACTTTTTTAATTAGAAAAGCTGATAAGGGTAATTCTCCCATACCTACCCATTGCTTTCCTTTCTAAAAACTTTTCTGGCCTTTTATTGTTTAGTCTTCTAAACAAACTTTATAATCAACGTATTTGACTTTTTTAAAAATCTGACAATATTTTTTATTGGCACAGCATTACATTTGTAAGTTAATTTAGAAATAATTGAATAAAAAATAGTTGAATGAATAACATTTCTGAAATGGTTGTTTGAAAATGTGTATCAGGAACCTTATGATTTCACTAATATGTGAAATTTAAGAAACAAAACAAACAATCACAGGGGGAAAAAAGACAGAGACAGGCAAACCAAGAAACAGATTCTTAACTATAGAAAACAAACTAATGGGGGCGCCTGGGTGGCTCAGTGCATTAAGCCTCTGCCTTCGGCTCAGGTCATGATCTTAGGGTCCTGGGATCAAGTCCCGCGTTGGGCTCTCTGCGCAGCAGGGAGCCTGCTTCCCCCTCTCTCTCTGCCTGCCTCTCTGCCTACTTGTGATCTCTGTCTGCCAAATAAACAAATAAAATCTTAAAAAAAAGAAAAAGAAAAAGCAAACAAACTGATGGTTACTAGAGGGGAGGATGTTGGGGGCTGGGTTAAATAGGTAATAGAGCTAAAGGGATGCTCTTGTTGTGATGAGTACTGGATGCTGTATGTACGTGTTGAATTACTAAATTGTACACCTAGAACTAATATTACACTATATGTTAACTAGCTAGAATTTAAATAAATACCTTTTTAAAATAACCTTAAAAATGTTTGTACTTCGGGGCACCTGGGTGGCTCAGTAGGTTAAGCGTCTGATTTTGGCTCAGGTCATGAACTGAGTCCCAAGTCAGACTCCCTCCTTCTCCCTATCCTTCTGCCCCTCCCCCTGCACATATTCTGTCTCTCTCTCTCAAATAAATAAGTAAAATCTTTTTTTAAAATGTGGGACTTTTGACTTAGTAACTCTTCTTCTAGGAGTCTATGCTAAGCATTAACTTGTAATTGTGAACAAATAATGTGATATCCATGTAATGTTATTTAAAGTTACATTTATGAAATACTTTAATGATATGAGAAAATTTGTGCTGTATAAACAGGACCAAAAATAGTTCATTACCAGCAATATACAAAAATGCATAAAGACTAGAAGGAAATGCGATAAAAAGGAAATATGATAATGGCAAAAGATGGAAGATCCATGTATGGGAGGGAGCTCTAAGCTACACAGAAAACAGGGTATCAGAGCCTAATTGGGGTCAGGAGGGTGTCCATGCATGACGTGGCACTAGCATTAGGTGTCAAAGTTCATGCAAAATGAAAAAGCTGTATACACATAAAATGTGGCTCAGTGAGAGGTGTCAAACAGGGTAAGCAGTGCATCCACTCAGAAGAGTAGCATGAAGCAGGACGCCAGAGTCTAAGCAGGCTGAAAAACCATCAATGCAGAAAGGCTCTCCTGTATGGAATGTTGAAACCCAAGTGGAATGAGGAGGACATCTACATGGAAGGCAGCTCAGAGCAGAATATTAGAGCCTAATCAGGAAGATGAGGGTATATGTAGGATGAGATGGGGAGAGGAAGCCAAGCATTGAGTGTCAGAGCATGAGCAAGGAGAAGGCATACACAAAAGACAGGTAACTGGTCCAATATGTTAGATTCCCAAGCAGGGTAGAGAGGCTATCCATGTTGTAGCTTAATAGCTGTTGTAGCTTAGTTTAGGGTGTCAGTGCCTGAGTTGGTTGAGGACAGCATCCATAATGGGGAAGGACAGCAGTGGCAATTGGATATTGGTTACATGCAGCCTCCAAGTAAATATGTTAAGTTAATGGAAGCCAAATTTCTCACTGTCAGAGAAAGGAAGTACTAACAAGGATGGAGAGAAAACTAGAACAAACTCCATGTTGTTAGATTTGGGGATATTATGTGAAGTCAAGGTTTTGAAAGAACAAATATAGAAATATGTGTGTGTGCATGTATGTGTGTGTGTGGTTTCACTTCTATGATATTCCTGTCAGAGATGCATAACCTGAATCTGATTATGACAAATCATCAGACAAATCCAATTGGAGGAACATTCTACAAAATAACCAGCCAGTAGTACTCTTCAAGAGTCAAAGTCATGAAAAACAAGGAAAGTATGAGGAAATATTCTCAACAAGATGACTAAAGAGATCTGACTATTAGATGCAACATGTGATTCTGGACAGTATTCTTTGTTATTAAAAACCCTATGGGGAAAATTGAAAAAAATGAATGGAGTCTAAGGATTAAATGGTATGAAGAAGTAAATGTTAATTTCTAGAATTTGGTTATATTGTGCTTGTATAAAAGAACACCCTTACTTGAAGGAAATGTACATAAAGTATTCTGGAGTGCTGGGGCATCATATTGGAAACTTGCTTTAAATGGTCAGGGGTAGAAAGGGTTTCTGTACTGTATTTGCAAATGCTATGAAAGTGTGAATCATATAAAAATTTTAAATAAATTGTAAAAATTAAAAAATAGAGAAAAATTATAAGAAAACATTTAAATAATTTTTAGTTCATAAATTTTGACCTAGAAATTTCACTCCTGATAGGAAATGATTCATTTAAGGAAATGATTACAAATACATGCCAACCTCTAATAGTCTTAACACATCTATTCACCATTCAGTTTTTAGCTTAAGGTTATTTTCTTAGTAAAGTCTTTCCTGATCTTACTATCCCAGATTTAGAGCTCTTGGACACAAAGTTCTTAAACAATCTCACATAGTCCTTTGTGGCTTTTATCACAGTATATAATTAAATATTTGCATAAAATTTGATTAATGACTTCTTTCCCCTGAAGCCCAGGACCAGGTTTACTAAGCTCACCGTTGTATCCTCAGTACTAGCACATAGCAGGTGTTCAATAAATATAAATAAATATAATGTAAATGGATAATAAATTCATATTATGTGAATTATCATTTTATATAGATAAGAAAGAAGAAAGGAAGGAAGGGAGATGGAGAGAAAGAAATAGAGAAAGAATCTTAGCCCATTCATGCTGCTGTAACAAAATACCATAAAATAGGTAGCTTATGAACAACAAACATCTTAAAGTTCTAAGGATCAGGACAATAAGTGAGACTTGAATTAAAAGACTTCTTCTTAAGTGATAAATAAGTTAAATAACATGCTAGACAAGATTTTCTTAGCAAAATGACCATGTGAAGCACTGGACTGAATAATTCAAAGAGAAAATCCTTCATCTTATATTTATTCTCCATTTCAATTTGAGTTATACAATCTAATATAAATTGTCCACAACCCATGTACTTTAATTTTTGGGTTTTTTTTTATTGTTTGTTTTTAATAAAGCCTCTTTCATCTTTCATTTCTCTAATGTTTCAGAATACAATTCAATATCACTTAATAGTTCAAATAGTTCAAATCACTTAAAAGTAAAAGAGGAGATTTAAAGCACTGATGTATGGGGATATTTCTATTCGTCTTCTTCACTTTACCCTTCCCAGGCCCACCTATTTAGATCCATTTCAATACACCCTTACCTGCCTCCAGCTAATCCCTATCTCTGTCCTCACTTTAAAAACTACACTTCTCAGAAGTACTGTGTACATGCTTTTCTTCATTTCCTCACCCTTCATTTGCTCTTCAACCCACTTCAATCTGGCTTCCATTCTCACCAAAACCACCCTCCCTAAGGTCATTAACTATCTTCATCTTCATTTCTCTGAAACAATTTACACTGCTGACTACTTCTTTTCTTTCCTTGCTTCTATTACTTCACCCTTTTACTTCTCTGGCCACTCCTTTTATAGCTCAATTCCAGACCCCTCTTCATCTACCAACCTTTAAATGTGGGATTTTCTCAAGTCTCAGTCATGGTCCTCTTCTCTGCCTACCCTGTACCAGTGAGTGCACACTTAGATGCCTCAGAAGCTAGGCAGGTAACGTAATACAATGAATCAGACCAGAAAAAGCTCTCCAGTGAAGGGAAAATATACATCTACAGTGGAAACCGAACTCCAGTTCATTAACGACATGCAGTAATGCAAAAGAAATGTTGCCCCTAGCTTTAATTACTATATAAACTTCATCTCTCACTTACTTATCTCTAGTGTAGACTTCTTTTTGAACTCCAGATACATAACATATGTTCAAATGCCTATCCAACATTTTCCTTTGGATATCTTGAGAGGGCTTCACACTCAACATGTCCAAGGCAGAATATATGATCTCCCAATCTAGTTCTCCTGGGAGAGCAGATTCATTTTATTGTCTACAATGAATGATATCATTATGGCTACTAAAAACTAGGTGCTGAGTATAGTTGAGCATCATTCACACAATTGTTAACATATTCTCAGAGTACTCAAAGTATATTTCTTCATAATATGGTATATATGTATGTGAATATGTGTATAAATATAAATTTGAGCTTTGTGTGTATGGTATGTTTGTGTATATAATTTTTTATCACTTTATATCTGTGAAATGTATACATATATGTGTGTATCAGTATTATAGCACTACTGCTTTTAGAATATACTAAAGAATTATCTATTAGAAAAACATGGATGAGACTTGGAATTGACTTAAATGAGAGTGGCTCATAAGAGAGCCATTGTAAGATTTTCACTCAATATAAAGCAAAGGGGCTTGTCTGCAGGATGATCTAGTTCATACTGTGATGCCCAGGTCCCCCTTGAGGAAGAAAAGACTTATTACACTAATTATAGAAGATGATCTTCAGTGCTTTTTCTCTTCTGCGAAGTATTGCTTCAGTTGAACAAAACTGCCTTGTCCAAAATCCAATGACTGGTCATAATGGGGCATAAAGGCCCAGCACTTCAGCCCAACTTATGACAACTCCGATGGGCCACTGCAACCCCAAGCTCACTGTGGATTCAACAGGTGCTTTCAGTGAGACTGCATGACAGCTCAACTTCTTGGCTCTGCCCAATCCTGCCTCTTTCCCCTCTTCCTCAGTGGATATGCCAAGGGCACTTCCTAATATCATTTAAAATGCAGTTGTGTTTCCCTTTGCTAGTGTAAGTAATTCCATACAATAATTTTGATGGTATCTTTAATACTTATGGAGAATTATGGAAGTCCTTTATTATTTCACTTGCTTCCACATGAGAGTCTGTCTTTCTGCTCAGTTGTGTAGGTATACCATGTATTACACCTGGCAGCACACCTCTCATAGCTTCCAGACTGCAACAACCAAAGCCAGAGGTCCTTGGGTAAAATTTTTTGCATATTCATAAGAACATTACAAGAGCAGATGACAGAAGCTTTGTATAAAATATTTCTGAAATTAAGTTAGCATGTTATCACTATTCTAGCATTCACCATTCCAGACAAAGCAAAGACTAGCCCTTTGGGTTGTTGGAATTTGAAAGCGTATGATAGAAAAAAAACTGAAACAAACCTGCCAAATACTGTTATTATCTTAAGGGTTATGTTACATTCTCAGAATGGTTAAAGCACTTAATACAGTCTGAGAAACAATAGCATCTTTCTCTAGCTCCAGATTATGTCCTTTGAAACAATAATATAGCCCAAATTAACATTACAAAAGCAAAACTGAGGACAGAAGTTTTCATGAAATCTGACCAGACCATATCAGCCTATTAATTAATGAAGAGCAGTCCTAACATGTTTTGTTGTCAGAAATAATTTTCATCCCAGAAGTAGAAATCATAGTTTCAAATTTGATTATATGGAACACACTTGGGGATCCTAGAGGAAGGGAAGGATATCTATGAAGGCAGGAAGTTCTTGGTGGACAGTATAAGAGGATGACAAGGATATACCCACTCCTACTTCAATCTCATCTAGGGTTTTCTTACAAACTTTCACTTAAAACATGTTACAAAAATTTAAAGAGAAAAAGTTTCAAACCATTCCAATAATTGACACAAAGCTATGGTTTCAAGGCTGGTGTGCCCACCAGGTGCTGCAAGCAGGACAACTCCTTCTAGGAAGTATTGGAGTCAGGCTTTAAGCCTGGGTCTTGTCACCTTCCAGCTCTATGAGACACAGGGCAACTTATCTGAGCTTCAGTTTTTCATCTAGAACTTGTGACTGATCATACCATCTTCACAAGAATACTATTATGTGCCAGCTATTATGATTTATTATGTGCCAGCATCCATCACAACTTCCTCACACTTGGTAATATCTTTTGACTCTTGAGCTCCTTAGCTGCTGGTGCCCCTGACACCACTGCAACAGCCTGAGCACCTACTGCAGCTTCATCTGCCCTGCTCCGTCCTCAGAGCTGCCTTGTCTACCAAGAGCTTCCGGTCTTCTTAGATATCCTTTCAGCACTGACAAAGGCATTAGCCATTTCTGTCACCACCATTGTTATTCTCTTACTATCTTCTATTTTTTATACATAACATATAGAGTTAATTGTCTTCTTGAAAATGAAGAGTTTAAAATCTTAGAGGAAACAGAGCATTTAATGTGTGAGCTCTGGAATCAGACTACCTTATGTGAGTCAACTCCACAACCTATTAGCTCTGTGATCATAGGCAAAACATTTAATATTTCTAGATCTCATTTTTCACATCTACTAAAATGGGCACAATAATGGCACCCACTCCCTAGGGTCATCATGAGAAATAAGATAATCTATGTAAACTTCATGGAACACATTAAGTATTCAACAAATTCTAGCTATTATCATTATAGTATCTCACCAGGGTAACTCTATTTTTAAATGGCATGTTTCGGGATGCCTGGGTGGCTCAGTGGGTTAAGCCTCTGCCTTCGGCTCAGGTCATGATCTCAGGGTCCTGGGATCGTGTCCCGCATCGGGCTTTCTGCTCAGCAGGGAGCCTGCTTCCCCCTCTCTCTCTGCCTGCCTCTCTGCCTACTTGCGATCTCTCTCTCTCTCTCTGTCAAATAAATAAATAAAAAACCTTTAAATGGCATGTTTCAGGATGTAGAGCCTTAAGAATAAATATAAAATGTGTAAGAAACATTAAATGAAAATGCAAGCATAGGCACACTATAGATTTTTTGTGCTTTTAGAAACAGGGGGAAATACCTTGATTCCAGTGAGATCAGGGATTCCTTCTGAGAAGGGGAACCCAGTAACTAAGATAATTTTTACCATAGACTATTTTTTACTCTGTAAGTTGTTTAATATGTGTAGAAATTACCTAATCCAATAAATAAAGCATTAAAAATGAATCTTTCCTTTTCTTTTAGCTACAAATATTATACTTGGAAAGTATCATCAAGATACTGTTGCTTTCCCAGGGTATATTATAGCAACCACAAATTTGTGATTTGAAGAGCTTTGACTGCAGCGATATCTCACAATACTGTTCCACTTTACAGATTCTCATTGATTATATCAATTACCTCTTTGACCATGAAGCATATGAATTTCAACTCAGGCCTCAGAAGGTTGATAGATAAAAATCACATTATATTTTATTTAAGGAACATTCACCAAAAATTTCTATGAGTGAGAATATAATTCTGTACCTGATATTCAGTAACACACCACATATTCTTCCCTACTCTATACCATTCTATCCTGTGTTATTTGCAAAAGGATTCCAGAAAATTGAGGTAATGCATAAGGAAGCCATTTTTAATCCTGTTCTTACTTTGTTGTTTTTTCTTTTTCTGCTCCTATGAAATCTCCAACCCCCATAGGTGGCCTTCTTTTCTACAGGACTATTAACAATTTATTGATTCATTTCTATGTGCCAGATACTATCTTTAACACATTCTATGCATTTTTTAAAGATTTATATATTTATTTATTTATTTATCTATTTATTTGTATGTGGGCGTGTGCACATGAGAGAGAGAGAGAGAGAGCCCAAGCAAGTAGGGGTAGGTGCAGAGGGGAGGGAGAGGGAGCAAGAATCTTGAGCAGACTTCACAATGAGTGTGGAGCCAGGCATGGGGCTCCATCTCAGGACCCTGAGATCATGACCTGAGCTGAAACCAAGAGTCAGACACTTAACTGACTGAGCCACCCAGGCACCCCCAACACATTCTATGCATTTCCATTTTTGCAGCTCCCAAGGAAAAAAAAGCTTATTTTTAAAATTCAGTAACAGAGAATAAAAATTAAATATTTTGACCAAGATCACATAGCAAATAAATGTAAAATGAGACTAGATAGTTGTAATTCCTGTGCTTTTCACTCATAAATAAATACTACCCACAGTTATAATGTGTACCTCTCGTTCAACACTTAACATGTGCTATTTTGAATTGTTTATGTTTTGTTTTTGCTAGACTTTGCCCATAATGATTTTAAGTCCTTCCAGGAAAGAACCTTACCTTTTGATCCTTTGTATTCCTGTCAGTTGGTACAGGAATACAAGTTGGAAGAATACAGGAATACAGTTGGAAGAATAACATGGAAATAATAATGGGATTATGGTGATGATGGTGGTGATGGTGATGAAATAATAATGGGATTATGGTGATGATGGTGGTGATGGTGTAATGACAAATAACAATGCAATGACAAAGCCCATAGGTCAGATTTCAGGCAGTCACTCTGTGCTCAAGGATGGTTCAACATCCACACATCAATCAATGTGATACACATTAACAAAATGAAGGATAAAAATCATATGGTCATCTCAATAGATAGAGAAAGAGCATCTGAAAATATGCAACAGGTTTGATGAAAACTCTCAAAAAACTGGAGATCCACAAGGCATGGATGTCCACTCTCACTACTTTTGGGTTTTTATATTTAGTATTAGGTCTTCTGCAAATAGTAAAAGATTTACTTCTTCCTTGCTGACCTAGATGACTTTCATTTCTTTTTGTTCTTACTACTGTGGTTAGGACTTCCAGTATTATGTTGGATAAAAATGGCCAGAGTGGACAGTCTTGTCCATTCCTGACCATAGAGGAAAAGCTCTCAGTTTTTCCTCATTGAGGATGATATTAACTGTGTATTTTCATATGTGCCCTTTATTATGTTGAGGTATTTTCCCTCTAAACCTACCTTCTTAAGGGTTTTTATCATGAATGTTACATTGTACTCTGTTAAATGATTTTTCTGCATCCATTGAAATGATCATATGGTATCCATCCTTTCTCTTGTTGATGTGATGTATCACATTGATTGACTTGCAAATACTAAATCATCCTTGCATCCCAGGAATAAATCCCACTTGACCCCAATGACTGATTTTTTTAATGTATTGTTGAATTCAGTTTGCTAGTATTTTGTTGATGATTTCTACATCTATGTTCATCAGAGATATTGGTCTGTAGTTCTTACTTTGTGCTGTTTTTATCTGATTTTAGTATCAGGGTAATACTGGCTCCAGAATGAATTTGCAAATTTACCTTCTTTTTTCTATCCTTTGGAATATTTGGCAGAATTTGCTTTTGAAGCCATTCGGTCTTGGACTTTTATTTGTTGGGAGTTTTTTGATTACTGATTCAATTTCTTCACTGGTTATCATTCTGCTGAAATTTTCTGTTTTCTCCTTATTTCAATTTTGGTAATTTATATGTTTCTAGGAGTTTATTCATTTCTTCTTGATTGTCCAATTTGTTGGCATGTAGTTTTTCACAATACAGAATCTGAACTCTTAACTGGTGTTCACTACTGCTTTTTCTAAGACTTTTAAAATGAAAAACTTTCCAGGGGCACCTGGGTGGCTCAGTTGGTTAAGCATCCAACTCTTGGTTTTAGCTCCAGTAATTGTCTCAGGGTCATGGGATTAATCCCCAAATTGGGCTCCATGTGCAGCATGGAGTCTGCTGGAGATTCTTTCCCCCTCCTTTTCCCTCCCCCTTTGCTCCTCCCCCTACTCATTCACTCTCTTTCTCTCTCTCTCAAATAAAGTATTGAAAACAATGAAGAACATTCCATTTGAATTCATTTGAAAATTCCGTAATTACACAAAAAGGAGTCTGCAAGTTATGTTAAAACTGAGCAAAATCCACCCCAATCTGGCAGCAATAACTCTAGCAGAACAGAATTTTGAGAATCCTTACAACTCTACTGTGTACATGGCAACCTGTGCTTTAGAGTAGAAGAGGGATATTATCTGAAACTATACTCTGATGAGCAGTGGCCTCACCCACTCCAGATCTACAAAGTCAAAGGAGATAGCCTAAGTAACATGATTTTTAGTTTTCCTGAAAAGTAAAAGAAAAATTTTAAATAGCCACGTAAAGAAGTTATGGGTATAATCGAAATGTAGTTTCTAAGCTTCTAGGCAAACCAGAATCTAGATTAGGAGAGAAGCAAGTCAGATATTAGTAATTGAAATTATTCTAAATTCTCTTAATGCAAACAATTGTCAAATAAAATGAAAATGGTCTGGATATGGATAGCTTCTAATCTCTTGAGGAAACAAGGCAGAAAAAGCCAGGAAGACTTTCCCAGAAATAAATCAAAGCTTTACCAATGACATTCACTACTGAAATGTGGGACAGAGTATAAGGCCAAAGAAGAGGCAGAACTACAAAATGGTTTCTGTCATAAGCAAGAGTTATTGTAAAGAGATTTGACATTTGGAATTTAAAGACTATTACAGAAACATATGGCTTAAAATATCACATTCTATTCAAGGGTCCTAAAGTTTGAAAGAAAGAAGTTAAATGCTCTGTGCAACATAAAATACTTTTGTAGGTGGTCTAAAAGAATGAGGTTCTAAAAGAATGAGGAATCATAATACTAATTCCTTCCAGTTCCACAAGCCACCACACCTCTATTGCATACCATTGGGCAGAAGTTGCAGTAATTTAAACTGGTTGTCAGTTATCTACCCACCCCAAAAGTCGCTGAAATCCTGACATGATTATTAGAAAAATAAGAAAGAACAGTCCTGATGTGTATAAAAGAGAAAATGTTATAAACAAAATGCTAATCCAGATTTTAGAGCAGTGAAACTACTCTGTATGACATAATTATAGTATATACATCTTGTTACATATTTGTCAAAACACAAATAATGTACAATACCAAGAATGAACCCTAATGTAAACTATGGACTTTGGGTAATAACATGTCAATGTAGGTTCATTGATTGTAACAAATGAACTACCCTGGTAGGGGATGTCCACAGTGTGGGAGGCTATGCATGTGGGGATAGAGGATATATGGGAATTGTTTGTATTCCGCTCAACTTTTTTGTTGTGAACTTAAACTGCCCTAAAAATTAGTCTTAAAAAGAAAATAAAAACAAAACTAGACCATGGGTGATTGATGGGCCCTTAGTCTAGAGACAATGTCTTAAAGCAACCAGATTCTGCAGCTTCATTCAGCTACCTTCTAGTTATTTACTTCATTATGCCAAAATATTCACTGAATATTTCCACCTGCCTACTCCTCTTACTCTATATGCTGTTTTCACTGAGTTGTCTACTTTTGAAAAAATACTATGTGTGTCCAATCCAAAAGGAAATATTCTAGTAAAATCAATTATTGAAATTTTTAATTCCAAATTTAAAAGTGACTAGTATTTAACCTACAAAAATTAGTTTATAATTAGTTCCCTTTTGTAATGAAGATTAGCATAGCAAGGAGTAATATTAGCATTTATTGAAGAAGCTCAAAGCTGTGTGATGGATACATATATGAAGGATTATTATACTATCTACTTTCATATCTCTTTGAAATTCTCCTTAATATAAAGGTTTTCTTAAAGGATAAAGTATATGCCTACTTAATGTACCAATAACTTTACATAAGTTAACTTGATTATTATGAGATTATGTTATTACACTCAAAGGAAAACATAAAAATATATTTTTATATATAAATTAAAATATTTTATATTCTAAATCACCATCATCTGAAAATATAGCATAATATTTAAGAACAAGAATTTAGAAATCATATCGTCTCAAGCTGTATTCCACCTATTACACTTCTTAGCTGTTGTAACCTTGGAAAAGTTATTTATTCTACTTAAGCTCCAATCTCCCCACCAGGTAATGGGACTAACCTTACCATAGGGACATTACAGACTTAAATGACATAAAATGTTTAAAGTCAGCATAGCACAAAGAAATGGAAAAATGTTCCATGCTTCTGGATTGGAAGAACAAATATTATGAAGATGTCTATGCTAACTAAAGCAATCTACACATTGAATGCAATCCCTATCAAAATCCCATCCATTTTTTTCAAAGAAATGGAACAAATAATCCTAAAATTTACATGGAACCAGAAAAGACCTCAAATTGCCAAAGGAATATTGAAAAAGAAAGCCAAAGTTGGTGGCATCACAATTCCAGACCTCAAGCTCTATTACAAAGCTGTCATCATCAAGACAGCATGGTACTGGCACAAAAACAGACACACAGATCAATGGAACAGAATAGAGAGCCCAGAAATAGACCCTCAACTCTATGGTCAACTAATCTTCGACAAAGCAGGAAAGAGTGTCCAGTGGAAAAAAGATAGTCTCTTCAATAAATGGTGCTGGGAAAATTGGACAGCCACATGCAGAAAAATGAAACTGGACCATGTCCTTATACCATACATGAAAAGAGACTCAAAATGTATGAAGGACCTCAATGTGATAAAGGAAACCATTAATATCCTTGAGGAGAACAAGACAGCAACCTCTTTGACCTCAGCCACAGCAGCTTCTTCCTAGGAATATCGCCAAAGGCAAGGGAAGGAAGGGCAAAAATGGAACTATTGGGACTTCATCAAGATTAAAATCTTTTGCACAGCAAAGGAAACTGTCAACAAAACCAAAAGACAACTGACAGAATGGGAGAAGATATTTGCAAATGACATATCAGATAAAGGGCTAGTATCCAAAATCTATAAAGAGCTTATCAAACTCAACACCCAAAGAACAAATAATCCAATCAAGAAATGGCAGAGGACATGAACAGACATTTCTGCAAAGAAGACATCCAGATGGCCAACAGACACATGAAAAAGTGCTCCACATCACTTGGCATCAGGGAAATACAAACCAAAATCACAATGAGATACCACCTCACACCAGTCAGAATGGCTAAAATTAACAAGTCAGGAAATGACAGATGCTGGCGAGGATGCGGAGAAAGGGGAACCCTCCTACACTGTTGGTGGGAATGCAAACTGGTGCAGCCACTCTGGAAAACAGCATGGAGGTTCCTCAAAAAGTTGAAAATAGAGCTAGCCTACGACCCAGCAATTGCACTACTGGGTATTTACCCTAAAGATACAAATGTAGTGATCCGAAGGAGCACATGCACCCAAATGTTTATAGCAGCAATGTCCACAATAGCCGAACTATGGAAAGAACTTAGATGTCCATCAACAGATGAATGGATAAAGAAGAGATGGTATATATATACAATGGAATACTATGCAGCCATCAAAAGAAATGAAATCTTGCCATTTGCAACAACGAGGATGGAACTAGAGGGTATTATGCTTAGCGAAATAAGTCAATCGGAGAAAGACAACTATCATATGATCTCCCTGATATGAGGAAGTGGAGATGCAATGTGGGGGGCTTGGGGGGTAGAAAAAGAAATAAATGAAACAAGATGGGATCGGGAGGGAGACAAACCATAAGAGACTCTTGATCTCACAAAACAAACTGAGGGTGGCCGGGGGAGGGAGGGAAGGAGAGGGTGGTGGGGTTATGGACATTGGGGAGGGTATGTGCTATGGTGAGTGCTGTGAAGTATGTAAACCTGGCAATTCACAGACCTATACCGCTGGGCTAATAATACATCGTATGTTTATAAAAAAATAAAAATAAAAATAAAAAAAATAAAATACCCCGCCCCCCAAAAAATTGCTTCTCAACTTGTCGTATGTCTTTGGTCAATTCAAAGCCCTGAAATGGTTGTTTTCAACAGTTTATCCAGTTTTGTTGTTATATAATGCTTTATCAGAAAGCATGATCAGGGTATATGATGTTTTATCACAGAAAGTTAATAGAAGGGCATAGTCTAAATGTCTAACTGGTAGCCATTATTATTAGCATTTTGTTTTGTGGATCACAACAAATATATACAAAATAAATGCTCACCTAATCTCAATAAATAGTGGCCCTTTTCTATATAATGTTTAAATGTTTCCTATCTAAAATTTATATGGAGGCCCTTTTCTACATAGCATTTCTATATAATATTTCTATATAATGTTTATATGTTTACTTTATGTGTTTCTATACAATTTTACATGTATCTATATAGTGTTACATATTCATTTAACCTCAATAAAATATTGGTTCTTTTTATACAATGTTCATATTCTCTAACAGTTAAATTATTCAAGTTCCTTAAGACACAAGGATTCTGAAACCTGTAATAAACAATAATTCATTATCCTGATACTCTTTCATCTCAAAACAAGTCCTTTTTGATTATTAGATTTTTTTTTTTTTAAAGCAGGATTCTAGAACTGTACTTTTAGTGAGAACAAATGATGGCTGGAGAAGATAAAAAAATTCTCTATGAACATAATTATAAGAAACCAGGTTGAGACTATAAAAATAAATATATTCAACCACAGAACCCAAACTTATCAAAAATATTTATGGTCTGCTAGACCATAGTGTTATAAAGGAACTCATTTGGGATTAAGTATAAACCTGTGTCTACACATTCAGGGGGCACTAACTTGCACCTCAGACAATCCTTTTATTTTCTGTGCCATTATCTGTCCTGATCACAGTCAAAGTAATCACAAGATGACCCCACAAAATAAGTAAGGCAGTTTTACTTAATGGATCACATATACTCAACCTCATTCATTTTGAATGAGGTTCAATACTACATAGTTTTAACCTACAGCTTTTTTTTAATTATGAAAAATAATTTTATTAGAACTTGAGCACAATTAGCTGAAGATGTAAAATGTATGAGAATATGTTATAAACTGTTGCCATGTAATTTTTCTGATCCTTTGAATTAAGTATCATAATTCATATCACATGAATGTGTTCTCATAATAATTTGCCAACAAAATGGATGAGCTTAAGAAAGAAAGTAACAGCCTTCAAGGAAAAGTCAAAAGAGAGTATATAATTCCTACTGTTGTGGAAGGAAATGAAGAAAGACATCAAAATTTCAACATCTTCAGAGGAACCAAGAAAAAAAGGTTAAGAGTTTTTAGGCTTAAATTGCACCCTCCAGTCTAATATAGTAAAATTGGTATTTAAAAGATCTGTTTTTCAAATAATATGTTACAAGTTTCAAAATAAGAGAACACACGCTAAGCAATGGAAAGAAAATGTTCTTTCTTGAAGAAAAAAATCTAGCGCATTGCAATGAGGCCCTCTGCTGCCATTTTTTAATACTACACCAAAGAAGACTAATTTCCAGTGGTCTTAGCAGGGTCAGCATACTTCAACAAAGCTTTAAGGAAAAAAATTACTTAAATCCTTCAGCGAAGTGTAGTCATTTACAAGATTTTTTAAAATCAAAGTGACTGATTCTGGGTACTGTTATTCTGAACACAGTGTCTGAGCCATATAAATTTTAGTTAAATCCCTTAGTGACAGCATTATTCATTTAAAAACAGATTTTCATTATTTTATGTTCTATGTAAGTATTTCCAAAAGGAGACTATATTCATACCAAATGGTTTTTACAATGACAATAGTTCATCCAACACTATGGGAAAAAATTTTTTTAATTAGAAAGAAATTTGTGTCTCAAAGGCCATTCCTAATAAACATCTCTATTTCCTGGGGGAAAAAGTAACAAGGATTCCAGAAAATTAACTCAAAAACTCATCTGAGACTAAAACCAATGCAATTTGACCATGATTTTTAAACTGTTGAGACCAGGGGTAGACTTGCCAGAAAATGAATAAAACCTCACATGCAGAGTTTCTGGAGTGGTGGGAGTAGCCAGGAGCTGTGAAGTATTCCAGGTGAAAAGGAGAAGCCAGGTGTCAATAAGGAAGCTTTGTAATGTAAGCATTTCTGGTAAACTGTCTCAAGATGACTTAGAAAAAAAGGGATCTGAACCTCCAAGTTCAAGTAAATTGTCATGATTTCTTTTACTATGTTAAATGTCATTTTTTAAAATGTTTGTAGTTTTTTCTTCTTTTTTTCTTAAAGAGGGCCAGAAAAAAAAAAAAAAGTGTCAGCTTACAATCCACAAAACCTGCTTCTGGGTAGTATAATTTACTCAAAACAGTCCATGCAAAAAATGTTATTTTACTTTTAATGGGAACAACTTATATTAATAGGAAAAAAAATATTTTTAATGGCAATTTTAGAAAGAAGATTAATCAGGAGCTTAAAAAGGCATTGGTAAAAATACTTTATACAGTTTTTAAGGGAAAGAAAGAAGATTAATATCTGCCCAACAGTGAAGCTATTTAGCATTCGAGAATCTGTAGTTTTGGATATCTATGAGTGGTTAAGAGTACTGGCTATGGAGGGAGACAAGATGGCGGGGAAGTAGGAGGAGGCGCCTTTTCAACCTGCACCCTAAAGTGAGCCGATTACCTACCAAAGAACTCCGATCACCCATGAAATCAGCCTGAGATCAGAATTATACACGTCTGGATCTCTACGGGGGCCAGAAGACGCCAGTGGGCAGGTAAAGTGGAGTGGGAACGTCGGACTGATATCGGAAGATAAACAAAAGGGGGAGGGAGCCACCAGAGGCGACCGACTGGAAAATAATACCCCAATACGAGAGTGCCCGGCATCTGGGGACCAGCATTAACTTGGAGTCTTGTTGAAAGCACTCAAAAGAGCAAAGACTCGAGCGGGGAAATTGTGGGAATCGGGGCGGATAGGGATAGGGGCTTAAGTCCCCAGACCCAGGGCAGCATCCCCTGGCGCTGAGCCGGAGAGTGCGGCGGAGAAACCTGGTCTTTGTCCCGGAGCCGCCAGTGCGCCTGAGAATGGGTGGAGTCCGGCTCCCGTGAGGGGCTGGGAGCCACACCAGACGGCAGAACGCGCACCTTACTGGAGATGCTCGCGTGCCTCAACCTCCACTGAGAGAGGTGCACGCCCAGCCTGGTGTTCTGGGACCCACGCGGCGATAGACCCACGCGGCGATAGAGCCGATAGAGCTGGAGGCGCCGCGCCCCAAACCATCCCCTGGGAGAGGTGCGCGCAAGACTTGAGCTCTTAGCCCCAGCCAGCGGGAAAATCTCAGTGTGCGATTGCTGCTTGGAACCTCTCTGGCGGTCTGGAGCTGCCCAGACAGCCACAGCTGCCTTGGTTTTGCGTACAAGCAGGAGATCCTGCGTCCCCAGGGACCGTGACTCAGAACCTGCTCTGCCAGCGGCCCAGCGGCTGCAGCACCTGCAGGGGAGCAGACTGAGGCTTCTCTCTGAGAGGGAGGTTGGGGTGCAGTTTTCTTTCCTCTAAACCTCCAAAAACCATCAAAAGCTGTCAAGGCGAGAGAAAAGAAGTGAACAAACATAAAAACCTCCAGAGAACAAAAACCTGAAAAAAAACATTTTTCTCAGAGCCCACCCCCTTGAGGGGGTCGGGAGGACTTAACTCAGGGAACATCATTGACTGAAAACCCACGTGGCAGCCCCCTCCCCCAGAAAACAAATCAGGAAAAAAAAAAAAAAAAAGACTACAAGAGAACAACCACCACTACTTCATAGATACAACTTTTATTTTTAATTCTTTCCCACTATTCTGGTTCATTTTTTTTCTTTTTTTATATAGATAATTTTTTAACCTATTTACCATCACAGTGAGATGTCCAGTACATCAAATTCCATGATAAACTTCTAACCTGAATTTTTTGATACATACACATGTGTTTTTCTTTTGCTTTTCTATTTTCTTAATTTTTAAAAAAATTTTTAATTTAGTTTAGTCCAGTTTATTCCTTTTTTATTTTTATTTTCTAATATTCATATAGAGTTAAACTTCAAGGTAATCCCCTTTCTCCAAGCAATGCTACCCCTATAGGTGAACCAATTTTTAATCCCCCTTTTTCTTAGGAAAGTTGAGTCCTTTAACAAAGATATCAAGATACTTCCAGGAAGAATCAAAATAACCTTCCTCGCCCACACCGAGAATCTATAACCATGCTCCCATCTTTTTCTTCTGCCAGTGTCTCTGTGTATTTATGTTTGTCCGGATAGTATATAAATCTTATACTTGGGGTTCTTCTTGATGAGGCTCCTCCTTTTTTTTGCTTATATATATATATTTTTTCTCTCGTCATATACTTTTATCAGTCTTTTTGTTTGTCTGTTTTTGTTTGTATACGTCATAAACCTTACCCTGGGGCCCATTTGGGCTGAACCTTCACTTTTATCTTCCCTTTTTTTCCTGTCTCTCTCTCTCCCTCTTTTTTCTTTTTCTTTTCTTTTTTCTCTCATTTGGGTGGGGAATCCTGAGTGCTCAGAAGCGTTCCAGGGTGCACCTTGACTGCACCACGGTCAATACATCCAGCTACATCTGTCCAGTCATCTCTCACCAAAATGACTAGGAGGAGGAATCCCCAACAGAAGAAAAATACAGAGGATGGGCCTTCTACAACAGAGCTAACGGCTATCAACATAGACAATATGTCAGAAAGAGAATTCAGGCTAACAATTATCCAGGCAATAGCTAGGTTGGAGAAAGCCATGGATGACCAAACAGAATTGATTAGGGCAGAATTGAAAGCGACCAGAGAGGAGGTTCATAATGTTAGGGCAGAGCTGAAGGCCACCAGGGATGAGGTTCACAACGCTCTCAATGAGTTCCAATCTAATCTAAATTCTCTAAAAGCTAGGGTAACTGAGACAGAAGATAGAATTAGTGATCTGGAGGACAAACAAATAGAGAGAAAGGATCAGGAGGAAGCCTGGAACAAACAGCTTAGAAGCCACGAAAACAGAATCAGGGAAATAAATGATGCCATGAAACGTTCCAACGTCAGAATTATTGGAATCCCTGAAGGGGAGGAGAAAGAAAGAAGTCTAGAAGATATAGTGGAACAAGTTTTTCATGAAAATTTTCCCAATCTTGCGAATGGAACAAGTGTTCATGTACTAGAAGTAGAAAGGTCCCCCCCCAAGATTATAAATTCAAAAAAAAACATCCAGGCACCTCATAGTAAAATTGAGGAATCATAATTGTAGATACAATCTCTTGAAAGCCGCTAGGACAAAGAAGCTCCTTACATACAGAGGAAAGCCCATCAGAATAACGTCAGACCTGTCCACAGAGACCTGGCAAGCCAGAAAGGGCTGGCAAGATATATTCAGGGCACTAAATGAGAAGAACATGCAGCCAAGAATACTTTATCCAGCAAGACTGACATTCAAAATGGATGGAGAGATAAAGAGTTTCCAAGACCGGCAAGGCTTGAAAGACTATGCAACCACCAAGCCGACACTGCAGGAAATATTAAGGGGGGTTCTATAAAAGAGGAAAAATCCTAAGAATAGCATTGAACAGAAATATAGAGACAATCGACAGAAAGAAAGACTTCAAAGATAACACAATGTCAATAAAAACGTATCTCTCAATAATCACTCTCAATGTGAATGGCCTAAATGCACCCATAAAACGACACAGGGTTGCAGATTGGATAAAACGACAGGACCCATCCATATGTTGTCTACAAGAGACCCATTTTGAACCTAAAGATACACCCAGACTGAAAGTGAAGGGATGGAGAAGCATCTTTCACGCCAATGGGCCTCAAAAGAAGGCCGGGGTAGAGATTCTCATATCAGATAAATTAGATTTTAAACTAAAGACGGTAGTCAGGGATACAGAAGGACACTACATCATTCTTAAAGGGACTATCCACCAAGATGATCTAACAATTGTAAATATCTATGCCCCCAATATGGGAGCAGCCAATTACATAAGAAAACTATTAATCAAGATAAAGAGTCATATTGATATGAATACATTAATAGTAGGAGATCTTAACACGCCTCTCTCAGAAATAGACAGATCATCGAAGCAGAAAATCAATAAAGAAATAAGAGCATTGAATGATACATTGGACCAGATGGACCTCATAGATATATACAGAACATTCCACCCTAAAACAACAGAATACTCATTCTTCTCAAGTGCACATGGAACCTTCTCCAGAATAGACCACATACTGGGTCACAAATCAGGGCTCAACCGATACCAAAAGACTGAGATTATTCCCTGCATATTCTCAGATCACAATGCTTTGAAACTGGAGCTCAATCACAAGGAAAAGTTCAGAAGGAACTCAAATACCTGGAAGCTAAAGACCACCTTGCTTAAGAATGCTTGGATCAACGAGGAGATCAAAGAAGAACTTAAACAATTTATGGAAACCAATGAGAATGAAGACACTTCACTCCAAAACCTATGGGATACAGCAAAGGCGGTCCTAAGGGGGAAATTCATAGCCATCCAAGCCTCCCTCAAAAAAATTGAAAAATCCAGAATACACCAGCTGTCTCTACACCTTAAAGAACTAGAGAATCAACAACAAATCAAACCAACTCCACACGTAAGAAGGGAAATAATCAAGATTAGAGCAGAGATCAACGAGGTAGAAACCAGAGATACAGTAGAACGTATCAACAAAACTAGAAGCTGGTTTTTTGAAAGAATCAATAAGATCGATAAACCATTGGCCACACTAATCCAAAAGAAAAGAGAGAAAGCCCAAATTAATAAAATTAAGAATGAAAAGGGAGAGATCACAACTAACACCAAGGAAGTAGAAACAATCATCAGAAGCTATTATCAACAGTTATATGCCAATAAGCTAAGCAACCTAGATGAAATGGATGCATTCCTGGAAAACTATAAACTCCCAAAATTGAACCAGGAAGAAATTGACAACCTGAATAGACCGATATCTAGTAACGAGATTGAAGCAATGATCAAAAACCTCCCAAAAAACAAGAGCCCAGGACCTGACGGATTCCCTGGGGAATTCTATCAAACTTTCAAAGAAGAAATAATACCTATTCTCCTGAAGCTGTTTCAAAAAATTGAAGCAGAAGGAAAACTTCCAGACTCTTTTTATGAAGCCAGCATTACCCTGACCCCCAAACCAGGCAAAGACCCTACCAAAAAGGAGAATTTCAGACCGATATCACTGATGAATATGGATGCTAAGATTCTCAACAAGATCCTAGCAAACAGGATCCAACAGCACATTAAAAAGATTATCCACCATGACCAGGTAGGATTCATCCCTGGGTTACAAGGATGGTTCAACATTCGCAAATCAATCAATGTGATAGAACAAATCAATAAGAGAAGAGAGAAGAACCACATGATCCTCTCCATTGATGCAGAAAAAGCTTTTGACAAAATCCAGCATCCGTTCCTGATTAAAACGCTTCAAAGTATAGGGATAGAGGGAACATTCCTGAACTTCATCAAATCTATCTATGAAAAACCCACAGCAAATATCATCCTCAATGGGAAAAAGCTTGCAGCCTTCCCATTGAGATCAGGAACACGACAAGGATGCCCACTCTCACCACTCTTGTTCAACATAGTATTAGAAGTCCTAGCAACAGCAATCAGACAACAAAGAGAAATAAAAGGTATCCAGATTGGCAAGGAAGAAGTCAAACTCTCTCTCTTCGCAGATGACATGATTCTTTATATGGAAAACCCGAAAGACTCCACCTCCAAACTACTAGAACTCATACAGCAATTCAGTAATGTAGCAGGATACAAAGTCAATGTCCAGAAATCAGTGGCTTTCTTATACACTAACAATGAAAATACAGAAAGGCAAATTAGAGAATCGATTCCATTTACTATAGCACCAAAAACCATAAGATACCTCGGAATAAACCTAACCAAAGAGGTTAAAGATCTGTACTCGAGGAACTACAGAACACTCCTAAAAGAAATTGAAGAAGACACAAAAAGATGGAAGACCATTCCATGCTCTTGGATGGGAAGAATAAACATCGTTAAAATGTCTATACTGCCCAGAGCAATCTATACTTTTAATGCCATTCCGATCAAAATTCCACCAGTATTTTTCAAAGAGCTGGAGCAAATAATACTAAAATTTGTATGGAATCAGAAGAGACCCCGAATTGCTAAGGAAATGTTGAAAAACAAAAATAAAACTGGTGGCATCACGTTACCTGATTTCAAGCTTTACTACAAAGCTGTGATCACCAAGACAGCATGGTACTGGCATAAAAACAGACACATGGACCAGTGGAACAGAGTAGAGAGCCCAAATATGGACCCTCAACTCTATGGTCAAATAATCTTTGACAAAACAGGAAAAAATATCCAGTGGAAAAAAGACAGTCTCTTCAATAAATGGTGCTGGGAAAACTGGACAGCTATATGTAGAAGAATGAAACTTGACCATTCTCTTACACCGTACACAAAGATAAACTCGAAATGGATAAAAGACCTCAACGTGAGACAGGAATCCATCAGAATCCTCGAGGAGAACATAGGGAGTAACCTCTTTGATATCAGCCACAGCAACTTCTTTCAAGATATGTCTCCAAAGGCGAAGGAAACAAAGGCAAAGATGAACTTCTGGGACTTCATCAAGATAAAAAGCTTCTGCACAGCAAAAGAAACAGTCATCAAAACAAAGAGGCAACCCACGGAATGGGAGAAGATATTTGCAAATGACAGTACAGATAAAAGGTTGATATCCAGGATCTATAAAGAACTCCTCAAACTCAACACACACAAAACAGATAATCATATTAAAAAATGGGCAGAAGATATGAACAGACACTTCTCCAAGGAAGACATACAAATGGCTACCAGACACATGAAAAAATGTTCATCATCACTAGCCATCAGGGAGATTCAAATCAAAACCACATTGAGATACCACCTTACACCAGTTAGAATGGCCAAAATTAGCAAAACAGGAAACAACGTGTGTTGGAGAGGATGTGGAGAAAGGGGAACCCTCTTACACTGTTGGTGGGAATGCAAACTGGTGCAGCCACTTTGGAGAACAGTGTGGAGATTCCTCAGGAAATTAAAAATAGATCTTCCCTATGACCCTGCAATTGCACTGCTGGGTATTTACCCCAAAGATACAGATGTAGTGAAAAGAAGGGCCATCTGTACCCCAATGTTTATAGCAGCAATGGCCACGGTCGCCAAACTGTGGAAAGAACCAAGATGCCCTTCAACGGATGAATGGATAAGGAAGATGTGGTCCATATACACTATGGAGTATTATGCCTCCATCAGAAAGGACGAATACCCAACTTTTGTAGCAACATGGACAGGACTGGAAGAGATTATGCTGAGTGAAATAAGTCAAACAGAGAAAGTCAAGTATCATATGGTTTCACTTATTGGTGGAGCATAACAAATAATATAGAGGACAAGGGTAGATGGAGAGGAGAAGGGAGTTGAGGGAAATTGGAAGGGGAGGTGAACCATGAGAGACTATGGACTCTGAAAAACAACCTGAGGGTTTTGAAGGGGCGGGGTGGGAGGGTGGGGGAACCAGGTGGTGGGTATTAGGGAGGGCACAGATTGCATGGAGCACTGGGTGTGGTGAAAAAACAATGAATACTGTTACGCTGAAAATAAATAAAAAATTAAAAAAAAAAAAGAGTACTGGCTATGCTGTCAGACAATTCTTAATTTGAATCCTGAATTCATCACTCTATAGCTAAGTCAGCTTTAACAAGTTAATTGTGCCTTATAAATGTAGGCATTTGATAACTATTTGTTGAATAAATAGATGCATTCATCAACTCCACATGAAAACTTCAATTTAGCAAATATAATAGTTCAGTTTACTTCCATTAAAAAAAAAAAAAGAGGGGCACCTAGGTGGCTCAGTGGGTTAAAGCCCATGATCCCAGGGTCCTGGGATCCAGCCCCACATCCCCGCATCAGGCTCTCTGCTCAGCAGGGAGCCTGCTTCCCTTCCTCTCTCTGCCTGCCTCCCTGCCTACTTGTGATCTCTGTTTGTCAAATAAATAAATAAAATCTTTAGGGGGGGAAAAAAAAAGAATGATTTGTTGCACAGATATCTGTTAGGGAAAAGGTACTGGGCAAAGGGGGAACCAGGGTTCAAGCAAAACATTTTTTGAAGATTTCTATTTGTATTTGATGAGATGGGAAAAGGCTTCCTGGAGCACAAAGCATTGAAGAATGAAGTCTTGACAGATTGTTAGGATCAGACCTGGTTGGGAAGGTGGAGCAGGCTGGAAGCATTTTAGGCTGAGGGAAAATACACTAAGCCACGACCCAGAGACAAGAAAGTGGAGAGATCTAAGTATTCTGGGAAGTTAGCAGCCCTGTTAGCTTGAGGTTTGGAAAATTCAGGGGAAACTGGGCTGGAAACAAACCAGGGTCACATCACCACTTCAGTTAATAATGCTCCCTATTCTGAACATGTTTATAAAATTCCTTATCAGTGAAAGTCCACACAACCACCATTATAAATTACATTTGGCTTTCTTTCATAGACAATGTCTTTAACTGATACAAAGAAATATAGGATTTAGGATAAATTTTTTTATTAAACTATAATTATTTCAGTTCCAGATTTGAAAAGGGATTTTTTTTTAAATTTATACTTTCTCCAAAACTGGACTATCTGTAACTTTTTAAAATATTGACTTCCCTCACACAGAAATCATTTGAATTTCAAGGCTTATGTTAAAGCCATTCATTGGAAGATTGGAAGAGAAGGAAGCATACTGGACATTGGGTTAGCTACATTAATTTTCTAGTAGGTCATTAGGAAGAAAACTGTTCTCAAGGCAAATGTCATCAACAAAGTTAAGTGAATAAATGAAAGAAATACCATTCTTGTTGGTATAATACAAAAAGTAATGCTGTTGGGTCAGACTTGAATTTTGAATTGGCCTTGACCACTTGTCAGTACTGTGAGCTTGGGCAATTCATCTAACTTCTCTATGCCTTAGTTTCTACTTCAGTAAAATAAGGATAATCACAATAATAGAATTTGCCTGTGGTATATTATGTTACTATCTGTCCGTGGGAGGAGTATATATTTTCACACACACTGTCTTTGGGCCTGGACATATGGCATGTTTTGTCCAACACAATGTGACATTTGTTCCAACTTTTGCCATGAGAATGACACCCCCATAAGAAGGCTACCTTTTCAGCCTGGATTCCAGAACGAAGAGGACACAAAAATCAGAGATGTACCGTTCTATATCCTCCATCAAATGTAAATGACGAATAAACTTTATTGTTGCAAGCTGCTGAGATTTGGGAGTTCCTACTATTGCAAAGCCAATTAATATAGTGTACTATCCACTTAACACATTTGTTATAAAGATTGAATAAAATAATATATTTTAAAACACTGTATAACCTTCTATACCACCCATACCTTATACTAGCCCCTTCTCTTACCTTGGTTGATGGAGATTAGAAAATTTAGGAACATTAACTTGCAAAGTGTTCAGTTCCTATCCCACCACCATACCATACCTCATAAAATGAAATAGTCTTGGGTTCTTTGTTATTTGTGATATGAATTCCCATGAGAATATTAAAGGGAGGATATATCCTTAAAATGATACAGTTCTTCATGCTAGTGCCTATCCCAATTCTTCTAAGTACTCAGAACCACTTAGGTCTGGTTTCCCTCTGTATTCTCATTAAATCTTACTTAAATCTTTGTTTAGCCAGAGTTTTACCAGAGCTTCTGTGTGGAATCCTGTTTATACTTAAAGGATTCCGTGGAGGGGGGAAGAAGGGTGGGGACTGAAAAAGGATAGCTTAAAAAAAAAAAAAAAAAAAAAGACATTTCAATTTAACTAACAGAAAAACAAACAAAAAAAAAAAACCTTGATAAAACTCAATAAAGAAATGACTACGGAGATGGCAGAGAAAAAGCCTACGAGATGGTACCATGATTCACAACAAACCATGTAGAGATAATGGCAAGGGAAGCACGTGAGCCAGTGCTTGGGCCAGAAAACAAGAATATTTTTATTATTTAAATCCTTGGGACCCCCATTTTTGCATGATAAAGTTGAAAGAATATGGGGTGCCTGAGTGGCTCAGCTGGTTAAGCCTCTGCCTTCGGAGGAATGTAAACCTCAAGAAGAAAGAAAAATAATTAATGTTTGTGGGGCACCTGGGTGACTCAGTGGGTTAAGCCTCTGCCTTCAGCTCAGGTCATGGTCTCAGGGTCCTGGGATCAAGTCCCGCATCGGGCTCTCTGCTCAGCAGGGAGCCTGCTTCCCCCTCTCTCTCTGCCTGCCTCTCTGACTACTTGTGATGTCTCTGTGTGTCAAATAAATAAATAAATAAAATCATTTTTTAAAAAAAGTTGAAAGAATATGCGTTTCCAAGTTATACAAGCGTAGGTAGCTTTGACCCTGTATAGCTACAATCTCTACAGAAACTTAGACCAGCTACATAATATCATATGTTCTTTCCTTACTCAGTAAAGAGAAAAAACAGTTATTTTCCCTTACCCAGTTAGGGGGAATAAATAGCTACCTCATAGGATTGTGGTATTAAAGGGAAGAAGGTGAGTGGAGCACCTAATATAGTACTTGAACAATGATAGCCTCTCAAAAAATTCTCTCTTAGCTCTTTGCCATTAACTCTTCTGTTTTTCCTTTCTCTGTACCAAGCTTCAGCAACACATGTGCAAGTGCTTTTGTTCCCAGGTTGGGAATCTCCTGTAGAGTAATGAAAGAAGCTGAAATCTAACATATAAAGACAGAAGACATTTTATGCTTTCAAGCTAAGAGGTTTTTTTAAAATATGCACAGATTTGTATGTAGTTTTTTTCTTTTAATATATTTATAGCTTTAATTGGTCATAAAACACATACACACACACATCTGAAATATGTAGAAATAAAATGACACCTTTTCCAAATGAAGTTGCATCATCAGCTCTGTATTTCTTTGACTTCCAACTTTGAAACCCCTAGGAATTACAAAAGAGAGAGCAAGACACTTACCCATCAAGAGGTCATACTGAGAGATTCCAAGGAACATTAGAAAACCTGTACTGAATCCAAGTTTTTAAATGCCAGATTTTTAACTCCTGGCTACAGTTTCCATGTATGATATAATATAGAAACTTAGTTTAGGCACAGGAGAATCACAGGACTTAAAACACTGTGTCCCTCAATACGCAAAATATTAATGGAAAATCCAGACAAGTCATAAATTGTTATAAAGAAATGAAAAAACAAAAAGAAATTTGAAAAATGGAAGAGAGACCTTTATAAACTATGGGGGAAAAGAAGGAAGGATAACTCCTTTATTAATGCATAGTAGAGTAGAACCTCCAAAGTCCTTCACACCTTTCTCTTCTTTGGGCATTTTCTACACCAAGGTTTCCCTCGGTCCGTTAGGAGACCTACTAGGGGATTGAGCACGCAAGTATGGTGATACTTTTCCGGTCAGAGATGAATCACAGAAGTTCAGAAACATACATTTTTCACCCCAATCTAGCAGTACCAGCATCACTACCCACAACCCTTGCATACATACAGACTTGTTCATGTGGATCTTGATTTAAAAAAGTTCTAAAGTATTCCCACTGCATTTCTTTGACCTCATCTGTTGATTCTTGGTTTGAGATTTGACTCAAAAACTCTAGATAAAAATAATTTTTAGCCATAAATTTCATCTTTACCTCTAAAATCCTATAGTCAATCTGTTATCCCTATTATAAAAAGAGAGGAGTCATACAACACAGGAAAAATTATCAAATCATACAAACCAATTTTCTTCTACCCCTACTAACATTTAACCTTAGGCATGTTCTGATACACAAACACCCAACTGGAATTGGCTGTTATTACTTCTTGCCTGGGGGCTATCATGACAAAATTAGTGGAGAGATTAGGCCACAGTCACATTTCAGCACAGTTCATTCATATCTTCATTCATTCATTCAACACTTACTAATTTTTTTTAAAGATTTTATTTATTTATCTGACAGAGATCACAAGTAGGCAGAGAGGCAGGCAGAGAGAGAGAGGGGAGCCGGGGGGAAGCAAGCTCACCACCAAGCAGAGAGCCCGATGCAGGGCTCTATGCCAGAACACTGGGATCACGACCTGAGCCAAAGGCAGAGGCTTTAATCCACTGAGTCACCCAGGCGCCCCTCAACATTTACTTATTAAGCACCTACACCTACTACATTCCAAATAATGTTTTTGTTTCCTGAGGTCATATCAGTGAACAAATAGATAAAAAAACTCCTACTATCATGGAATCTATACTGTAGTAGAGGCAAATAAATAAAATAAGTAACAAATTATTTAGAAGATGATAATTATTGTGATGAAAAATAACACATGAATGTAAGGTAGAGCCAGCAAGAGCAGAGAGAGAGAGAGAGAGAGAGAGAGAGAGAGAAAGGGAAGGCAAATCAAAAATGACCTCTTAATGTTTGGGCTGAACAACTAGGAAAAGTTAACATAAAATGAAATGCAGAAGACCTTGGCAGGGCCTATTTGGGGCAAGTCAGATTGAGAGTTTGGTTTTGGGGGCGCCTGGGTGGCTCAACGGGTTAAAGCCTCTGCCTTCAGCTCAGGTCATGATCTCAGGGTCCTGGGATCAAGCCCTGCTTTGGGCTCTCTGCTCAGCAGGGAGTCTGCTTCCCCCTCTCTCTCTCTGCCTGCCTCTCTGCCTACTTGTGATCTCTCTCTCTGTCAAATAAATAAATAAAATCTTTAAAAAAAATCGGTAGACTTGAAAAGTGTTCCACTGATATTTATGAGAATCAACATCATGAACCTATTCTCCTTGGGCAGTTCAAAGGTTTTTTTGTTTTTTGTTTTTTGTTTTTCTGTATCAGCTAATAAAAAGTCAGAAATGGGAGAAAAGAGTAGCTTTACATGGGGTGATGGGAATGATTTGGAATTAGAGGTAGTTGCACAACATTGTAAATGTATTAACTGCCACTGGATAGTTCACTTTAAAATGAATGATTTTATGTAATGTAAACTTCACTTTAACATAATTTGGAGAGGGGCCCCTGGGTGGCTCCGTGGGTTAAAGCCTCTGCCTTCAGCTCAGGTCATGATCCCAGGGTTCTGGGATCGAGCCCCGCATCGGGCTCTCTGCTCAGCAGGGAGCCTGCTTCCTCCTCTCTCTGCCTGCCTCTCTGCCTACTTGTGATCTCTGTCTGTCAAATAAATAAATAAAATCTTAAAAAAAAAAAAAAAGTTTGGTTTTGTATGTGTTAAGTCTGAAATGCATACAAGATGCAGATATCTAAAATGAAATGCTTATGGGGAGGCCTAAAAGATAGTCAAATTCAATGGACTCCTCTATAATTATTTGGTTTTATCTACCTCCAAGAAGTCCTTTGATGGTCTCCTTTGCCCTTCAGCCCACCCTAAATACTTTCCCCTTTCCCCATTTTTAGGAGATTGAGATAACACAGATACTTCCATTGCTGATTCTGTGATTCAAGATTTCTTTCATGCTTTGCTTAGGTAACCATTCAGCAACACTGTGAAAGCTAAAACATGGTAAGGGGTAAACAGAAAAATCTTACAGACTGAGTTAGCCTGGAAATAACCTGGAATTTGAAAATCACATGCAAAAACTCTCTTGAAGTACTCTGGAAAATCAGCTATGGCTGAAACACTGTCACCATTAAGACCACTATTCAGTGTGAGATATTTGCATAATGTTTACTTTATAAGATCAAACTGGTTCCTGTATTTATTACTAAACTAATGCATTTCAGCTGCTGTATCTTGTGGTTTACAAATCATCAGGAGCTTGGGACATTCATGCTCATGTAAAGAGCCAAAAAAGATGTCATTCCCCAAATTAAAAACTGATCTTATTAAGAACAAACAAATATGAGCAAAGATGCAAGCCACTAAATTAGCCTTGCCTATAGGTCTGTAAAGTTTCCACCCGGGCGAAGCTCCAACAAGGAGCAGGAGAACATTCTGTTTTAAATTATTTGACAATTCTAGCATCTGTCTGGGTAAAAATTTGTTCTAATATTCAATACTTAAAGACACATAGTGTGGATCCTGCCTGCAGTAGTACACATTTTAAATATGAAGAGTAAAAATGTGTGTAAGTTGATGGAATTCTCAAGCACTGTCATTACATATCAAGAGAAGCAAAAGGCTAACTTCCTCACACCTTTTACACTCCTTAATAAATGATACAGAGCAACTTCTTCTCAGGTTTTAAGTAGATACCTGACTCCTTTGCTCTTCTATTTGAGGAAACTACCATCTGAAGGAGACTACTATTCTTCCCAATCTGCAGTTATACTACTTAAGACATAACTGATTACAGGATAATGCAAGCAGTTTTTATAATTAGTCTCATCTTTGAAATGGCAAATATTGGAGTCTGAACAATTTGTTGCAGTTCTCAGAGAAACTATTATCTCCAGACGACTTCACCGTTTGTGAGTAATGAACCTATATTTTATTCCCTTCAAAATGAATGAATATCATAATTGCCATTCTAATAGCCCTATCGTAGGGTGCAGTGGCTAAAAGTTAAATCTCTGAGGCCAGAGCTCTATTGCAGGCCAGGCACTGCCTTTCCCGAGCGGGGGCACCTTTGACAAACCTACCTAACCTTTTTATGTCCCAGTTCCCATTGTCTGTAAACTGAGATCAGCAATAGGACCCACCAATTGACTACTGTATAGATCAAATAATAAATGACATTAGACATTGTGACTGACAAATAATAAATGCTCGATAAAAATGCCTAACCTTTGTATTTATGGAGCCTGGAGAGGAATATATATATATATATATATATATATATATATATATATATATATATATGAATTCTCTTGTACTATATGATGAGAAAACAGCAGTTTTGAGTTGCTACATAGGCATTTTATAGTATGAAACTCTGCTCACACCTGGAGATTTAGATAAGGACCTGAGCTTATGTTTCCCAACCCAAGTTCCCACTTCACTTTCCCCAGGGCACCTTTCTGGAGACTATCTAGAAAAATATTCCCACGGCTGATGTCAGAGAAATTACAGGCTGTGTTCTCTTCTAGGATTTTTATGATTTCAGGTATCACATCTAGGTCTTTAATCCATCTTATTTTTGTGTATGGTGTTGCAAAGTAGTCTAGTTTCATCGTTTTAAATGTAGCTGTTCAGTTTTCCCAGCACCATTTTTTGAAGAGGCTGTATTTTTCCCATTGGACACTCTCCTCCTTTGTCTCAGATTAATTCACCATATAATCATGGGCTTATTTCTGGGCTTTATTCTGTTCTATTGATCTATGCGTCCATTTTTGTGTTGGTACCATACTGTTTTGATTACTATAGGCTTTGTAGTGTATCTTGAAATCTGGCATCATGATACCTCCAGCTTTGTTTTGCTTTCTCAAGATTGTTTTGGCTATTTGGGGTCTTTTGTGGTTCCACACAAATTTTAGTATTATTTGTTCTAGTTTTGAGAAAAATGCTGTTGGTACTTTGCTAGGGATTGCACTGAATCTGTAGACTGCTTTAAATAATATGGACATTTTAATGATATTAATTCTTCCAATCCATGCATGGAATATCTTTCCATTTTTGGGGGGCCATCTTCAATTTCTTTTATCAGTATTTTATAGTTTTCAGAGTTCAGATCTTTTACCTCTTCAGTTAAATTTATTCCCAGGTGTTTTATTCTCTTTGGTGCAATCATAAGTGGAGTTTTTTATCTCTATTTCTCTTTCTGCTACTTTGTTATGAGTGTATAGAAATGTTACCAATTTCTGGATGAATTTGTATTCCATAACTTTATAGAATTCATTTATTACTTTTGGTAATTCTTTGGTGGCATCTTTAGAGTTTTCTACAGTATCACATCCTCTTCAAATAGTAATAGGTTAACTTTTTCTTTACCAATAGAGTTGCCTCTTATTTCTTTTTCTTATCTGGTTGCTAACCATAGGACTTCTAGTACTATGTTGAATAAAAGTGGTGAGAGGGACATACTTGTCTTGTTATAATCTTAGAGGAAAAGCTCTCAGTTTTTTACCATTGAGAATATTAGATGTGGGTTTTCATATATGAGCTTTATTACGTTCGAGTATGTTCCCTTTAAGCCCACTTTATTAGCAGTTTTTATGATGAATGGATGTCGTACTTTGTCAAATGCTTTCTCTGAATCTACTGAGATAATAATATAATTTTTATCCTTTGTTTTGTTGATATGGTATATCATGTTGATTTGTGACCACCAAACCATCCTTGAATCCCAAGAATAAATCCAATCCCAATATGATTGGTAAATGATCTTTTTTAAAAATTATTTTAATTAACATATAATGTATTATTTGCCCCAGGGGTACAGGTCTGTGAATCATTATGCTTACACATTTCACAGCACTCATCATAGCACATACCCTCCCCAATGTCCATAACCCAACCACCCTATCCCTACCCCCCACCCCCCAACAACCCTGTTTTGTGAGATTAAGAGTCTCTTATGGTTTGTCTCCCTCCCAATCCCATCTTGTTTCATTTATTCCTTTCCTACCCCCATACCCCCCACATTGCATCTCTACTTCCTCATATCAGGGAGATCATATGATAATTGTCTTTCTTTGATTGACTTATTTCACTCAGCATAGTATCCTCTAGTTCCATCCACATTGTTGCAAATGGCAAGATTTCATTTCTTTTGATGTATAGTACTCCATTGTATATATATACCATCTCTTCTTTATCCATCCATCTGTTGATGTACATCTAGGTTCTTTCCATAGTTTGGCTATTGTGGACATTGCTTCTATAAACATTCGGGTGCACATGCCCCTTCGGATCACTACATTTGTATCTTTAGGGTAAATACCCAGTAGTGTAGTTGCTGGGTCATAGGGTAGCTCTATTTTCAACTTTTTGAGGAATGTCCATATTGTTTTCCAGAGTGGCTGCAGGCTTGCATTCCCAACAACAGTGTAGGGGGCTTCCTCTTTCTCCGCAACCTGGCTAACATCTGTCATTTCCTGACTTGTTAATTTTAGCCACTCTGACTGGTGTGAGTGGTATCTCATTGTGGTTTTGATTTGTATTTCCCTGATGCCCAGTGATGTTGAGCACTTTTTCATGTGTCTATTGGCCAGGTAAATGATATTTTTAATGTTGTGTTAAATATGGTTTGCTAATATTTTGTGGAAGATTTTGTGCATCTATGTTCATCAGGCATATTGGCCTGTAGTTTTTTGTTTTTGTTTTTGTTTTTTTGTGGTGTCTTTGTCTGATTTGCTATCAGGTATTCTGGCTAGCTTCACAGAATGTATGTGGAAACCTTCCTTACCAAACATTTGAAGAAGAGTTAATATCTATTCTCTTTAAACTATTCCCAGGGCACCTTTTAAAATAACCATTCAAGCTGTGAAGTGTGTAAATCTGGCGATTCACAGACCTGTACCCCTGGGGCTAATAATACATTATATGTTTATTAAAAAAATTTCAACATTTTAAAAAATAAAATAAACCACTCAAAGCCCATGAAAAGCTAGTAACTGCCATTCCAACTACCTTACAAGCAACAGGCATTTGATACACTGCTCTCTATCTCTTGCTTCGTCATGACCTAGGATGGAAGACTGTCATTAACCATAGCTCATTGTGTACTTCCCCCATTTCTGGTATCTATAAGTAATAAATCTTGTGACTTGGCTTTTCTTTCTGTGACTGTATTGAAATCACACCTTCAGTCTAAATGTCCCCAGGGTTTTCATTTCCCCAAAGTGAGAGCTCAGATGACAACAAAGCTACTTGCTGACCCCATATTAGTGGCTTGTGCCTCTTCATTCACCAGGTCATAATCTGCATAGTCTTAATTTAATACACCAGCTATAGGACCCAACACATGTTGTCAAAAAGACAGAAATGGTCAAAACAGTAAAGATATATTTTTTTTAAATTTCTTTTCAGCATAACAGTATACATTGTTTTCGCACCACACCCAGTGCTCCATGCAATATGTACCCTCCTTAATACCCACCACCTGGTTCCCCCAACCTCCCACTCCCCGCCCCATCAAAACCCTCAGGTTGTTTTTCAGAGTCCATAGTCTCTCATGGTTCACCTCCCCTTCCAATTTCCCTCAACTCCCTTCTCTCCATCTCCCCATGTCCTCCGTGTTATTTGTTATGCTCCACAAATAAGTGAAACCATATGATAATTGACTCTCTCTGCTTGACTTATTTCACTCAGCATAATCTCTTCCAGTCCCGTCCATGTTGCTACAAAAGTTGGGTATTCGTCCTTTCTGATGGAGGCATAATACTCCATAGTGTATATGGACCACATCTTCCTTATCCATTCGTCTGCTGAAGGGCATCTTGGTTCTTTCCATAGTTTGGCGACGATGGCCATTGCTGCTATAAACATTGGGGTACAGATGGTCCTTCTTTTCACTACATCTGTATCTTTAGGGGAAATACCCAGTAGTGCAATTGCAGGGTCATAGGGAAGCTCTATTTTTAATTTCTTGAGGAATCTCCACACTGTTCTACAAAGTGGCTGCACCAACTTGCATTCCACCAACAGTATAAGAGGGTTCCCCTTTCTCCACATCCTCTCCAACACACGTTGTTTCCTGTCTTGCTAATTTTGGCCATTCTAACTGGTGTAAGGTGGTATCTCAATGTGGTTTTAATTTGAATCTCCCTAATGGCTAGTGATGATGAACATTTTTTCATGTGTCTGATAGCCATTTGTATGTCTTCATTGGAGAAGTGTCTGTTCATATCTTCCGCCCATTTTTTGATATGATTATCTGTTTTGTGTGTGTTGAGTTTGAGAAGTTCTTTATAGATCCTGGATATCAACCTTTTGTCTGCACTGTCATTTGCAAATATCTTCTCCCATTCCGTGGGTTGCCTCTTTGTTTTGTTGACTGTTTCCTTTGCTGTGCAGAAACTTTTGATCTTGATGAAGTCTCAAAAGTTCATTTTCACTTTTGTTTCCTTTGCCTTTGGAGACATATCTTGAAAGAAGTTGTTGTGGCTGATATCAAAGAGATTACTGCCTAAGTTCTCCCCTAGGATTCTGATGGATTCCTGTCTCACGTTGAGGTCTTTTATCCATTTCAAGTTGATCTTTGTGTACGGTGTAAGAGAATGGTCAAGTTTCATTCTTCTACATATAGCTGTCCAGTTTTCCCAGCACCATTTATTGAAGAGACTGTCTTTTTTCCACTGGATATTTTTTCCTGCTTTGTCGAAGATTATTTGACCATAGAGTTGAGGGTCCATATCTGGGCTCTCTACTCTGTTCCACTGGTCTATGTGTCTGTTTTTATGCCAGTACCATGCTGTCTTGGTGATCACAGCTTTGTAGTAAAGCTTGAAATCAGGTAACGTGATGCCACCAGTTTTATTTTTGTTTTTCAACATTTCCTTAGCGATTCGGGGTCTCTTCTGATTCCATACAAATTTTAAGATTATTTGCTCCAGCTCTTTGAGAAATACCAGTGGAATTTTGATCGGAATGGCATTAGAAGTATAGATTGCTCTAGGCAGTATAGACATTTTGACAATGTTTATTCTTCCGATCCAAGAGCATGGAATGATCTTCCATCTTTTTGTGTCTTCTTCAATTTCTTTTAGGAGTGTTCTGTAGTTCCTCGAGTACAGATCCTTTACCTCTTGGGTTAGGTTTATTCCCAGGTATCTTATGGTTCTTGGTGCTATAGTAAATGGAATCGATTCTCTAATTTCCCTTTCGGTATTTTCATTGTTAGTGTATAAGAAAGCCACTGATTTCTGTACATTGACTTTGTCTCCTGCCACGTTACTGAATTGCTGTATGAGTTCTAGTAGTTTGGGGGTGGAGTCTTTTGGGTTTTCCATATAAAGAATCATGTCATCTGTGAAGAGAGAGAGTTTGACTTCTTCATTGCCAATTTGGATACCTTTTATTTCTCTTTGTTGTCTGATTGCTGTTGCTAGGACTTCTAATACTATGTTGAACAAGAGTGGTGAGAGTGGGCATCCTTGTCGTAGTTCCTGATCTCAACAGGAAGGCTGTGAGCTTTTTCCCATTGAGGATGATATTTGCTGTGGGTCTTTCATAGATAGATTTTATGAAGTTCAGGAATGTTCCCTCTATCCCTATGCTTTGAAGCGTTTTAATCAGGAACGGATGCTGGATTTTGTCAAATGCTTTTTCTGCATCAATTGAGAGGACCATGTGGTTCTTCTCTCTTCTCTTATTGATTTGTTCTATCACATTGATTGGTTTGCGAATGTTGAACCATCCTTATAACCCAGGGATGAATCCCACCTGGTCATGGTGGATAATCTTTTTAATGTGCTGTTGGATCCTATTTGCTAGGATCTTGTTGAGAATCTTAGCATCCATATTCATCAGGGATATTGGTCTGAAATTCTCCTTTTTGGTAGGGTCTTTGCCTGGTTTGGGCATCTTAAGCATTCTTAAGCAAGGTGGTCTTTAGCTTCCAGGTGTTTGAGTTCCTTCCCAACTTTTCCTTGTGCTTGAGCTCCAGTTTCAAAGCATCGTGATCTGAGAATATGCAAGGAATAATCTCAGTCTTTTGGTATCAGTTGAGTCCTGATTTGTGACCCAGTATGTGGTCTATTCTGGAGAAGGTTCCATGTGCCCTTGAGAAGAATGAGTATTCTGTTGTTTTAGGGTGGAATGTTCTGTATATATCTTTGAGGTCCATCTGGTCCAACGTGTCATTCAATGCTCTTGTTTCTTTATTGCTTTTCTGCTTCGATGATCTGTCTGTTACTGAGAGAGGCGTGTTAAGATCTCCTACTATTAATGTATTCACATCAATATGACTCTTTATCTTGATTAATAGTTTTCTTATGTAATTGGCTGCTCCCATATTGGGGGCATAGATATTTACAATTGTTAGATCATCTTGGTGGATAGTCCCTTTAAGAATTATGTAGTGTCCTTCTATATCTCTGACTACAGTCTTTAGTTTAAAATCTAATTTATCTGATATGAGAATCGCTACCCCGGCCTTCTTTTGATGCCCATTGGCATGAAAGATGCTTCTCCATCCCTTCACTTTCAGATAGATAATTCTTCATTCTTACTATCAGGTGTCTCGGGGACTTTCGAGAATCTATAATCTTGGGGGGAAACCATTCTGCCTTTAGTACATGAACGCTGGTTCCATTCGCGAGATTGGGAAAATTTTCATGGAGAACTTGTTCCACTATAACTTCTAGACTTCTTTCTTTCTCATCCCCTTCAGGGATTCCAATAATTCTGACATTGGAACGTTCATGGCATCATTTATTTCCCTGATTCTGTTTTCGTGGCTTCTAAGCTGTTTGTTCCAGGCTTCCTCCTGATCCTTTCTCTCTATCTGTTTGTCCTCCAGATCACTAATTCTATCTTCTGTCTCAGTTACCCTAGCTTTTAGAGAATTTAGATTAGGTTGGAACTCATTGAGAGCATTGTGAACATCATCCCTGGTGGCTTTCAATTCTGCCCTAACATTGTGAACATCATCCCTGGTGGCTTTCAGTTCTGCCCTAATCAATTCCGTTTGGTCATCCATGGCTTTCTCCAACCTAGCTACTGCCTGGATAATTGTTAGCCTGAATTCCCTTTCCGACATATTGTCTATGTCAATAGCCATTACCTCTGTTGCAGGAGGACCATCCTCTGTTTTTTTCTTCTGTTGGGCATTCCTCCTCCTAGTCATTTTGGTGAGAGATGGCTGAACGGATGTAGCTGGATGTATTGACCGTGGTGCAGTCAAGGTGCATCCTGGAATGCTTCTGAGCAATCAGGAGTCCCCACCCAAATGAGAGAAAAAAGACAAGAAAAAGAAAAAAGAGAGAGAGAGAGAGACAGGAAAAAAAGGGAAGATAAAAGGCTCAGCCCAAATGGGCCCCAAGGTAACATTTATGAAGTATACAAACAAAAACAGACAAACAAAAAGATTGATAAAAGTATATGACAAGAGAAAAAATATATATATGTGTGTGTGTGTGTGTGTGTATATATGTGTGTGTATATATATGTGTGTGTGTGTGTATATATATATATATATATATATATATATATGCAAAAAAAGAAAAAAAAAGAACTTCGTCAAAAAGAACCCCAAGGATAAGATTTATATACTATCAGGACAAACACAAATACACAGAAACACTGGCAGAAGAAAAAGATGGGAGAGTGGTTATAAATTCTTAGTGTGGGCGAGGAAGGTTACTTTTATTCTTCCTGGATGTATCTTGATATCTTTGTTAAAGGATTCAACTTTCCTAAGATAAAGGGGGATTAAAAATTGGTTTACCTATAGGGGTAGCATTGATTGGGGAAAGAGGATTACCTTGAAGTTTAACTCTATATGAATATTAAAAAAATAAAAACAAAAAAAGAATAAACTAAACTAAACTAAAATTTAAAAAAAAATTAAAAAATAGAAAAGCAAAAGAAAAACACAGGTATATGTATCAAAAAGTTCAGGTTAAAAGGTTTTAACGGAATTTGATGTACTGGACATCTCACTGTGATGGTAAATAGGTTAAAAAATTATCTATATAAAAAAATGAACTAGAATAGTGGGAACGAATTAAAAATAAAAGTTTTATCTATGAAGTAGTGGTGGTTGTTCTCTTGTAGTCTTTTTTTTTCTTTTTTTTTCCTGGTTGGTTTTCTGGGGGAGGGCCTGCCACATGGGTTTTCAGGCAATGTTCCCTGAGTTAAGTCCTCCCGCCCCCCTCAAGGGGGTGGGCTCTGAGGAAACCGGGTTTTCAGGCTTTTGTTCTGTGTTGTCTGGAGGTTTTTATGTTTGTTTGTTCATTGTTTTTTTTTTTCTCTCTCGCCTTGACAGCCTTTGATAGTTTTTGGAGGTTTAAAGGAAAGCAAACTGCACCCCGACCTCCCTCTCAGAGAGAAGCCTCAGTCTGTTCCCCACTGGGTGCTCCAGAGCACATGAGTTCCCCCTCAGCCTCTGGCAGAGCACGTTCCGAGTCGCGGTCCCTGGGGACGCAGGAACTCCTGCTTGTACCCAAAACCACAGCAGCGGCAGCTGTCTGGGCAGCTCCGGACCACCAGAGAGGTTCCAAGCAGTGATCGCACACTGAGATTTTCCTGCTGGCCCGGGCTGGGAGTGCCCGGTCTTTCTGGGTCTAAGAGCGCCGGGCTTGCACCTTCATGCACCTCTCTCAGGGGACGGTGTGGGGCACGCGTGTCTCAGGCTCTGATAGCACGGCACGGCGCTCGCGTGGAGTGCTTCTGCCAGCTGGTGAGCCTCCCAGGCCCTCACAGGAGCCGGACCCCATGTGTTCTCAGGTGCGCTGGCAGCTCAGGGACCAAGACCTGGTTTCTCCACTGCACTCTCTCTGGCTCAGTGCCAGGGGTGGATGTCCTGGGTCTGGGGACTTAAGCCCCTGTCCCTTACTGCCCCAATTCCCACAATTTCCCCCCGCACGATCCTTTGCTCTTTTTGAGTGCTTTCAACCAGACTCCAAGTTAATGCTGGTCCCCAGACGCAGGGCACTCTTGTACTGGGGTATTACTTTCCAATGGGTCACCTCTGGTGGCTCCCTCCCCCTTTTGTTTATCTTCCGATATCAGTCTGACATTCCCACTCCGCTTCACCTGCCCACTGGCGTCTTCTGCCCCCGTAGAGATCCAGACGTGTATAATTCTGATCCCAGGCTGATTTCATGGGTGATCAGAGTTCTTTGGTAGGTAATCAGCTCACTTTAGGGTACAGGTTGAAATGGCACCTCCTCCTACTTCCCCGCCATCTTGTCTCCAGTAAAGATAAATTTTATGCAGAAACTACTATAAGTAGGAGAAAGAGACTTCAATGTAGAACTCAGCTAAATTCTGAATACAAGAGGGATAAGTAGGAATCTATAGCCAAAGGAGGATGTGTTGCAAACCAGTCAAAGCCAATTTGGTCATTTAAGAAATGCAGGTTCTTTTTAAATTTTTCAGCTTTATTGAGATACAATTTACCAATAAGATAATATATTTAAAGTATTTAATGTGATGGTTTGCTATACCTATACATTTTGAAAGGATTTTGTCCATCAAGTTAATTAATGCATCCATCACCACATATTAACCTGTTTTTGTCTTAGCAAATTTGAATTACACAATACAGTATTATCCATTGAAGTCACTATGTTATACGTTAGATCCTCAGACCCTATTCACCTTACAACTGTAAGTCTGTATCCTTTTACAAAACTCACCCCATTTCCTCATTCCCCAGCTCCTGGCAACCACCACACTCCTATTATTATGAATTTGATTTTTTTAGATTTTGTGTCCAATGATTTCACATCCAATGATACCGTACAGTATTTGTCTTTTTCTGTCTAGCTTATTTCACTTAGCATAATGTCTTCCAGAATCATCCATGTTATCACAAATAACAGATTTTCCTTCTTTTTTAATGCTGAAAAACATTGCACTATATGTGGGTATATTTCTTTACCCATTCATCTGTTGATGGACACTTAGTTTGTTTCCATGTCTTGGCTACTGTGAATAAGGTTGCAGTGAACATGAAAGTACAGGTATCTTCAAGAAAGCGATTTCATTTCTTTTAGATACATATCCAGAAGTGGGATTTCTGCATAATATGGCAGCTCTGTTTTGAATTTTTTGAGGAATGCCCATACTGTTTTCCATAACTGTACCAGTTTATATTCTCACCAACAGTGTTTAAAGGCTCCCTTTTCTCCACATTCTCACCAGACTTTATCATCCCTTGTTCTTTTTTCAGACTAGCCTAACATGTATAAAGTGGCTTCTCATAGTGGTTTAATTTGCATTTTCCAGGTAATTCATGATGTTGAGCACCTTTTCATGTACCTATTAGCCAACTCTATGTCTTCTTTGGAAAAATGACTATTTGGATTTTTTAATTGGGTTACCAATTAAAATTTTTTAATTGGGTTATTTCTTTTACAACTTTTTAAAAAGATTTTATTTACTTGACAGAGATCACAAGTAGACAGAGAGACAGGTCGGGGGCGGGGTGGGGAGCAGGCTCCCTGGTGAGCAGAGAGCCCATGTGATGCGGGGCTCAATCCCAGGGCCCCAGGACGATGATCTGAGCCAAAGGCAGAGGCTTTAACCCACTGAGCCACCCAGGCGCCCCTCTTTCACACTTTCGAGTTGTATGAATTCCTTATATATTTTGGACAGTATCACATGTCAAATACGTGGTTGCAAATATTTTCCCCCATTCAATAGGTTGAATTTCATTTTGTTGATGGTTCCCTTTACTGTGCAGAAGCTTTTTAGTTTGATATGGTCCCACTTGTTTATTTTTCTCTTTTGTTGCCTTTGACTTTAGTGTCAAATTCAGAAAGACCCATGTCAGTGGGCTTATCTTCTATGTTTTCTTCTAGGAGTTTTGTAGTTTTGCAGCTGATGTTTCATCCATTTGAGTTGACTTTTGTGTATGGTGAAAGACAGTGGTCCAGTTTCATTGTTTTGCATGTGGATATTCGGTTTTCACAACACAATTTTTTGAAGAGACTATCCTTTCTCCATTGTATATTGTTTCTGTCTTGTTGAAAATAAACTGGCCATACATGCGTGAGTTTATTTCTGGGCTTTCTATTCTGTTCACTTATCTTTGTGTGTTTTTAATGTCAACCATTCTGTTTGATTATTATAGCTTTGTAATATAGTTTGAAATCAGGAATTGATTCCCCCAATGATGTTCTTTCTTAAGATTGCTTTGACTGTTCAGGATCTTTTATGGTTCCACAAGAATTTTAGAATTATGTTTTTTCTATTTCTGTGAGAATTCTGATAGGCATTGCACCAAATCTGTAAATTGCTTTAGGACATTTTAATAATATTATTCTTGCAATCCATGAATACTGAATACCTTCCATTTATTTGCATCTTCTTTAATTTATTTCATCAATGTTGTATAGTTTTTGGTACATTGATCTTTCACCACCTTGATTAAGCTTATTCCTAGGTATTTTATTCTTTTTGATGTAATAAACAAATGGGATTATTTTCTTAAATTTTCTTTCAAATTGTTCATTGCTAATGCATAGAAACACAAATGACTTTTGGATGCTGATTTTTTTATACTGCAACTTGAGGAAACTTTTTATTCTGAAAGGTTTTTGTTTTGTTTTGTTTTGTTTTTGCAGAGTCTTTAGGGTTTACCATATACAATGCAGCATCTGCAAACATTGTTCTTTTAGGCCTTCCAATACTATGTTAAATAAAAGTAAAAATGGGCATCCTTGGTTTGTTCCTGATCTTACAAGAAAAGCTTTTAGCTCTTCACCACCGGGTATGATATTATCGGAGGGCTTGTCATATATGGCCTTTATTATGTTGAAGTATAGTCCATATATTCCTAATTTGTTGAGAGTTTTTATTATGAAAAGATGTTGAATTTTATCAAATGGCTTTTCTGCACCTATTGAGGTGATCATATAATTTTTATCCACCATATTTCTCAGTATGGTATATCACATTTATTGATTTCTAGATGTTGAACCACACTTGCTGGCATCCCAGTAATAAATACCACTTGATCGTGGTGTATGATCCTTTCAGTGTACTGTTGAATTTGGTTTGCTAATATTTTGTTGAAGATTTTTGCCTCTCTCAGTGATATTGACCTGTAATCTTTTCTTGTAGTGTCTTTCTGTAGCTTTGATACTAGGGTAATGATGGCCTGGTAAAATGAGTTTGGAAGTGTTGTCTCCTCTTCTATTTTTGGAAGAGGTTGAGAAGGTTGGTATTAATTCTTCTTTAAATGTTTGGTAAAATTCAACACCTAATCCACCTTGTCCTAGACTTTTCTTTGTTGGGAAGTTTTTCATTACTGATTCAATCTCTTTACAAGTGATTGTTCAGACTTTCTATATCTTCATGATTCAGTCTTGGTAGGCTGTGTGTTTACAGAACTTTATTCATGTCTTTTAGGTTATCTAATTTGCTGGTATAATTGTTCATTGTAGCTTCTTAATGATCCTTAGTTTTTCTGTGTTATCAGTTATAATGTCCCTCTGTTATTTCTAATTTTATTTGAGTCTTCTTTTTTTTCTTAGAGTAGTTAAAGGTTTGTCAATTTTGTTTATCTTTTCAAAAAATTCACTGTTAGTTACATTGAATTTTTCTATTGACTTTCTAATCTCTTTCTCATTTATTCATACCCTAATATTTATTTTTTTCCTTCTACCAACTTTTGCTTTGTTCTACTTATTCTAGTTCCTTGATTTGTAAAGTTAGGTTGTTTATTTGAGATCTTTCTTTTTTCTTAATGTTTGTGTTTACCACGATAAAATTTCCTCTTAGGACTGCTTGTGCTGTATCACATGGTTTATATGTTGTATTTCCATTTTCATTTGTCTCCAGATATATTTTTTTAATTTTTCTTTTGATTTTTTTCTTCGATGTGTTAATTATTCAGGAGCATGTTTAATCTCCACATAATTGTGAATTTTCCAACTTTCCTCTTGTAATTGATATATAGTGTCATACCATTATAATCAAAAAAGATGCTTGATATGATTTCAATCTTCATAGGTTTGTTAAGACTCTTTTGTGGCCTGGAGAATGCTCAATGTGCACTTGAGAAGAATGTGTATTCTGCTGCTATTGGATGGGATGTTCTGTATGGATCAGCTGGTTCTACCTGGTCTAACATGTAGTTTAAGTCCAAGGTTTTCTTGTTGATATTCTGTCTTATTTATCCATTGTTGAAAGGGGGGTATTTAAGTCCCCTACTGTTATTGGGTTGCTGCCTATCTCTCCCTTCACATCTGTTAATATTTGCTTTATATATTTAGGCATTCCAATTTATGATTATTATATCCTCCTTATGAATTGACCTCTTTATCATTGTATACTGGCCTTCTCTGTTCTTTCATTACTGTTTTCTATTTTCTCTGTCATGTAAGTATAGATAGCTCTGCTTTCTTTTGGTTTCTACTTGCATGGAATATCTTTTCCCATCTCTTCACTTTCGCTCTGTATGTATCCTTAAAGCTAAGGTGAGTTTCTTGTAGGGAGAATATAGTTGGGTCCTGTTTTTTTATTCATTCAGCCATTCTGTCTTTTCATTGGATAATTCTGCCCATAAACACATAAACTATTTACTGGTATGTATAGACCTACTTTTGAGATTTTGTTAATTTATTGTTTGGGGTTTTTTGTTTGTTTGTTTGTTTGTTTTTTTACTGTTTTGTATTTCCTTTGTTTCTTCTTGTAATCTCTCTTCATGATTTAATGATTTTCTGTAGTGGTGTGCTTTGACTTCTTTATCTTTTGTATACCTACTATAGGTTTTTATTTTGTAGTTACCATGAGGCTTACATAAAACACCTTAAAGTTATAACAGTCTATTCTAAACTAACAGCAACTTAAATCTGAACACATACAAAAGCTCTATATAGTTACACTCCTCCCCTACCCCATATTTTTGTTTTTATGTTATAATTTTATCTTTTTTATCTTATGTATCCATTCATCAAATTATTCTAGTTACAGGAATTTTAATACTTTTGTCTCAAACTTTATATCAGAGTTATAAGTTATTTGCCTACCCCCATTACAACATTAGAGTATTATGAATTTAACTGTTTTATCAGTAAGTTTTATATTTTCACACTTTTAATGTCACCACTTATATCTTTTAATTTCAGCTTAAAGAAATCTAACATTTCTTGGGGCACCTGGCTCAGTGGGCTAAAGTCTCTGCCTTTGGCTAGGATCATGGTCTCGGGGTCCTGGAATCAAGCCCCGTGTCAGGCTCTCTGCTCAGTGGGGAGCCTGCTTCCCCCTCTTTCTCTGCCTGCCTCTCTGCCTACTTGTGATCTCTCTCTCTCTCTCTGTCAAATAAATAAATAAAATCTTTAAAAAAAAGAAAGAAAGAAAGAAAGAAATCTAACATTTCTTGTAAGGCTCCTTCAATTCTGAAGAACAACCATGCCAAGTAGAGTATTCTTGGTTGGTGGATTTTCTTTTTCAGCACTTGAATATATCATCACACTCATCTCTGATTTCTAAGGATTCAGCTGATAAACCAGCTTATAATCTTGTGGGGGGTTGGGTTGAGGGTGCTGTTCTCTTGTATGTAAAAAGTTTCTTTTGCTGCTTTTAAGATTCTTTCTTTCCCTTTAACTTTTGACAATTTATTATAATGTGTCTCAGAGTGGGTCTCTTTGGATTAATCTTTTTTGGAACTCTCCAGTCTTCCCAGATCTAAATATAAGTTTCTTTTCTCAGGTTAAGGAAGCTTTCAGCCATTATATCTCTGAATAAGCTTTCTGCCCCTTTCTCTCTCCTCTCTCTGGCACTGCTATAATGTATACAAGTATGTCTGACAGTTTCTCATAAGTGCCTTAAGCTATCTTCATTCTTTTTTCATTTTTGCTTCTCTGATTTGGTAGATTTCACTGCCCTGTCTTCAGGTTCACTGATCCTTTCTTTCATTTGATCTACTGGGCTACTGAACCCCTCTACTGAGTTTTTCAGTTTAGTTACTGTATTCTTCAGTTCTGTGATTTCTCTTTGGTATTTTCTTATATTTCTGTCTCCTTGTTTAAATTCTAACTTTGATCATGCATTCCTTTCCTGATCACATGAGTACTTTTATGAACATTGTTTTGAACTCTCTGTTGGTAAGTCATTTATCTCCACTTCATTAAGGTCAATTTCTGTCTTGTTCTTTTGTTTGGGATATATTCCTCAATTTCTTCTTCTTGCTTTACTCTCTGTTAATTTCTAAGCATTAGATATAGAAGACACCTCTCCCAGTCTTGATAGTCTGGGCTCATGCAGAAGATGCACTTCATCAATCAGCCCAGTTCAAGTTCCTGGTTCCTCAAACATTTGTGATTGTTCAAGCTGCCATCTTTGTTCTAGTAGTTCCTAGTAATTGTGGGTATACCAAGACTGTCAGTGTCCCAAAGTGTGGGAAATACCAACATGCCTGTCCAGGCTCCCAGAGAAATATTAATTGCTTACTCTTTTAGCTGCCCAGTGGAGGCAAATTGGAAGCTCAACCTTCAGGCAGCAGCTGGATAAGTTAGGAGATTGGGTATGCAGTCTAATCCCTATTAGGGATAAATCAAGAATGAATGTTTTTGCATACACACTCTGTGCTAAGCCAGAGGGAAAAGTTACTGGGAGTGCTCATGCCCAAATAGAACAGATTCTTTGTTTTATGTGGTCCTGGGTGATTCACGAATGCCAAGCTCTGTAAGTTCCTAGGCATGGGTCATTTGGGAAACAGTCCCCTTGGTGGTAACCATACAGTGGGGGTGCTATATGTGTAGGAAATCTCCTCCCAGGGAGAAGCTGGTAACTTGGTTTTACTCATGGAACAAGCCAATGGAAGAAGGCAAAGAAATTGCTCTCCAGCTCTTTCAGGCTCCAGGAAGGTATGCAGTCAGCACCTACATGTGGTTTAAATAGAAGTTGGACCCTCAGACAGCAGCTGGTAAGGTACGAAGTCAAACCCCTTCCATGGAAAAACTGAAAAGTGGGCAATTTTGTCTGCTCTCTCTGAACTGAATCCAGGGACACAACCATGGGGAGTGCTTATATGCCTGCTAATTATTCTTTCGTTTGTTATAATCCTGTGAGACTCATGAATGCAAGCCCCATTAGCTCTTAGAACTAGGTGATTTGAGAGTCTGTTCCTTAAGTGGTAGTCTTAAAAGTTGAGTTGTTACATGTGTTGTCCATACCATTATCTCCTCTGTGAAAGTTGGATATTGAGGGTTCCCTCCCAATTGTAAGACACATTGTTACATGTGTGGTCCATACCCTTATCTCCTCTGTGAAAGTTGGATATTGAGGGTTCCCTCCCAATTGTAAGACACTGCTCCAAGGGTGGATTCATGATCAGAGTATGTCCCAGTGCTTCCTACCCACTTCAATGTGGGTATTTCCTCAACCACCCAATGTGTGGGATTCATTCAACTAATTTCTGGATTTCTCTCACAGGCTATTGATCCATGTGTAGTTGTATATGTGGTGCATCTGTGGGAGGAGGGAAATTCAGAAGCCTATATTGCCATCTTGGTGATGTCCTGCAGGTTCTTTATGGAAATGTTTGTATCCACCATATAATATGGTGGAGTTATTCATGCCCTCTTCCCCAAACTTCCATGGCATGTTACAATGAAAACAATCCCCAGATTTACTTAACTTATGTCAGGATTCAGAAAGACCAATTTATCATAGTCCTCCTCTCCAGATGCAGAATTGATCAAGATAATATGAAAAAATGATAGGTAGGAATTGAAATATAGCCTTATTATTAGAAAAACCATATTGGAACTTCATTTGAAATTGCATAGGAATGAGATTTGGCATTTTTTTAACTACACAAGTAGCGAAAATAAAAATCTAGATGGAATCTGAGGTAGTTTCTTATCTGAAGAGAATTTACAGAGTTAAATATGGGTAAGATCAATTTTAGCAACATCAATGAAGTCATAGTGAGCTAATTATCTCAAGGTGGTGAGCAAATTCAACTTCCTAGTACAAATAACAGGTTATGACTTTAGTAAGCCAACACAATTTCCTACAACAAACATTTGACTTAGCCTTGAGGTCAACACAGTCTTAATATTATAGGTTATAACTTCAGGAGATTAAAAATAAAAACTCAGTCTTTCTTTAATCTTTCTTATCTGAAATGAATGACAAATGCCACAGTCTTATAGTCTGAAATCTTAAAGTACTTGTACCAACAATATTTATTCTGACTCTGTATTTCTTTAACTTTAAACATGGTTTAACTTACTTGCACAATTTATGCAATTCCAACTTGCTTTATAGGGTTACCTTCATGAAGAGAAGACCACAAAGGAAAAGGAAGGTATATGAAGAAGAGAGAAGGTAGGAAAAGAACTCTAGTAAACAAGAAGCTAGTGTTATACACTGAGCCCCTTTTCTCAATCTCACCAAAAAGTAGTCACTCCCACTCCTGGGCAGAAGAGTAGTTTAAAGGTGTGGAGAACAAGGACAGCTTGCTCCCAAAGCGTGCTTCTAAATGGATGAAAGTATTAATGGGAGTCCTTATTTATGACCAGAGTGAACTTGAGGATAGGAAAGAATGTTTCACCTAGAGATAATATTGCTCATGAAGAGTATGACAAATGAGAAAAGGAGACAAATGATGGAATATTGGAGAAAACAAATGATAAAGAAGTAGGTGGGGAAAGAAAAAACAGCAAAGGTAAAGGGTAGCCAGAAAGATAGGAGGAGAAATAACCCTGGTATATCAGGAACTTGAATAAGATAATAAGGTAAAACTGGGAAAAAAGTTTCAAGAAAGAGAAATTGGTCAAGCCACCAAACATTACACAGTCTACAATCTACATAATAAAGATAATGTGTTATGAACCCCTTTGTGTCAGGCATAGTGCTACATGCACAGCTCAGCCAGTCCTCTAAATAGGAGAAAGTATAATACTAAGCGAGATAAGAAAGGAAAGATAACTACCATATGATTTCACTCCTATATGGAATTTAAGAAGCAAAACAATTGAGCAAAGGGAAAAAGAGAGAGAGAGAGAGCCAAACCAAGAAATGACTCTTAACCATAGAGAACTGAGGGTTACCAGAGGGAAGAGGGGGAAGGAGTGAAACAGTTGACAGGGATGGAGTGCATTTGTTGTGATGAGTATCTGGTGATTAAAATAAAAACAAACAAACAAACAAACAAAATGGGCAGGAACACCTGGCTGGCTCAATTGGTAGAACATGTAACTGTTAATCTTGGAGTCCTGAGTTTGAACCCATGGTGCATGTGGAGCCCCCTTAAAATTAAAAAAGAATACACTGTTGGCGGGAATGCAAGCTGGTGCAACCACTCTGGAAAACAGCATGGAGGTTCCTCAAGAAGTTGAAAATAGAGCTACCCCACAACCCAGCAATTGCACTAGCGGGTATTTACCCTAAAGATACAAGCATAGTGATCTGAAGGGACATGTGCACCCAAATGTTTATAGCAGCAATGTCCACAATAGCCAAACTATGGAAAGAACCTAGATGCCCATCAACAGATGAATGGATAAAGAAGATGTGGTGTATATATATACAATGGAATACTATGCAGCCATCAAAAGAAATGAAATATTGCAACAATGTGGATGGAATTAGAGGGTACTATGCTGAGCAAAATAGGTCAATCAGAGAAAGACAATTATCATATGATCTCTCTAATATGAGGAATTTGAGAGGCAGGGCAGGGGGTTGTGGTGGGTAGGGAAGGAAAAAATGAGACAAAATGGGATTGGGAGGAAGACAAACCATAAGAGACTCTTAATCTCACAAAACAAACTGACGGTGGCTGGGGGGTAGGGGGTAGGGAGAGGATGGTGGGGTTATGGACATTGGGGAGGGTATGTGTTATGGTGAGTGCTGTGAAGTGTGTAAACCTGGCGATTCACAGACCTATACCCCTGGGGCTAATAATACATTATATGTTTATTTTTAAAAAAATATTGAAAAAAAGTAAAAATGAAAAAAAAATGGACAGAGAATTGAATCAGCAGAAAATCTGCCAAAAAAAAAAAAAAAAGACATACAGATGGACAACAGGCATATGAAAAGATACTCAGTATCACTAATCATCAAGAAAATGCAATAAAAACCACAATGAGATATCACCTCCCACCTGTGAGAATGGCTAAAATAGAAAACACAAGAAACAAGTGTTGGCAAGAATGTGGAGAAAAGAGAACCCTCATACATTATTAGCAGGAATATAAATTGATGCACCCACTATAGAAAACAGGATAAAGGTTCTTCAAAAAATTAAAAACAGAACTACCATATGGTCCAGCTATTTCACTTCTGGGTATTTATCTGAAGAAAACAAATATCTATAGATATAGATATAGATATAGATATAGATATAGATATAGATAGATATAGATAGATATATAGATATAGATAGATATATATCTCCCTATGTTTATTGCAGCATTATTTACAATAGCCAAGATATGGAAAAAACCTAGGTGTTCATCAACAGATAAATGGATAAAGAAGTTATGGTGTATATGCACAATGGAATATTACTCAGCTATAAAAATAGAAGAGGTCTTGCCATTTGTGGCAAGATGAATCTTGGGGGTATTATGCTAAGTAAAATAAGTCAGACAGAAAAAGACAAATACCATTATCATTTCACTTACATGTGGAATTAAAAAAACAAAGTAAAACCAAAACTCATAGAGAAAACAGGTTTGTATTTTTCAGAGTGAAAGAGAGTTAGGAGGTAGGCAAAAGGAGTAAAAGGGGTCACTGTATAGTGGCAGATGATAACTAAACTTACTGTGGTGATCACTGTGTAGTACATAAAATTACAAATTATTATGTTGTATACCTAAAACAAATATAATGTTATATACTAGTTTTACCTCAATAAAAATTATCATAAAAATTTTAAAAAGAGGGGTACCTGGGTGGCTCAGTGGGTTAAAGCCTCTGCCTTTGGCTCAGGTCATGATCCCAGGGTCCTGGGATCAAGCCCTGCATCAGGCTCTCTGCTCAGCAGGGAGCCTGCTTCCTCCTCTCTCTGCCTGCTTCTCTGCCTACTTGTGATCTCCGTCTGTCAAATAAATAAAAATATTTTTTAAAAAAATTTAAAAAGAGAAAATGAGGGGGGGTGGGAGAAAGAATACAGTCAGGGGAGAAAATAGAGCCAGGCGATGGAAAAAGAAAGAAATGTCTGACAATATCATTTAAGCACCTGGAAACAGCCATGCCTGAAGCAGTAAATTTCTGTACTTTTCAGTTATGTGAATGGATAAATTTTCTTCTATTGCCTAACCTGTTCAAGTTAGTTTTCTGTCACTGTAAGGAGAAGAACCTTGACCAATTTACCTCCATTCTCATGTAACAACTCCATAGTCATATTTAGGTAAGGGAAAATATTTCTCTACCATTATATATTTTAGCATCACAGAAATTATGTTCTTTCTTTTCTCTTTTCTGTCTTTTTTTTTTAACCTCAACTAGCTATATAACTGTGATAATATTCCCAATTGGCCAACATTTTTAAACACTATGTTGCCTTCAAGTAATTTGTGGAGAGGTGTGGCCACAAGGATGTGCAGTGATTGACCTTGCCTAAATACAGAAGTAAAGCCATCTTGTGTTGTGTTTGTCAACTTGTCCATCTTATTCTTTCATGGTTAGGGCATTAAATATACATAAAACTGCCATGTATTACTGTCAGCAGCCTGAAACTTACACTAAGACATATCACCTATCACAAACAATGATCATTCCTTCCCAATTTCCCCATTTCTATCGAACTTTCCCTTTCTCCTTTACCAACTTGTTTTGATCCACTATCATAATGGGTTGCTTCTTTTGTTTACATGGCCTCTTGGGTCTGATGCTGATTTTGTTTTCAACAGTCACACCTTTCATACGTCTGGTTAAAACAGTCCTCAGTCACTCTTTATCATGTGGATCCTAACAATGTGTTAAACTATATTCCCAAATCCACTGCCACTGTATTCAATCCAGGCTCCTCCCCAGTCTCCTCACTGAGACTCAGTATTTCCTCTTCCTCCTTACCTTACTCTAATCTGTCTCTCCCATTCTCTCAGTTGATTCTCTTTTTAAAGTTTTTTAACAAGTCCAGTTACATCACTACTTTGTGTGGGGTCCTCCCTATCAAAGTTTGAGTTTTTATTTTTAAAAATAAAATCTTCATGTTTGAAAAAGCAAATTTTATACTACAGCACAATTCCTAGGAGTAATTTTATGATAAAAGTGAGAAGGAGAAAACTTTGTGGTTAGATATTTTAACTTGATAAAAATGCTTTCGAGGTACCATTGTTCCAATTTGTTAGTTAAAAAATACACTAAATGTTTCCATATGACTGTGACTTCATTTTTGTGAGCAAACAAACTGACCTAAATCATGCCAAGAGAGACTGCTCAACTAAATCCATAAATGTTGGATTAGAAAATATAATTATACTCAAGCCAAGAAGAGTAGAGGTTGAAAGTTAAAAATGTTGTATACAATTCAGTCAAATAGAAATGCAGTTAATTTCTAAATCTTCTTTAAACACTTAAAAAATAGAAAAGCAGCAGTGTGCTCCTGAGATAGTTAATTAAAGTTTTTACCACTTTAGAAGTTTATTATCTTTCAAGCTCACGCTATCTTTTGAATAAGGAGCCTTAAAAATTCTTGTTAGAATTTTCATCAAAAAATAGCTAAAATATATATATTACTCTATATGTATGAGTCAGCCAAACTTCAAGAATTATTGTTTGTAGAATATTGAAGTCCTGATTTATAGTCTTCTTATGACATTTATATTAACATGGCAACTCTCCACTGAAACTAAGAAAAAAAATAATAAATGAACTGCAAAGGCTATATTTCAGACTATGACCAATTTACAAGGCCAACAGTATAACTCACAAATTAATCATCAGACAAATAATTGTACTTCATGGTCTATGCAATTCAGATTATGAAGTTTCACTTTATTAACCAAAACTTGATCTGAACTGACATGAGGATATTTATAGTCTTTATTGTCCTTATTTACTCATTTATTATGAATTATTAATGGAAAGTACTACCCAGTGAAGAAGAAAATATTCTAAATTCCAAAACAAACTGGCCCCCAGGGGTTCTGGATGAGGAATAGGGACCTGTATCATTATTTTATAGTATTGAAAATGTTAGTCCCCTTTCTCCATTGTGTACAAATTTTAGAAATATTAATGTCTTCAACAGAAATTCCCTTAAGTGATCAGATTAGCCATTTTCATACCTCCTTCATTACACCAGCTACTCTGAAATAAAGCACTGTGTTATAACTTGGCTAACTGAATTTAAATTTGAAAAATTTTAAAAACGAAAAAAGAAAAAAAACAAAGCACTGTACTAGGCATTGGGGACAGTAGAGATGAGGCATGATCCCTGTGTTTTAGATGCTTACAAAATAATTGAGGACTCACATGCTTTTATATTTACCAAATCTGTAAATAAATGTTTTAGGATTTCCAAGGAAAGAATGTTCACTCAAGCCTTGAATCTCCTGGGGTCTCTATGAAGGAAATGAGATTTGTGCTAGACCTGGAAGAACACATAAGACTCATACAGACAGTAAAGAGGAAAGTGTACACCAAAATAAGGCAAATGGCATAAACACGAGAAATCGGAATGTTCATGGCCAGCTTGTGGAAAAATGAAATGACAGACTTAGCTAGAATGAGACATAGGGGATTTATTTAATACGGGCTATTTTTTTCAGCATTCAACTGGAAACTTGAAACATAGCTCTGTCCTCAGAGAACTATAATCTAGTGAAAGGAGAATGATACATAAATTTTATAGGTTTTGTGATAGTATGACATGAGGCTACAAAGGAAGAAATAGTTAAATCTGTGTGGATAAATAAAAAGAAAGTCTTCTTGGGGATAGTGATTGAGTTTGCTCATAGCAAGTACATTAGTATGACCATGTACACAAAGCCAGAGGTTATTCTAAAATGTTATCTAAATGGATCTATGAGTTTAAGGCTCTTACAATAGGAAAATTCTACAATCTTTTGGTAACCTATTACAGCATTCAATAGCCTTTACTTTTACAAAGTTCTTTTTACTCATGAATGCCCCTTTTCCTACAAAATTCAACATGGAGGATTTTATAACGTCCAGGTTAAGTTTCCACATTCATATTAACATTTTCTGTGAGGGAAAATTAAAGGGGAAAGATGTGTTGCTTAAATCCCAATACAGACTTTAACTCTGTAACTCTGATACAAAAGAACACCTGATTTAGCCTCAGTGCTGGCAGTCTATCTTTGTTTATCTTCTTTGGGCTGCTATACAAATAAAAAGAATATTACTGCTTTGGGAAACAGGATTAACTAAAATCCATGTGCTTAAAATATTACTCAATCCAAATGTAAACATACCGGAGTGTTTATCCATCAATCACTCCAAGTACTTCTCACAGGCTTTTATTTCCCACTTAGTTTACTCATTGTAATCTCGCTTCTTCAGTGTATTCAGGAACCCTATTAAATGATGGCAAAGATTTTCTTTCTGGAATATGGAATCTCTTTCTTGCCATTAGCAGAACACAAACATGCTCAAATTCCTTTACATTTTATATTATTTTTTAAAGATCTTATTTATTTATTTGACAGAGAGAGACAGTGAGAGAGGGAACACAGCAGGGGAAGCTGGAGAGGGAGAAGCAGGCTTCCTGACAAGCAGGGAGCCTGAGGCTTGATCCGAGGACCCTGGGATCATGACCTGAGCTGAAGGCAGACGCTTAATGACTGAGCCACCCAGGCACCCCAAATTTCTTTACATTTTAAAATAATCTTATTGTTTAGAAATCAATCTCCCAGAACCCTCTTCTTAGAAGACATGGCACATTCTTTCTTTTTAATGCATAACCCATCAGTTCCCAATTTTCTTAGGGCATTCACATACCCAGTTTTCATGTGCTCAGAGAAAGGACTTAGCCTCCCTACCTCTATCTGATTTAGATCTCCTCCACGGTACTGACACAGAATCTCTACACACTATAATTATATTGAACTGTGAACCCTGATTTATTATCTGCTTCCTCACTAGACTAAAAGCTTACCATGTTTTATTTGAATCTCATCCATTCAAAATACAAATGGATGGCTAACTGGCTGGCTGGCAGACCGGCTGGAAAGACATACAATAAACCTCACTTAATCTTTATAAGCAGAGCTTTCAATACAATTCAATTTAGGTTCATGACTGCAAGAGCCATGCTTCTTTAAATGGTTTCTCTTTTATTCAATTAATGAATAAATACATGGCTGGAATAAAATTAGTTATTCAATTAATATATAAACTCTGTAACTGACTTTATTTGTACTTAAAAAACATTGGAATGTCTTTAAAATTTGATGTTTCTTTCAGTTATTTTAATAAATTATCTGGTTTTCAAAAATGCATTTCATTTTCTTCTCTACCTCATTAATTCCCTACCTTATGCAACAACAACAACAAAAACTATTAAATATTTCCAAGTATATTCTTGTATATCTGGATAAAAAAATCAGCTAGTTCAGAATAGTCTTCTAAGTAGCTAAAATTAAATCTAAAGGTTTAATATTAATAATGGCTGAAACGAAGAGATATACTCCTAAAATTAATTTCAGAGAACTTACTAGAAATGCGTAACAGTAGAGAATTTTAAAACTCTTTAGGTAAGTGAAAAATGTATTAGCTAAGTATTTAAGAAATTCCTAAGGCCATTTTAACTAGACTCAAATAGTTCAGCATGATTCAGGTAAGGCCCAGCTGTAGATTATAATAAAAGGCTAGTTAACATCCATCACCTCACATATTTATAGTTTTTTTCCTCAAAATTAGAACTTTAAAGATCTACTCTCTCAGCAACTTTCAAATATATAAGATAGTATTATTAACTATAGTCCTAAGTCTTATTGTTCCCACTTTACATGCAAATAAACAGACATTCAAAGTGGTCATGTTATAAGATGCCATAATAAAATAGTGCCAGAATCTAAACCCTAGATTATCTGGGTTTAGTCCATGTTTTTCCACCCCTGTAAGATGATAATTGAAGTAAAGATGTGATTCTCAAAATGTATAAATTATTGCTATTATCATACTCACTATTGTCTTGACATTAGGTTTTGGGGCAGTAATTTACCATAACAGTTGCATTACTTGAGTTCAATTTCTCCCACTTGTGAAAAAGACAAATAACACATATCTAGCTCTATCAGCACCTCTAATAAAAATTCTTGGTATGATTAAATTGAAAAACATCTTTGGACCCACAAGGCTACCCAGTCAATAGAAAGGCACATTTCAAAGAAAGTTCTGGAAATAGTACTAGGAAACAGGCCTGAGGACAATCCTAGGGAGAACGCACAGCTACAGATTCCCATGAAAGCCATGGACAAGTTTTATTTCCTCCTCTCCTTTACTGCTCATTCCCCTTTTCCATGCTTGGTTTCACCAGTATCTTTCCTACTCTCCTATATTTCCTGTTTTACCATTTTAACCAGAGTATTGCATACAGTTAAAGCAGCATATAAACTGGCTTAAACTTCTAGGGTAGTTCTAGCAAGTGTTTAAATCTAGGAATCATAATTTTAATATAGTGATAATGGTTTAAAATGGAAAAATTATATTGTAAAACTATATTTAAACTTCAAGGACAACAAAACATTTTATACTTGAGACAAAAGAAGTTTACCCAGAAATTCTAAATAATGACAACTCATTAACAAAGACTTTTCTAAAAAAACAAACAAACAAACAAACAAAAAAAACCACAAAGACTTTTCTACTCTTTATAAAACTTAAGTCTAGATCCTTCACGAGGTCCAGTACAGTACTTATTTTTAAAATAAAGTCCTGACCTCTAGTGGCTAAGTTGAATTAATAATTGAATATACTGAACAATCTTTTTTTTTTAAAGATTTTATTTATTTACTTGACAGAGATCACAAGTAGCCAGAGAAGCAGGTGGGGGTGGATGGGTGGGAGGGGAGCAGGCTCCCTGCTGAGCAGAGAACCCAATGCGGGGCTCAATCCCAGGACCCTGGGACCAGGACCTGAGCCGAAGGCAGAAGCTTTAACCTACTGAGCCACCCAGGCGCCCCTATACTGAACAATCTTAACATCAAAAAAGAGACATGTTTTAAAAGTTCCCTAATGTAATATAGTAGGCAATGTACAATTCCATCTATGAAATATTCGTAAAAAGAAGAAAAATCAGATTTCAATCTGATCTAGCCTCTAGGTCTAATACAACAACCAGGTTAGCAAAAATAAAAGGTAGATTAAAAAGTTAAACACCAATCTATAATGCGGGAAATTCTATCCCACCTAAGATCCATTCCAGAAAGAAAAGATGAAAAAGAAAGGAAAAGAAAAGAAGAAAGAAACAAAAAAAAAAAAGTGATGGGAGAGAAAACTCATAGATTAAAAGTGTCTTAAGAGGATACTATGTGGCATCTTAAAAACAAAACAAATGAATAAAACAAACAAAAAGTAGGATCAGAACTATAAATACAGAGAACACTCTGATGGTTGCCAGAGGGAAGAGAGGTAGAGGGTTGGGCAAAATGGGTCAAAAGGAGTGGGAGAAATAGGCTTCCAGTTATGGAATGAATAAGTCAAGAGAATTAAAGGCACAGCATGGGGAATATAGTCAATGACATTGTAATAGTATTGTATGGTGACATATGATAAGCATCTGTCATAACCATGTGAACATAGCATAAGGAATAGACAAGTAGAATCACTATGCTATATATTTGAAACTAATGTAACATTGTAAGTCATTCTCAAATTAAATATATATATATATATATCACCAACAGTGTAAGAGGGTTCCCCATTCTCCACATCCTCTCCAACTCTTGTTGTTTACTGTCTTGTTAATTTTGGCCATTCTAACTGCTGTAAGGTGGTGTCTCAATGTGGTTTTGATTTGAATCTCCCTGATGGCTAATGATATGAACATTTTTTCATGTGTCTGTTAGGCGTTTGTATGTCTTCTTTGGAGAAATGTCTGTTCATGCCTTCTGCTCATTTTTTGACGTAATTATCTGTTTTATGTGTGTTGAGTTTGAGGAGTTCTTTACAGATCTTTATAGATCTTGGATATCAGCCCTTTGTATTTTCTTGCAAAATTGGGTGCCCCAATTAACATGCCCACCAACAGTGCACAAGGGTCCCCTTTCTTCTATACCCTCACCAACACTTGTATCTGTTGTCGTTTTGATGATGGCAACTCTAACAGGTATGAAGTGATACCTCATTGTGGTTTTGGTTTGCTGAGCACCTTTTCATGTATCTATTGGTCATTTGTATGTCTTTTTGGGGAAAATGTCTAATTTTTCTTAAATAGGTTCCACATACATCAGGAGCCCAATGTGGGGCTTGTACTCATGACTGTGAGATCAAGACCTGAGCTGAGATCAAGAGTCAAGACACTTAACTGACTGAGCCACCCAGAAGCCAGTTCCTCATTTTTAAATCATATTGTTTGTGGAGTTTCTTTGCTAAGTTATAGGATTTCTATATATTTTTGGGATATCAACCCTTTATCGGATATATGATTTGCAAATATGTTCTCCCATGTGATAGGTTTCTTTTTCGTTTTTTGATGGTTTCCTTCGCTGTGAAGAAGTTTCTTAGTTTGATGTAGTCCCACTTGTTTATTTTTGCTTTTGTTGCTGTGGCTTTTGGTGTCATTTCCAAAAAACATTGCCAAAACTGCTGTCAAGGAGCCTAGCCTCATGTTCCCATGTTTTCTTCTAGTTTTATGATTTCAGGTATGATCTGAAATTTAATCCATTTTAGGTGATTTTTGCATATTGCAATAAGACAGAGTTCTGGTTTCATTCTTTTGCATGTGGCTGTCCAGTTTTCCCAACACCATTTATTGAAGAGACATCCTTTTCTCCATCCTATATTCTTGGCTCCTTTGTTGTAAATTAATTGACTATATATGCATGGGTTTGTTTCCGGGCTCTCTATTCTGTTCATTGAGATATGTGTCCATATTCATGCCAATGCCATACTGTTTTGATTACTAATGCTTTGTAATATAGTTTGAAATTAGGAAGAGTGATGCCTCCAGCTTTGTTCTTTCTCAAGATTGCTTTGACTATCTGGGGTCTTTTTTGGGTCTGTAGTCTAAGATAATTTTTTCTATTTCTTTGAAAAATGACATTGACAATTTGACAGGGATTGCAAAGAATCTATAGCTTGCTTTGGGTAGTACAGACATTTGAACAATATTATTCTAATCCACAAACACAGAATATCTTTCCATGTAATTATGTCTTCAATTTCTTTCATTGATGTCTTACAGTTTTCAGTGTACAGCTCTTTCCACTGGCTTGATTAAATTTATTCTCAGTTTTGATCCAATTGTAAGTGGGACTGTACTCTTAATTTCAGATAGTTCATTATTGCTGTAAGGAAACACATTGATTTTTGCAAATTGACTGTGAATCTCATAAATTTATTGAATTTGGCTTTTTTGTTCTAATAGTTTTTTGGTGGCATCTTTAGGGTTTTCTACATATAATATCATGTCATCTGCAAATAAAGACTTCCTCCATAATTTGAATGCCTTCTACTCCTTTTCCTATTTCTTTTTCCTCTAGCAGGACCCAGCATTATACTGAATAAAAGTGACATGAACATCTTTGTGTCATTCCTGATCTTGGAGGAAAAGCTTTTATACTCACAACTAAGTATAATGCTAGCAGTGGGCTTGTCATATATGGCCTTTATGATGTTGAGGTATGTTCCCTCTACACCCATTTGGATGAGAGTTTTCATCATGACAGATGTTGAATTTTATCAAATGATTTTCCGCATCTATTGAGATGATCGAAGGCTTTTTATCTTTTATTTTGTTATTATAGTCTATGACACTGATTGATTTGCAGATGATTAACCATCCTTGCATTCTTAGAATAAATCCCACTTTATCATGATGTATGATCCTTTTAATATACTGTTGAATTTGGTTTGCTATTTCGTTGAGGACTTTTGCATCTATGTTCACACAAGAAATTGGCCTATAATTTTCTTGTGTCCTTGACTGGTTTTGGTATCAGGGTAATGGTGGCCTCAAAAAAAAAAAAAAAAAAAAAGACTTTGGGAGTATTCCCTCCTCCTCTATATTTTGGAAGGTTTGAGAAGGATTGACATTAATATTTCTTCAGATAATTAGAATTTACCTGTGAAGCTGTCTGGTCTTAGATTTTTGTTTGTTGGTAGGTTTATGATTACTGAGTCAATAAACTTACTAGCAATTGGTCTATTCAGATTTTCTACTTCCTCACAATTCAGTTTTGGAAAATTACATATCATATGAATTTACCCATTTCTTCTAAGTTGTCCAATTTGTGGGTGTATAATTGCTCATATTAATCTCTTACAATCCTTTGTATTTCTGTGGCACGAGTGGTAATATATCCTCTTTCATCTCTAATTTTATGTAATTGAATCATCTCTACTTTTTCCTTGATAAGTCTATCTATTTTTGTCCCTGCTTCCTGATAACATCCAATCCACAGCAAATCTCCACTTCATTAGACCCTTTCCAAAATTACCCAGTCTAAATTCTATAATAGGTTCTTTCTAACACTATTACTGGGCCTCCCCACAGTTGCTCATGGTGATAGTTCTCCCTCACTGCAACAATAAGCCCAAGTTGTTCAACTACAAGTGTGTTCCTGCTGGTCTTTGCCTGAAGGACACTGACACGTCTAACATACTATGTGTTCTTCTTGCTTATTTGCTTAACATCTGTCTCTCCCACTAGAATGAATTTTTTTCTGTTTGGTCACTGCTAACATCCTTAGCAGTTAGATTCATGCCTGGTATATTATAGGCTCCCAATAAATAGTTGCTAATTAAGTGAATGAACATTAAGCACTCAGATTTCAGCAGACAGTAGAGATGCAAACGTGAATCAGAGTAAGTCCCTGAGATGTTCAGAGTAGTGGCTCAGTTTCACCAATACTGATTCAGTAAGTTCGCCTGGGGAAAAAATGAAACAGGCACAGACAGTAAGTCAAATTCTGTGTGGGGGGCTGGAGGGTTATTCTGCTTCCCATTCCTGCTTTATTTTCGGTTTCTTTGTTTTCTTTCTTTACCAAGTCAGACACATTCTTCTGAAACCAGTGATAGCTAAAGGAAACTTGAGTTTAGACTGCCAATGAGAATTGGACATGCCATGGAATCTCATGCCAAATCTATAAAACTTCCTCTTGATGGCCTTGCTGAGACAACAATTCAAAAATTAGAGATTAATTCATTGTAATTTAGAAATCCTACTTACGATTCTCAAACTTCAGAGCACTTAAGAATCCCCTGAGGAGTTAAAGAAACTGTTTTTTTCTTTTAAAAAGATTATTTATTTATTTATTTATTTGACAGACAGGGATCACAAGTAGGCAGAGAGGCCGCAGAGAGGGTGGGGGGAGCAGGCTCCCTGCCGAGCAGAAAGCCCAATGCAGAGCTCGATCCCAGGACCCTGAGATCATGACCCGAGCCGATGACAGAGGCTTAACCCACTGAGGCACTCAGGCACCCCGAAACTGTTCTTAATTGAAACAAAATTTATTAACCTTATAACAAAATTAGTACATTGAACTTAAAGACTTAAAAGGTCTAAATTTACTAGTTTAGAATTTTAATAAATTGAAATTTCACTAAACATTGGCAACTATAAATATTTTTTTCAAGCCCAAAATCTTCCCTCAAGAAAATTCACAATCCAACTGACATTTCTCAGGATTCTTTGCAAATCCTCTTGGCTTACAACAGCCAACATGCATGCTTCTCCTCTTCTTTGGTTTCAACTATCATCTTTAGGCCGATTGTTTAAAAAATTAGTAATTCTGGTTTAGGGAATCTCTTAAAAGTTGGTGAGTTTCCAGACCTGGAAGGGGTTGTGGTGATCTAGGTGTTTAGGAATTGTCCCAGGTAGGCCCCACCCATGTATAGAAAAGTATCCTTTAACATCACCATTAGTTTATTATCCTCTGATTGCAATCATGCTTATTTCAGGTAAACTTTAAAGAAGATATATAGCATCTGGATTTTCAAAAAGAAAACAATCTGTTCAAAGAAAATACCAATATAGTACTGACTATTCCAGTTGGTGCCACAAGATGTCACTTATATACAAGAAAACTCTCCATGTATAATAGAAACAATTTTAATTCTTTCCAGTAAACATTTTTTTAAAAGATTTTATTTATTTGAGAGAGAGACCGTAAGTGAGAGAGAGTGGGGGTAGGAAGAGAAGAAGAGGGAGAACAGACCCCACCACAGGGAGCCCAACATGGGGATCGATCCCACAACTCTGGAATCATGACCTGAGCCAAAGGCAAACACAACAAATTAAGCTATCCAGGCACCCTACAGCAAACTTTTTTTTTTTTTTTTTTAAGATTTTATTTATTTCTTTGTCAGGGAGAGAGAGAGAGAGCACAAGCAAGCAGAGCTGTTGGCAAGTGGAGAAGCAGGCAGAGGGATAAGCAGGCCCCTCCGCTGCTGAGCAAGGAGTCTTGTGTTGGACTCCATCCCAGGACTCCAGGATCATGACCCAAGTGAAGGCAGACAGTTAGCCAACTGAGCCACCCAGGTGTCCCAAGATTTTTTGAAGCCCTAACATGGGTCCCAACCTCAAAGGGCTTCAAATATCACTGAAAAACAGTTATGTGCTCAAGTAACTAAATATAACACATGCAATATAATACATACAATGCAATGCCAGAAATATGAATTGTCAAAGCAAAAATTTCCCCAAAGTTGAAAAGGTAAGAAAGACTATTCAAAGCTATTGAAATAGGTAAAAGAGATCAGAACACAGTATGATCTCAAATCCTCTGAAACAAATGGGAGAGTTGTTTTGGAGGTGTTTTTAGTATTTTCTTTTTATGGTAAAATATACATAAGATAAAATTTACCATGTTTACCTGTTTTAAATGAACAATTCAGTGGCATTAAGTACATTCACAAATGTTGTTTAACCATCAGTATTCTCTATTTCTAGAAGATTTCATCTTACAAAATTGAAACTCTATATCCATTGAGCAATAATTACCCATTCCTCTCTCTTCACAGCCCCTGCTTAACTGTTCTATTTTCTGTCTCTATGCATTTAACTATTCTAAGTACCTCATTAAGTGGAATCATGTGATAGTTGTCCTTTCGTGTTTAGGTTATTTCGCCTAGCATAAGGATCAAGATTCGTCTATGTTAGCATGGCATGTATCAGAATTTCATCACTTTTTAAGGCAAAAAATACTCCACTGTATGCAAACAACACATTTTGTTTATTTATCTTTTGATGGATAGCCTAGTTGTTTCCACCTTTTGGCTATGGTGAATAATGTTGCTATGAACAATGGTGTGCAAGCATCTGTTAAAGTCTCTGTTTTTAATTCTTTTAGGAATACACTTAGAAGTAGAATGCTGGGGGCGCCTGGGTGGCTCAGTGGGTTAAAGCCTCTGTCTTCAGCTCAGGTCATGATCTCAGCGTCCTGGGATCGAGTCCCGCATCAGGCTCTCTGCTCAGCAGGGAGCCTGCTTTTCCTCCTCTCTCTCTGCCTGCTTCTCTGCCTACTTGTGATCTCTATCTGTCAAATAAATAAATAAAATCTTTAAAAAAAAAAAAAAAGAAGTAGAATGCTGGATCACATAGTAATTCCATTGAACTTTTTAAGGAACCACCATACTGTTTTCCATAGTAGCTGCACTATTTCACATACTCACCAGCAATGTATAAGGATGCCGATTTCTCCACATCCCTGACAATACTTGTTATTTTCTATTCTCTTATTTATGTGAATTTTTTTCCCACCAGGATAGTGTAGTCTTTATCTCCGTTGCCCATTCCCCCATCCATCTCCCCTCTGGTAACCATCAGTTTGTTCTCTATAGTTAAGAATCCATTGCTTGGTTTCTCTCTCTCTTTTTTTTTTCCTTTGTCCTTTTTGTTTTGTTTTCTTAAATTCCACATATGAGTGAAATCAAATGGTATTTGTCTTTCTCTGACTGACTTATTTTACTTAGCATTATACTTCCTAGTTCTATCCATGTTCTTGTAAATGACAAGATTTCATTCCTTTTAATGGCTGGATGATATTTCATTGTATTTATGTACCACTTCTTCTTTATCCCTTCACCTATCAATGGGTACTTGGGTTACTTTCATAATTTGGCTATTATAAATAATGCTGCAATAAACATAGGGGCATGTGTCTCCCTTTGAATTAGTATTGCATTTTTGGAGTAAATACCTAGTAGTGTGATTATTGGATCACAGGGCAGTACTATTTTTAACTTTTTGAGGAATCTCCATAATATTTTCCAAAGTGACTATATAAGTTTGCCTTCACACCAACAGGGCACGAGGGTTCCTTTTCCTCTGTTTCCTTGCTAGCATTTGTTGTTTCTTGTATCTTTTATTTTTGCCCTTCTGACAGGTGTGTGGTGATACTTTATTGTAGTTTTGATCTGTATTTCTCTGGTGATCAATGATGTTGAGCATCTTTTCATGTGTCTGTTGGCCATCTGGATGTCATTGGATAAATGTCTGTTCATTTCTACCCATTTTCTAATCTGGTTATTTGCTTTTTGGGTGTTGATTGTGTAAATTCTTTATATATTTTGGATACTAAACCTTTATCAGATATGTCATTTACAGGGGCGCCTGGGTGGCTCAGTTGGTTAAGCTGCTACCTTCGGCTCAGGTCATGATCCCAGCGTCCTGGGATCGAGTCCCGCATTGGGCTCCTTGCTCAGCAGGGAGCCTGCTTCTCCCTCTGCCTCTGCCTGCCACTCTGTCTGCCTGTGCTCGCTCTCTCGCTCTCTCTCTCTGGCAAATAAATAAAATCTTTAAAAAAAAAAAAAAAGATATGTCATTTACAAATATCTTCTCCCAATCCATAGGTTGCCTTTTAGTTTTATTGATTGTTTCCTTCACTGTGCGAAAGCTTTTCATTTTAATGTAGTCCCAATAGTTTATTTTTGCTTTTATTTTCCCTAAGGAGACATATCTAGAAAATGTATTGCTACGGTCAATGTCAAAGATGTTACTGCCTATGTTCTTTCCTAGGATTTTTATGGTTTCTGGTCTCATATCTAAGACTTTAATCCATTTTTAGTTTATTTTTGTGTACAGTGTTACAAGTGGTCCAGTTTCATTCTTTTGCATGTAGCTGTCCAGGTTTCCCTGCATCATTTGTTGAAGAGACTGTTTTTTACCCCAATGGATATTCTTTCCCTCTTTGTTGAAGATTAATTGACCATGTAGTTGTGGGTTCATTTCTGGGTTTTCTATTCTGTTCTATTGATCTATGTGTGTCTATTTTTTATGCCAGTACCATACTGTTTTGAGAACTACAGCTTTGTAATATAACTTAAAGTTCAGAATTGTGATATCTCCAGTTCTGTTCTTTTTCAAGATTGCTTTGGCTATACGAGGTCTTTTGTGGCTCCAAACAAATTTTAGGACTGTTTGTTCTAGTTCTGTGAAAAACACTATTGGTATTTTGATAGGGATTGCACTAAATGTGTAGATTGCTTTGGGCAGTATTGACATTTTGACATTATTTGCTCTTCCAACACATGAGCGTGGAATGTCTTTATATTTCTTTGTGTCATCTTTAATTTTTTTCATCAGTGTGCTATAGTTTTCAGAGTATGTCTTTAATCTTTTTGGTTGGGTTCATTCCTAGGTATCTTATTATTTTTGTACAATTATAAATGGGACTGTTAATTTCTCTTTCTGCTACTTCATTATTGGTGTACAGAAATGCAACAGATTTTTATACATTTATTTTGTGTCCTGCACAAAAGTAGTGAAAGTCGTGACAAACACTACTGATTTCACTTATTAGTTCTAGCAGTTTTTTGGTGGAGTGTTTCCGGTTTTCTACATATAGTATTATGTCATCGCAAATAGTGCAAGTTTTACCTCTTCCTTGCCAATTTGGATGTCTTTCATTGCTTTTTGTTGTCTGGTATGGTTAGGAATTCCAGTACTATATTAAATAAACGTGGTGAGAATGGACATCCTTGTCTTATGATCTCAACCTTAGAGGAAAAGTTCTCAGTTTTCCCCCATTGAGTATATTTATTGTGGGTTTTTCATATATGGCCTTTATTATTTTGAGGGATGTTCCCTCTAGACCTGCTTTGCTGAGGGTTTTTATCATGAATGGATATTTTATCTTGTCAAATGCTTTTTATGCATCTTTTGAAATGATCATATGGTTTTTATCCTTTCTTTTATTGACGTGATATATGCGATATATGTGATATATGTGATATGTTGATTGAACTGTGAATACTGAACCACCTTTGCATTCCAGGAATAAATCCCACTTGGTCGTGGTGAATATTGCTGGATTTGGCTTCCTACGATTTTGTTGAGCATTTTCTTTTTTAAAGACTTATTTATTTACTTTACAGAAAGAGAGAGCATGTACACAAGTGGGAGAAGGGGCAGATGGAGAGGGAGAGAAGCAGACTCCCTGCTTAGTGTACAGCTGGACTCAGGGCTTGATCCCAGAACCCTGAAATCTTGACCTGAGCTAAAACAGGAGTTGGATGCATAACTGACTGAGCCACCGAAGCACCCTGGATTTTGTTGAGGATTTTTTTTTTGCTTCTATGTTCATGAGACATACTGGCCTATAGCTCACTTTTTTTGTGATAGCTGGTTTTGGTATTAGGGTACTATTGGATTCATAGAATGAATTTGGAAGTTTTCCTTCCTCTTGTACTTTTTGGAATAGTTTGAGAAGAATAGGTATCAACTCTTTAAACGTTAGGTAGAGGGGCACCTGGGTGGCTCAGTGGGTTAAAGCCTCTGCCTTCGGCTCAGGTCACGATCCCAGGGTCCTGGGATCCAGCCCCACATCGGGTTCTCTGCTCAGCAGGGAGCCTGCCCCCCTCCCCACCGTCTGCCTCTCTGCCTACTTGCAATCTGTCTGTCAAATGAATAGATAAAATCTTAAAAAAAAAAAATAAACGTTAGGTAGAATTTGCCTGTGAAGCTGTCTGGTCCTGAACTTTAATTTGTAGGGAATTTTTTGATTATTGATTCTATTTCATTGCTATAATCACTCTGTCCAAACTTTCTATTTCTTTCTGCTCCAGTTTTAGTAGGTTATATGTTTCTAGGAATTTATCCATTTCTTCTAGGTTATCCAATTTGTTAGCATATAATTTTTCATAATATTCTCTTACAATTGTTTGCATTTCTGTGGTGTTGGGTATTTTTTTCTTCTCTCATTTGTGATTTTTGTTTGGGTTCTCTCCCCCTCCCACTTTTTATTTTTATTTTTTAATGAGTCTGACTAGAGGTTTGTCAGTTTTGCTGATCTTTTCAAATAAGTAATCCCTGGTGTATCTGTTCCACTTTTAAAAAAAATTTCTATATCATTTATTTTTGCTCTAATCTATTATTTCCTTCTTTCTGCTGGTTTGGAGTTTTGTTGTTCTTTTTTTATCTCCTTTAGGTATAAAGTCAGGTTGTTTATTTGACATTTTTCCTGCTTCTTGAGGTAGGCTTATATTGCTGTAAACTTCCCTCTTAGAATTGCTTTCATTGCATCCCGAACATTTGGATCATTGTGTTTTCATTTTCACTTATTTCCCTGTAATTTTTTATTTCTTTGATTTCTTGATTGACTCAACCATTGTTGAGTAGCATGTTATTTAACCTCCATGTATCTGTGTTCTTTCCAGACTTTTTCTTGGGGTTGATTTTCTAATTTCAAGCATTGTGGTCAGAAAAGATGCATAATGTAACTACAATCTTTTTGAATTTGTTGAGACTTGTTTTGTGGCCTAACATGATCTATTCTGTGTGTGCTTGTAACGAATGTGTATTCTGCTGTGTTAGGATGGAATGTTCTGAATATATCTGTTAAATCCATCTGGTCCATTGTGCCACTTATAGCCACTGTTTCCTTGTTGATTTTGTTTAGATGATCTATCCATTGATGTAATGGGGCACTAAAGTCCCTATTACATTATGTTATTATCAATTATTTCCTTTATGTTTGTTAATCATTGCTTGATGTATTTGGGTGCTCCCATGTCGAGTGCATAAATATTTTCAATAGTTATTATCTTCTTGTTGAATTGGTCCCTTTATGATTATGCAGTGTTCTTCTTTGTCTCTTGTTACAGTCTTTGTTTTAAAGCCTATTTGTCTCTTGTTACCCTATATTTCTTTTCCCTTCCATTTATATAAGTGTTTTTCCTACCCCTTCATTTTCAATCTGCATGTGTCAGGTCGAAATGAGTCTTTTGTAGGCAGCATATAAATGGGTCTTGCTTTTTTATCCTCTCCATCACCTTATCTCTTTTGACTGGAATTTTTAATCCATTTACACTCAAAGTAATTATCACTAGGTATATACTTATTGCCATTTTATTAGCTGTTTAACAGTTGTTTTGTAGTTCTTTTCTGTTCCTTTCTTCTCTTGCTCTCTTCTCTCAATATTTGCTGGCTTTATTTAGTGATATACTTGGATTACTTTCTCTCTCTCTCTCTGCATATCCATTAAGAGTTTTTTTATTTGTGGTTACCATTAGGTTTATATAGAACATCTTATGCATAGAGCAGTCTGTATTAATTTGATGGTTGATTAAGCTTGAAGCCATTCTAAAACCACTAAATATTTACTCCTCTCCCATCCCATGTTTTAGGCATATGGTGTCATATTTTACATTCTTTTGTGAATCCCCTAACTGATTTTTATAGATATACTTAATTTTGCTGTTTTTGTGCTTCTCACTTTTCTTACTCTTACTTATTGTCTTTCCTTCCCACTCAAAAAGTCCCCTTTAACATTTCTTACAGGGCTGACTCAGAGATGAATTCTTTTAACTTTTGTCTGGGAAATTCTTTATCTTTCCTTCTATTCTGAATAATAGCCTTGCTGGACAGAGTATTTTTGGCAACAAATTTTTTCCTCTAGCATTCTGAATATATCATGCCAATCCCTTCTGGCCTGTAAAGTTTCTGCTATAAAGTCTACTGATAGCCTTATGGGGTTTCCCTTGTATGTAACTGTTTTCTTTCCTCTTGCTGCTTTTAGAGCTCCCTGTCATGACTTTCTTCCATTTTAATTACCATGTGCATTGGTGTGGACCTCCTTGGATTGATTTTATTGGAGGCTCTCTACACCTCCAGGATCTGGATTTGATTCATTCCCCAGTTCAGTGAAGTTTTCAGCTCTTATTTCTTCAAAGAAATTTTCCACCCCCTTTTCCTTTTCTTCTCCTAAAGGAATCCCTATAATACAATTGGTGTTAACACCTGATGGTGTTGCTGAGTTCCCTTAATCTCTTCTCATTTTTTTTTTTAATCATTCTTTTCTCTTTCTCCTTTTCAGCTTTATTGCTTTTCATTACTGTCCTCCAGGTCATTGATCCATTCTTCCACTTCCTCTACTTTAATACTAAATCCTTCCAGTGTGTTTTTAAATTTTAGATATTGAGTTCTTCATCTCCGATTTGTTCACTAACATCGTCCACTCTTCTCAAGTCCAGTGAATATCTTTTTGACCATTACTTTAAATTCTCTACCAGTCATACTACTTATTTCTGTTTCATTTAGCTCCCTTGCTGTGATTTTGTCCTGTTCTCTAATTTGGGACATATTCTTCTGTCTCCTCATTTTATCTACCTCTCTGTATCTGTTTCTATATTAAGAAAGCTTTGTCTCCTATTGTTGAATAGTGACTTTATGAAGAAGAGCTTCTATCAGGCCCTACAGTACCATGTCCTTGGCACTTCAGAAATGTTTTTTCCCTATGTATGCTGTGTGCACCCTATTATTGTGGCTAAGCCACATTTGCCTTTAGTCCAGTCACCTTTATGGCTCTTTTACCTGTGTGGGTCATTTTCTGAGTTATTTACACTGATGTGGATGTCATCTGGGTGTATCTGTGGGAGGAGGTGAGCTTAGTGTCATCCTATTCCACCATCCTCCCCAGAAATTCTATTAGCTTTTATTCTTTAAAAGGAAACTTTTACTCATAAATTAATTGAATTCTTTAAGGTAGAGAAAATTACAAAAACAGAATAAATGATTAATCCTCTCTCTTTATTTTATTTAGTAATAAAAGACACACACACACACACATATATATACAAATGATAACTATATACATGTGTCACATACATACATATAGTAACTATATTAAACTAAAATATATTGCTAACAATATAGGGAAGGTGGAACAGAAAAAGGGAACTGGAATAGAAGCTAGAGTTTCTGAGCTTAACCTAATTTTGTAGATTTAATATATAATCATATATTTATTTCACATTCTTATAAAAGTAAATTATTAAAGAAATCAATTCCTAAAAACAAAAGCAAAACATAACCAAACTGAAAGAAATTATTTCAAATGTCTTTTAAAAAAAAGAATTTATATAATGTATTTTTTATAGTATATACTCTTAGGACAAAAAAAATCTTCAAAAAAATCTTTAAATGTTACAGTGATCATATTGTTAATTGTAGTTTTGATGTTATTCTGAGACAGTTGCAAATGTAATGTAGGACAAAGCAACAAATCGTTATTTAGGTACACTTTGTGGACCAGCATTTTCACTGTGGGAGAAAGGCTATACACAAATAAGATAAGAGGTTAAATAAAAACCCCCAAAATACTGAATTTAAATTGGAATGTCCATAAATTTCATGATATATGTTAATACATTTATTTTTTAATTTTATTTACACTTACATTTATTTCCTACCACTGTCTAGTGAAATACTTAGAAACAATGACTAATCTGGAAGGCCCAAACACTACTAGAGCCAGGTTGTGTTCCACCTTCCCACTAAAAGGAACCAGGTCTCATTAAAGGTGTAGGGCTTTCTTCACACAACAATATATGCTATAGACAGATATATTCTTCATTCCTTTTTAGGGTCACAGATTACCCCATTATATGGCCCTACCCTGGTTTACTCAGGTTACCTTTTGAGGGAAATTTGGTTCCTTCTAGATCTGTACTACCATAAATTGTACCACAATGATAGACTCACTTTTCTATTGTTATACACTTTTGCACTATTTCACGTTTGTATATTTTCTGTCCAACTTTCTTTAAAAAATTATGAGAAAAACGGGGCGCCTGGGTGGCTCAGTTGGTTGATCGACTGCCTTCGGCTCAGGTCATGATCCCAGACTTCCAGGATCGAGTCCCGCATCAGGCTCCCAGCTCCTTGGGGAGTCTGCTTCTCCCTCTGACCTTCTCCTCTCTCATGCTCTCTCTCACTCATTCTCTCTCAAATAAATAAATAAAATATTTTAAAAAAATTATGAGAAAAAAAGACAACTTTAGCAACAACATGAACAAAGCCAGCAGAGGGAGACCCAGAATGAGAAAGGAAGCAAGGAACTTTAAGAGTTACCTACAGCCATCCAGGTAAGAGTACAGTGAACCAGAATGAGAACCATGGAAGTGATACCATAAGAGAAGAGAGGACAGACCCAATAGGTATTTAGAAATAGAACTCCAGTAACTTGAGAACTGGTAACATATGGGACCTAAGAGAGGAGACCTCTAAGCCAGACTCTTACCTATGGGAAGGAGAACACCAAAAGCAGGGAAAACATGGAAAATCTGAAGGAAAAGATTATTTCATTTTGGACACTTTACACGTGAAAGTCCTCTGGTACAGCAAGTGAAAAGGTTGAGTTACCAGAAATGGGTAAAACTGTAGACTTGAGAGTCTTTAGCACATGCCAGTAGCCAAATCCATCAGAGTGGATGACCCTGAGCCAGAATTCTGACAAAAACTCTATTTACATATGATATATATTGGCATATTGCATGTATGTGTATGTGTATGCATGTGCATACATGTTTAACTGTTTATTTTGGACATCTTCAAACATATACAAAAGTGGAGCTACAATGCACTTCTAATATCTCTTGCTCAGTTTCAATAATTACCAAAAATTTGCATTCTTATTTCATTTACTATGTATTCTTAAGTATTTTAAGCCAGATCCCAAAATTCGTAATTTCACCTGTAAACACTAAATTTTATATCTCTAATAGATAAAGTCCATTTTTGTTATTCTTATAACCAAAAAATCATTATTCCACCCAGTGTTATTATACTAGTTTATTAGGGCTGGCTGCCATAACAAAATAGCACGGATTTGGTGTGCTCTTATCTCTGGTGTCTCTTTATGTGCCCTAACTTCTTTTTATAAGGGTACCCATCATATTGGAGTAGGGCCCATTTAACAACTTCATTTAACTTAATCACCCCTTTAAAAACTCTATTTACAAATACAGTCACATTCTGAGGTCCTAGGGGTTCAAGCTTCAGCACAGAATTTTCGGGGGACAAAATTCAGCCCATAACAGTTAACATAGCCAGTTTACATTCCATTTTCCTACAGTGGTTACCACATTATATACTGGGTGGATTCTATTATCATGATGTTACTTAACATGTTACTCCGTGCCTCTTTTTCCAAGAAAACTAGTAGTTAGATCTAGAGGTTTCATTAGATTTAGATTCAATTTCTGGTTTTGTGAAAGTATTTCATACATAGTAACAATATGAGATGTATCACATCAGGAGGTACACAATACTGGATCATCTCACTTGCAGTACTACTAAGATTGATCAAGTGTCATCAGCCTGATCCATTTTTATAAAGTCCCCTTTCAACCTTCTACCTAATGGTTATTTGGCAAACATTAGTTATTACTTCCTCAGCCATGTCCAGTCTTCTAACAGGCCCATCAAAGGCATTCATTTCTTTCACACATTTTTTAGTCTCTAACATTTACTTTTGGTTCTTTGTTATGACTTTCATCTCTATGCTTACATTGTCCATCTATTCTTGCATGCTGTCCACTTTGTCCCTTAGAGTCCTCAGCATTCAATCACAGTTTTAAAGTCCCAATCTGATAATTCCAATATCCATGCAATGTCTGGTTCTGATGCTTGTTTTGTCTCATCAAACTATGTTTTTTGTCTTTTGGAAAGTCTTGTATTTTTTTCTTGATAGCTGGACACATAAAAGGAACTGTTGTAAACAGGGCTTTCATAACGTAGTAGTGAGATTTAGGTGAAGTGAAGCATTCTACAGTCTCATAAGTAGGCCTCAGTCTTTCAGTGAGCCTATGCCTCTGAATCTTGAACTTCACGAGTGCTTCTGTTTCCTCCCCCTTCCTCTCATATGTGGGACAGGATGGCTAGAGTGGGCTAGAGTTGAGTATTTCCTTTTCCCCAGGTCATCCAGGCTCTGATAAAACCCCAACAACTTAGGCTCTAGTTTCCTCCGAGGACATGCCTTACTAAGGACAGAGTTCTCTGGTTTATTTTCAGATGGCTCCTTTTCCTCTCCTCCTGTCTGGGCACATATTTTTCTCTTAATATTTACTGTGAGAACCTGGTGGAGTTCTTGGGAGTTCTTACAGAAGTGTGCCTTATGACTCAGTCCCCCAGAGTCTGGGTGTCGGAATAGTCCAGACTGAGCCCCCAGCAATTCATCAATTGTAATTCAGGTCTCCCTACCCTGGCACTGGTTCCCATGGAGGTTGCTGCTCCAATATACTGTGATTCTATATTCACATGGCGGGCAGTATGTGCCTTGTGACCTCACTTCTCTTGAAGATCTAAAAAGAGTTGTTGATTTTTCAGTTTATTCATCTTTTTACTTATTGTTATGATGGAGTAGCAACTTCTGAGCTCTTTACATGTGGAACTGGACTCACTATTTCTTAGAAACATTATTTTCTTATGGGTTCCAAAATGGTGATATATCATTCCTCCCTTATTTATTCATAGGATTTTTTCCAAAAAAGTTTTTCTTCATCAGCAATTTGGTTACTCTGAATTTCAGTTTATGTAGAAAAAGCAGGTTAATTGTTTTATCTTTTTAACCATTATTTACCAATTTCAGAATAATGAATTGATGTCCTAGCAATCTTCAATGTGACTAGTGAGAGTTTTTTTAAGCAATATTAAGAATTCATGTGTTTTTTAACATACTTAATGAGTTTAGTTGTCTTTGGTGTGCCAAGTATTTCTTCTTTTGCCAGTAGGAGCCATTTCAAGCTGGACACTATATCATTGCCTGCAGAAATACATACATACAAATACACGCACATACAGGCAAAGTCAAAGAATTCAGAACATACATGCCTTCCCCTTCTCTCCAAGACTGCATCTAGTTTCACAACTAGAGTGCATATGTTACATCCACTCACATTCCATTGGCCAAAGCAAGTCATATGGCAAAATGGAAAGTCACTAAGGCGGGGGAAGTATATTGTACCCGAACTAAAGCCATGAGAAAAGTGAAATTTTTTTATTTAAAAAATTGTGAACTAATAAAACTATCTACCACACTGGGTGTGATGGTTGGTTTTATGTGTCAACTTTGCTACCCACCTATTTAATCAAATTCTAATCCAGGTGTTACTGTGAAAAGAATTCTGTAGATGTGTTTTTCATCTACAATTGATTGATTCTAAATGAAGATTACTCTTGATGATATGGGTAGGCCTTTTTCAATCAACTTTGGTAATACATAAAGGCCTTTACAGCAAAAACTGAGGTTTCTTGGAAAAGAAATTCTGTCTCAAGACTGCAACATCAACTCCTGCCTGAGTTTTCAGCCTACCACCCTGTCCTACAAATTTCAGACTGGCCAGCTGTAACAACTGCATGAGCCAATTCCTTAAAATGAAAGAATGACCCTAGCAAAAGCAATTAGACAAGGGAAAGAAATAATCAAATTCTAAGGAAGAAATAAAACTATCTCAATTAACAGATGCTACGATCCTATATATAGAAACCCTAAAGAATATGCACATGTGTACACACACACACACACACACACAATTATTAGAAGTAATAAATTTGGCAAATTTGCAGAGTACAAGACCAACACTGAAAAAAAATGTGTTTTTTTAATACACCAACAATGAATAACCCAAAAAGGAAATTAAGTGATAATTCCATTTATAATACTAACTGCTATGGACTGAATTGTGTCCCTCCACAATCCATATGTTGAACCAATAATCTCCAATGTGATTGTTTTTGAGATAAGGCCTATAATAAGATAATTTAAGGTTAAATGAGGTCATAAGGGTAGAACCCTGATCTAGTAGATTAGACATGAGTAGATTCTGTCTCCCTTTTCTTTCTCTCCCTACCCACTATGGAATGATAAAGTGAGAAGGCAACTATCTATAAGCCAGGAAGAAAACTCTCACCAGAAACCAAATTGGCCTTGATCTTGGATTCCCAGTCTCCAGAACTGTAAGAAAGAAATTTCTGTTGTTTAAGACATACAGTATGTAGTATTTTGTCATAGCAACCTAAGCAGACTAAGATAGCATCCAAAAAGATGAAATACCTAAGGAATAAATTTAAGGGGATGAAAAGTTTGTGCACTGAAAACCATAAAACATTGTTGAAAGAAATTAAAGAAGACCTAAATAAATGGAAAGACATCATGCTCATGAATTGGAAGACTGAATATTCAACACACCAATACTTGTCAAAGCGATCTACTGATTCAGTACAATCCCTATCAAAATCCTACTGGCCTTTTTGCAAAAATGGAAAAGCTGATCCTCAAATTCATATAAAGTTACAAGGGAGCCAAAACAATATTAGAAAAGAAGAATAAGGGGCCCCTGGGTGGCTCAGTAGGTTAAGCCTCTGCCTTCAGCTCAGGTCATGATCTCAGTGTCCTGGGATCGAGCCCCGCATCGGGCTCTCTGCTCAGCAGGGACCCTGCTTCCCCCTCTCTCTCTGCCTGTCTCTCTACCTACTTGTAATCACTCTCTCTGTCAAATAAATAAAATCTTTAAAAAAAAAAAATAAGAAAAGAAGAACAAAACTGGAGAACTTACACTTTCTCATTTTAAAACTTACTACAAAGCTACAGGAATCAAAACAGTATGGTACAGATTTCTTCCGGCTATCAAAAACCAGAGTTCTTATGAAAACTTTTATAAAATGAAATGGCATAGACTGAAAAAGCAATTAACATTAATTTACATGGAAATTTTTTTTTAATATTCCCAGACCAAAAAAACAATCTCTGTCAGGCTTTTCAGATACTTTAGGACACATCTTGCTAATGGATGCACAGCATAAATCAAGATTAAGCACAGATGCTCAAAGACACAGTACAAAGCTACGGTGGCTTAATACTGAGATGTAGTTCCCAGGGAAAGAGCTTGGTTGTACCACTCTTGCTGCTCAGGGTGCATGCTGCCTCTGTAAAGGCTTACCACAAAACAAGAACTGAATGGTTTTTTTCTCCCTTTTAATCTTTTGTCATAAAAGCAACAATCCTTTTAAGATTTCTTTCAGTTAATGAAAACCAATGTAGGTTTTTTGTAAAAGCAAAATGGCATAACACAAATTTTTGAAAAGCAGGGGATACCTACACTGACACAAGATAGACATATAGACCAATGGAGTAAAATTAACAGTCTAGAAACAAACCCATATGTGTACGGCAAATTGCTTTTTGATATGGAGGTCAAGACCATTCACTGGGAGTAACAATAGACTCTTCAACAGATAATTCTGGGACAACACGCAAAAGAATGAAATGGAATCCCTATTATAAAACATATACAAAAACTAACTGAAAGTGAATCAATGACATAAGAGCTAAATTCATAAAACTCTTACAAAACCCTGGGAGTAAATCCTATAGAATCAAAATTTAAATGGAGTCACTTATGATGGGGACAAAATGGTATTGACCAATGCAGGCACATTAAAGCAAAACAAAACGGCCTTACCTGACTAATTGCAGTAACTTATGGCTCCTCTCAGAAACCAGCCCAGGACAGTGATGCCCCAAAATGCCATGTCTATTCATGTCATCTTTGGACTTTCTTTTTTCTCCGATTCAGCTACCCTGAATACAAAGACCAATCACCAATCAAATGAAAAAGCCAAGTAACTTCCATGTTTACCCCATAAACACTTTTTAACTTTAAACTCATTGCCCTCTCAGTGTTGAGTTTCCCGGTTTATAGTTCAAAGAAACTCATCTTTCTGTTTTATTTTACTCAGTGTGCAGTTAGGTTTTTGGCAATCCTTATGAATTTGGATTTGGCAATGGGTTTTTAAGTACGACACCAAAAGCACACCATAAAAGAAAAAAATAAACTAGGCTTCATCAAAAATTTAAGTTGGTACATCAAAGAAAGAAAGTGAAAAGACAATCTACAAAATGGAAGAAAATATTTGCAAATCATATATCTGATAAGGATCTAATATCCAGAATATAGAAAGAACTCATAACTTAACAAAGACAACCTAATTAAAAAATGGGCAAAGGACTTGAATAGACAGTTCTCCAAAGATACACAAATGGCCAACACAGACATGAAAAGATGTGCAACATCACTAGCCTTAGGAAAACACAAACCAAAACCACAATAAGATACTATTTCATGCCTACTAGGATGACTATAATTAAAAAAAAATTTTTTTTGGTGAGGATGTGAAGAAATTGGAACCACCACATATTGATTTCTGTTGGTATGTAAAATGTCTTAGCCACTGTGGAAAACAATTTTATTAAGTTCTCAAATATTTAAGAATAGAATTACCACATGACCCTGCAATTCCATTCCTAGGTATTTGACAAGCTATCTCCATGGCTCTAGGCTGATTTGTGGGGCATGTACCAACCAGTTGTAGCAAGAATCCTAAGTCAGTTTACAGAGAACTGTATATCTGGATCCACCTGGATATCTTATCACCTTCAATATCTGATCAAACTCTTAGTCCCCACCCTTGGCGTCTGATCACCCTGATTTGCCTTCAGTCAGAACCCCAACAAGTCAGTTTAGCCAGAATGCCTCCTGACCCCTATTTCCTATTAAGAAACTTCCATACACTGCCCTCCAACTCTGCTTCTTAGCTATAAACCACTACTTGTTCACACTGTAGATTTGGAATTGAGCCCAGTTCTATACTGAAGTCTCTTTCCCTCCTTTGCTATAGTTCCTGAATAAAATCTGTTTTCACCACTTGAACTATGTCAGGATCTGGTTTTCTTTTAGGGTATATGACACCCCACCAAAATTGAAAAAAGGACCCAAATAGTACCACACAAATATTCACAGCAGCACTATACACAGTAGTTGAAAGGTGTAAATAACCCAAATGGCCATCAATGGACCAATGCATAAAACTGTGGTATATACATACAATGGAACAGAATATAAGCCATAAAAAGGAATTAAGTGTTGATACTTGCTACAAGGTGGATGGACCTGGAAAACATTATGCTAAGGGAAAGAAGACAGGAAAGATCACACGTTCCATTTTTGTGAAATATCCAGATTAGGTAAATCTAAAGACTCTAAAAGTAATTGGTGTCTGCTAAGGTCTAAGAGAGGGAAAAATGGAAAGTAAATACTTAATGGGGGTGATGAAAATGTTTTGGAATTAGAGTTGATGGTTGCACAACATCACGAATGTACTAAATGCTACTGAATTATACTCTTAAAATGTTTCATTTTACGTTCTGTGAATTTCACCTCAATGAGAATGAAGTTTATACCCAACAAAACAAAGTTGTTTAAAGATGCAGAACTGCAATTAGACATTGTCATGTATGCTGATTATTCCCTTTCTGAATTGTTAGAACTCTTCAGTGAGGTTGCTTCTGTTTGTTTTTTGGAATTTTGTAAACATTAAATTCATTAGCATTTGATATATACAATGGAGGGCTGAATGGCTTGGACTAGTAACTATAGAAATGGTGACATTCCCTTTCCACTGGGATGCGCTGAGCAATAAAGCTCATTCCAAGTTTTTCACTCTGGAAATTCAGAAGGGCACCCTACCCACCAAACAGCCACATCCTACCTCGCATTTTACGGAGCCAAATGCCTGGCCTGGGGAGGACCTTCCCCCACCCCGGTTGGGCCTGAGTCCCCAAGGCTTTGCGGGGACAGCCCCAGCAACACCACCCCTTCGCGCGCAAGCCCCCTAAGTGCCGCCCGGCCCTCCCAACTCCACCTCTTCCGCCCGCGGTCCTCAGCTCGCCCCGCCCAGCGCACCAGTCGGAAGTGCGGGCGCCGGAACAGGCCCGGTCTGAATTGCGACACTCCCGCGAGGGGACTCACGAAGCGAACCTGCAACCCCCAGGGCGGGGCCTTTGCCCGCACGTAGCATTCCAGCCGAGCCCGAGGCGCCGTCATGACGCCCAGCGTGGCGTCTTTCCGCACAGGTGGGCGGTGGCCGGAGGCCGGTGGCGGGTAGGTGGGTGAGAGTGGCGGGCCCGCCGCGGACGGTTAGGCGCGCGAGATCTTGGCCGGGGTCAGAGGTGAGCGAGCGGCTTCCCGAGTGGCTTTTCGCCGCTTTCCACAGAGTGGGGATCCCGCAGGAGGAAGGTGTTCCCAGAGACGGGAGCGGGCTGAGTCTCCGCACCCCGGGTACTCGCCTCGGTTGCCTCTCGCAGTGTTTCCAAGCAACGGTTTTGGTTGTAGTTTTGACTTTTGGATTCCAGGTACGGGTGTTTCCGGAAATTCCCAAGAATTTCGCGTAGCGCTTCTTTGGGAGAGGGTTCCTTGGTATCCATATTGAATAAAGGCTGTTCCCCCTGCTGTTGAGTTGTGGCGTTATGTTGGTAAAGCCTAAATTGTTTCAAAAACAAACAAACAAAAAAATTCGAACAGTTAAAGCGTCAGGTCGATCAGGAAAAGCCGTGGCATCAGTTACGAGTTTTACAGTTGGATTAATTTATTGGCCCTCGCTGTGGTTACCGGGAGTTCAGAATTAAGAGCTATCTGTTCCTTGAAGCCGTCTCCTGTAACCATCGCATCAGGAGGGGCTGCGTTTTCCTGAAGTCCCTGGTAGGAAAATAGTGATTAGCAAGATTTTCGGAGTTAGATTGAGTATAGTGTACAAAGGTTGAGAACCATGATATAAAGTTAGATCAAAATTAAGAAAAATGATGTACATTATTAGTCTGAGCAGAATTCGATCTTCAAGTGCACTGCTTTTTAAAATCTAAAAACGGGTGCTGGATTGAATGGCCTGAAGGTTGTAAGCTTTAGTAGAAAGAATCTAAGATTTAAAAATGAGAGAGCCTGAATTCCAGTCTGTTGTGTGATCTTGGGAAAATTTTTCGCTTTTGTGCCTTATTTTGTAAAAGGAGACGATAATGACAATGGTCTTTTCACAGGGTTCTGGTAAATCTTATATGCGGTTGTAGGGCTTGGTTTGTAAATTGTTTACGTAGTTAATGGTATTAAAAAATTTAAAGTTGGGAAGCTTTCCTCTTCCCACCCCTCTCCCCAGTTTAGTGACAGGAGATCTAATTTCAGAATCACCACATTTTGCCTGTACCTGGTGTATCTTCATCTTTAGATTCAGTGGTCAGAAATTTTCACCTTAACTTGAACTTACTAAATCCATGAGCTGTTGGAAGGTAGGATTAGTGTCTTCCTTTTTAAATTATTATTCCTGGAACTTGGATGGTGCCTGTCATTTTTTGGTTTTGTTTGTTGCTTAAACCCAAACTGGCAAAACCTAAGCCTTGGGTTCACCAAAAACAAAAACAGTTTCACATGGAGAATACTGTTTTCTGTCAGTTGAGAATGTGGTTTTTATAGCTAGGTGGTATGAGACACACAGGTTAGAGGGAGTTAGGTAAAATTAGCCTTTGCATCCCCTGGAGATTTTTTTTTTTTTTTTAAGAAATGCTGATCCCTAGGCCCTACTCCACACCAGTCAATCAGAATCACTGAAAGGTAGAGCATGAGTATACCCACTTTTTAAAGTTCCGCAGGTTATTCTGTTGAGCAGCCAGGATAAGAACTCATGTGTTAGAGGAATGAGATTCTTCAGCAGTGTATCCAGTTTGCTTGAAGGAGGGGAAAGGTTAGGAGGACTGGAGCTGTATCTGCAAAATGTAGCTTGGGATATTTGGGGGAATATCTTTAGAGGACTTTTATCAGCAGGTGTGATGAAGTGTATGATTTGTAAAGTGAACTGTACAGTGACAAAGGGCAGTGAGTGGGTAGATGGTTAGAATAATCCATTGGAACAATAACAGTAGCAACAGTGGTGATGAGGAGGAGAAATTTGAAGACATTTATTCTTTTCTCTCCCGATGTTAAATATCTTGAAGAAAGCAAGTAATGATTCTAATTTGCAAACTTTATTTTATCCTACCTAGTTAAAACTGTACTTTAAATTCAAACTGTACTTTTTAACAATTGGAAAGACTGTGATACGTGATTTTTATTGTTGCTGATTATTCAAAAATGTGTTCAAAAATTTCTGTTTCTCAAGTAATTTTCCTTAGTAACAAAATCATCTGATTTCTCTTAATAGCTTTATGTTAATGTGGGGGGTTTTGTTGTTTTTTTTTCAGCACTGTAAGATATTAAAGAAATGGTTTTCAACCCTCTTCATCGATGCACATAAGTTATCTCTTCTTTTTGGACCTCCATTTTATACCACAATGGTAAGCTAGAGCTCATTATGTTCTTATTTGTTTTTAGAATGTTCTCTTCCTTTATCTCTATAAAAATATCTGTATTACAGGTACAGAAATACTTATGTATGCCTAAGTTACCCTACCTGGGAAATTATTTAGCAACACATCTGCAAAATCTTTTCTAGAAAATAGGGGACTCGGGCACCTGAGTGGCTCAGTCGGTTAAGTGGCTGCCTTCAGCTCAGGTCATGATCCCAGAGTCCTGGGATCAAGTCCCACATCGGGCTCCCTGCTCAGCAAGGAGCCTGCTTCTCCCTCTCCCTCTGCCTGCTGCTCTGCCTACTTGTGTTCTCTCTCCATCTCTCTAATAAATAAATAAAGTCTTTTAAAAAAAATTTTTTTTAAATGAAATAGGGGACTCATCTCTCAATTGAGTTGGATAGTTATGTCTAACTGAAAAAGATAGTGGGTCTGTCCTAATGTTTGTGAAGCATTAAAAAATATTTACTTCTCCTGCCACAATTAAATCACTGGCAAGGAGGATGGGTATAAATAAGAATGACTTCGGCGAGAAGTGGGAGGGGGTGGGCACAGGTTTCTCATATTTTAAAGTTCCTCTTAATTTAGATTTTTTTTCTTTTAAGTTTAAAAACAAATGTAACTTGCTTACCACAAATAACGTTTAAAGCAGCATCAGTGTTAGCCTTCTAATGGCACATTTCTGTTCACTGACTTACAGTCATTAAGCATATTTGGGGCTGGGCATTTACCTTTTGCCATGAAAAATTTTAAAGAGAAAGGGAAAAGAAATCATTTAATTGTGTTTGAGAGAAGCAGCAGCATTTAACAATGAAAAACTAAACACTGACCACAGTGCTGAAGAAACCTTTGAAAACATTTATCCTCTCTTTTGATCTTGCCTATCCACCACTGCCCTGTTAGAGAAAAGTAGAGCTGTCACACTGCTGATCTCGATTTATATTTTGCATCCATACTAGCTATCACTTCCCTCTCAAGTGTTAGGAGGTCAGGAATAAATGATGCTTATAAACATAAGCAGTTACATCTCACTAGAGCTTTTGAAGTTTTGATTTCAGAAGATACAGCATTTACTTGAGAAGACTGACAACCAAATGTCTTAGAGTATATGTTTGATTATGTTTATTATGATTTTTTATATAAACTTAAAGATTCTTATGGCCAAAATAATGAAAAGAACCTTATATATTTGTTAAAAGGGTATATCTAGAGTTACAGTCTTGTGCCGGAAAATGGTTCATATTCAAGAATCTCATCTTGAATCCTGGGAACCAATTTTACAGGAATCTGCTGCTTGTAAGATTATTTTCATAAATTTAATTGGTATAAATTTATTTTAACTGAAGTTTTTGAAATGATGGCGTATTTCACCTTTTTTTCACTTTTACATTTTAGATGTTTGGTAAAGTGAGTGGGTCGTTTTTTGTTTTTTGTTTTTTTAATTGCTGTCTAAAAAAAACCAGCTGTTTTTGTCATCATATGAATTCTCTATCCCTAGAACTAGGGTGGCAGGGTCACTTAAACCTTTCCATGGTTTCCAAAGGCTGGCAATATTTTCCCCCCCCTGCCTTCTTGGGATTTTGGTGGGTGCTAATTTTTAACCCATGGAGTTTAGTAGGTAGAATTACTGGACTCCACGAAATAAAACAGAAAAATTTAGACCCTTACTAGTAAAAAATGAAAGTTCTCTGCCTCTCAACGGAATTAAAAATTAAAGATGATTATCATTGTGAATGAAAAATCTGTAACATTGTATGGTACCCAAACCACAAAATTAGAAAGAAATATCATTGGTGTTAAATGTGCTTATATAAAATCTAGGCCTGGGGCACCTGGGTGACTGAGTAAGTTAAGCCTCTGCCTTTGACTGGGGTCATGATCTCAGGGATCAAGCCCCACCATTGAGCTCCTTCCCCCTTCCCCACTCTGCCTGCCTCTCTGCCTACTTGTGATATCTCTCTGTCAAATAAATAAAATCTTTAAAAAATAAAAATATAAAACCTAGTACTTATTCTTAGATGTCATCACAGAAGACAGTTTTACAAGTGAGGAAGATAGAGCTTTACCTTCCTTCTCTTACCTTGATAAAAGGGTCTCGAAATGGATGAAGAGTAGGAATCTATTATATATTCTAAAGCCCTACGTGCAGTAGTAAAACTATTATTTCATTAGTTTTAGATGCATTTTTCTTTTACATTTTAATATTACTGAATTAATTGAGTCTGCAATTAAGGACATCTTGCACTTATAATTGGCTGCAGTTGTTTCTTAATATAACCTAGGATACTGATGCATACTTACAGTTAGTGGTATCTTACAGTCATTGAAACATGGTAATGATAGCTATCATTTATTGCATTTCTACTGTGCACTGACCTAGAAACCTTATATTATAGATTCTCTGCATTAAAATATCAGGATTTTTTTTTTTTTTTTTTAAGATTTTATTTATTTGACAGACACAGCGAGAGAGGGACCACAAGCAGGGGGAGTGGTAGAGGGAGAAGCAGGCTTCTACGAGCAGGGAGCCTGCTGTGGGGCTCAATCCCAGGACCTGGGATCATGACCTGAGCTGAAGGCAGACGCTCAACGACTGAGCCACCTAGGTGCACCAAGATATGAGGATTTTCTGAATTGGTGTTAGGTACCAATGTAACAACACCCCCAATTTCCAGGGTTCCTACCAGATTAGGAGAGTTAATCTTCCCTTCACTTTAATTGCATACTTGATGGCTATATGTTTTCCTGAATAGTGCTCTTAGAATGTTGAACTTGAGGTTTATAAAATGGCAGTAGTTTCTATATCCAACTGTTGGCTCTGTATCGGCCTCCATAAACACTAGCCAGAGAAAATAATTTTAGCATTTCTTACATAATTTATTGTCATAATCAGGTACCCAAAACTGACATGATTTTTCTTTGTAATATATCTTGAACATATAGTGGGGTGGGTGGATATAAAATAAAGGAAAATATGTTAGACATATTTTAGAAAAAACATTTATAAACATTTAACTAGAAGTGTTATATTAAATTATTTTTTGTGAAAATAACTAATACCAAAAACACCGTTTACTTTTTACAGCAACAAGCTTTAGAACTAGCTTTGGATCGTGCTGAGGTGAGGTGTGACTAAGTTACATATTGAAATAGTGTTGTCTTAATTAACAAAACTCAGTTTTAAGAGACTTTTGTATGTGGTTCTCAAAGGAGCGTATTAAGGTAATTTTAGGATAAGTATGCATATAATTTTGCCATAAATAAAAATGCTTTGGAATAAGGTTTGGGTCATCTCTTATTTGGAATTCTTAGATAATGTTGTAGAATAAAAATTATTGAACGAAGAATTTCTAAAATTATGTTTTCCTGTTTTGATAAGTTTTGCGGTTGCTCAGTTAGAAGGGAAGATAGTTCAAAAATATATAGAGTTCTTGCAGTTGGGTATGCTCTGCATATTCTGAACAACCATAAAACATTTTGAAGATAATTCTGACTTCTGAAACTATATGATTTTGCTTATATCATAGTGAAATATTGTGCTAAATTTTAGTGCAGTTTAAATTTCACTTGTTTGTAATATAAATTTAGAAGTTAAGTAGTTTTTCCTATAAGCTATAATTTAATATGAATCGGGACTTGAGTGACTAGTCTTTTTGATCTTAATACATGTTTTAAGTATTCGTAAAATAGAGCTGTTTGTGCACTAAGCAAAAGGCAAGCTGTTTTCATAAACCTTTTTTTTTAGTATGTCATTGAAAGTGCCCGACAGAGACCTCCTAAAAGGAAATACCTGTCTAGTGGAAGGTATGCATACTTAATTGATTGATATCTTTGATTATTGGAAATAATGATTTCTACCATTTATTGCATTTCTTCTAGGCACTGTGCTAGAAATGTTAGAGGTACTTTAAAGTTGATTTTAACTATTGTATTCAACCCCACTTCACCCACAGTGTGGGGGAAATTGAGGAAAAAGGGAAAATTTCGAAATAGCATTCACTTCATAATAATTATAATATTATAGTCACATTATTTTGTTTCATTAAATTTTAGAAAATCTGTATTTCAAAAACTTTATGACTTATATATTGAAGAATGTGAGAAAGAGCCTGAGGTTAAGGTAAGTGTAATTTTTTTATGTTATTATTGCTTTTGAAATGTAGAGGAAGAGGGACTTTCGAAGGAGTTAAATTTGAAGCAGTAATGATTTATATTTTTGTTAATTAACTAACATCTTTTCCAGCCAGACTAGCCAATTCTGCAGTTGACCCATAACCTTGGCTAATCTGGCACTGGGTAGAGATCACCTGCTTAAGTAAGAGAGGTGAACAGTGTTTGCTGAATAACAGAAAATATTTCCTTCAGTAGCCCAAAGAAGCCAAGTCACCAATAATATGATCTTTTGCTTCTTTACCCCTTGAAAAGTGATTTGTAGACCAAAGACAGGAGGAAAAAGGTCACTATTTCCTCATGGTAATTTGTATTGGAAAGTTAAAGCTATCGTAAGGATGTGTAGGAAATTCAGGTGTGATAATAAAAGATGAATTTGGTCACAAAATTAGTTCAGAGCCATGTTAACTCATTTTTATTTAGTATAAAAGTATGGGCAATAAAAATGTAACAAACTTTTGGATTGTTGGGTTATAAGAGCCTTAAAAAGCTCTATGAGCTTCTTTAAAGATGAATACCATTGTGCTCACTGTGGCAGCACATATGCTAATAATGAATACCATTTGGGGTGCTTGGGTGGCTCAGTCATAAGCATCGGACTCTTGGTTTCCACTCAGGGGATGATCTCAGTTATGAGATCGAGCCCGGCATAGAGCCTGCTTAAGATTCTCCCTTTCCCTCTGCCCCTTATGCTCTCTCTCTTAAAAAGAAAAATACCTTTTTACCTCTTAGGCAAAAAATTAGTGGAATGCTAATAGTATCTAGCCTTTAAGATCTTAACATAGGGAAAAACAACAAGTATTGAATAAATCTTATGGTATGTTTCTCATAAGTTTTGTTGCGATATAAATGATGTACAATAAATTGCGCATGTTTAAAGTATATATTTTGTAAGTTTTGACATAATGTACATCTATTAAACTATGGCCACAATCAATAAGTATAGCAAATATATCCATCACCTTAGGGACAGAACTAAGATAGGATACATAAATAAAGATTCTAAATTGGGGTTGGCAACCATTATCTGCTAGATGAATCTAGCCCACTGCATGTTTCTGTAAATGAAGTTTTGTTGGAATCCAGCTGCAGCCATTCATTTATGTCTTGTCTGTGGCTGAGTTCAAGGTATAACAGCAGAGTTAAGTATTTGCAACACAGACCATACATAGCCTACAAGCCTAAAATACTATCTAGCCCTTTAAGAAAGAAATTTTCTGACCTCTGATTTTTTGCTCACCCCAGAAGTAGAAACCAATTTGTTGTCTTGAAGAGATACTCAATGCTGTTCGAATTTATCTAACTGTCTTATGTCAAATTAGAAGGTTTTCTTTACCCTTGAAACTACTTTAAAATTTAGTCTCTCTCTACTAATCTTTTTGTTTGTTTGTTTGTTTGTTTTGGGGGTTTTTTTTGTTTTGTTTTGTTTTGTTTTGGTGGGAGAAAGTGAGAGAGCACGCAGTGGGAAAGTGTGAAGGAAGAGGGAGAAAGACTCAGAAGCAGACTCTGCACTGAGCGTGGAGCCTGACATGGGGCTCGATCTCCAAACCCTGAGATCATGACCTGAGCCAAAACTGAGTCAGATGCTTAACCAACTGCACCACGCAGGTGTGCCCCTCTACTGATTCTTCATTAAATAGTTCAACTGTTGATTTGCTCATTTTTTTCAAATTCTCAAGATGCTGGGGTTTTTTATTCCACAGTTAATCAATTTATCATTTGTCCCTGCATATAACTGTATGTATACATGTTTAACACAAAATACTTGGGTTTGTTTTTTGAGATCCTGTAAAACTATTCTGTTAACTCAATTTTTTTGTAAATAAAATTTGATTAAATGAATTCTAATATCTATATATGTGGGTTTCGTTTTAAAACATACGCATTTCTAAAATAATGGATTTTGGGGCGCCTGCGTGACTCAGTGGGTTAAAGCCTCTGCCTTCGGCTCAGGTCATGATCTCAGGGTCCTGGGATCGAGTCTCCACATCAGGCTCTCTGCTCAGCAGGGAGCCTGCTTCTCTTCCTCTCTCTCTGCCTGCCTCTCTGCCTACTTGTGATCTCTGTCAAATAAATAAATAAAAATTTAAAAAGTAATCAATTTTTAGGTATGTGTACTATATTTCCTGATGACTTTTTTTTTTCCACAGCATAGTTTCAAGGGGTGCCTGGGTGGCTCAGTTAGTTAAGCATCTGCCTTTGGCTTAGGACATGATTCCAGAGTCCTGGGACTGAGCCTCTCAGGCACCTGGCTCAGAGGGGAGTCTGCTTCTCCCTCTTTCTCTGCCGCTCCCCCTGCTGATGCTTTCTCTCTCTCACACCCTTTCTCAAATAGATAAATAAAATCTTTAAAAAGAAAAGTTTCTAAAGAGCTGTTACATTGAATTTATAGGAAATTGCCTATATTCCTCATTTCTTACCAGCTAGGTATCTTTGAGCCTAACATTACAACTAAGTAGAGCTTTTGAATTTGTTTATATCTAATTTATGCCAGAAAATATTTTAAAAAGGGGACACTGGTAACAGTATAATCAAAGCTAATACCCCAAATTCTTTATGTGTAGACTTATACTTAAAAGAAACTATGTATATGACATCTATGTTTTATGTATTTGCCCTTAATGGTTTTACATTTTACTCATTTAAATATTTTTGCTTTATTCTACTTGTATGCAAATACATGTATTTTATATATGAGCATTTTTGTTTTTTTATAGATCACTTTTTTCTTTGTGGTATGAACTCATTTGTATAAAACATAGTAGGAGACCAAAATTGAATTTACATAGTTGTGTCTTCTATTTGGTGGCTTTATTGTTTGTGAATCTTCCCCATATATTCAGGATCATAATGTGGAAGGAACACTGAAAGTTTCATTCAAGTCTGAATGAATCATAGTATTTTTGGGGCACCTGGGTCGCTCAGTGGGTTAAGCCTCTGCCTTCGGCTCAGGTCATGATCTCAGGGTCCTAGGATCAAGCCCCACATTGGGCTCTCTGCTAAGCGGGAAGCCTGCTTCCCCACTTCTCTCTCTCTTCCTGCCTCTCTGCCTACTTGTGATCTCTCTCTGTCAAATAAATAAATAAAATCTTAAAAAAAATCAGAGTATTTTTGCTAAGGTTATGCCGATTATTTTCATGAGCTCTGCCTCTTTTTTTAAAGCAGAAATTAAGAAGAAATGTGAATTTGTTAGAGAAGCTTGTTATGCAAGAGACATTGTCCTGTTTAGTGGTCAACCTATACCCAGGAAATGAGGGATACTCTCTGATGCTCAGGGGAAAAAATGGATCAGGTAAGAAACTTCGGAGAGCTACAGCCACAAAAATCCCTCTGCAAGGTGGGATGTGCTCTTTTAGAAGTAGTTTTTTAATCTGTTAAGCGGTCTGTCCCTCAGATCAGTGATGACTTGATAAAAGAAGGCATGAGCCCAAATTTTCCTTTTTACAATATTTTGTTAGAAAGTATGTGTAAGATGATTGCCTTCATGAATAAGAATTCTAATTGAGGTAGGTCTTTGAAGTTAAATTATTTAAGACCTAACCTTTATATAATTGTCACAGTTTCCTTTCTTTTGCTATTTGCATTTTAAGGTAGCATAAGGTGTTTTATGTTTTTCTTCTGTATTTTGAGTATACTCTGAGTCTGAAACCTTTAAAATAAAGCAGACTCTCTGCCTTTTGAATAATTTTCTTATTTAGTAACATTTATTTCTATGAAGACATCTTGAAAATAGAGTTTTGAAATATAAGCACTATTAGATTTCACTAAAGAGACATCTAGAAATTTGATACAGTGGTGATGATGTGGGTTCTACAAGAAAATCATCTGGTTAAGGATTTTTTTTTCTTTTGTTGATAATTAATTATACATGTTACAGAATTTTGTTCTGTATATGTGACCAATTTTCATATGAGGTACCAAGTTATCATGCTGATTTTCAGATTAGAGATAAGTAGTCTTCAAGGGACTTTCATTTACCAGTGTGGGAATTTTCTCTGATTATTGTATTGCTGGCTGTGGTTTGCATTATGTTGTTAGGCAGATTGTTTTTGTAGTGTGTTGGGGGTTTTCTCCTTTCTGGCCTAAAATTATATACAATTTACCAAGTCTTTTAGTAGTATGTGAAGTGATTCATTTAAAAGACTTAAATAAAGAAGGACTTTAGAAAAGCCTTTGGGATTTATTCTTTTTTTTTTTTTAATGGAAACTCATTTAAATTATATACCTAAGCTTTGCAGTGAGCCTGAACATTTTTCAGAAACTTTATATTTTAATATTAAGATTCTGAGACCATTCGACTGCCTTACGAAGAAGGAGAATTGCTTGAATACTTGGATGCAGAAGAATTACCTCCTATTTTGGTTGATCTCCTAGAAAAATCTCAGGTACAAAATTTTTCTCTTTAAAATGTCATTAGAGAGGCTCCTGGGTGACTCATTTGGTTAAGTGTCTACCTTCGGCTCAGATCACAATCTCAGGATCCTGGGATGGAGCCCTGAACAGGGAATCTGCTTCTCCCTATCCCTCTGCTGCACCACCCCCCCCCGCCCCTCCCCTCTCGTGCTCTAGCTCTCTGTCAAATAAATAAAATCTTATAAAAAAAAATAAAAAATAAAATGTCATTAGATTTGTCAATTCTATGGCATTTGTTATAAATGATATTTAATTGTGTTCTTGATGGTGCTGAGAACATGAAGTGAGATATTAGATATAGTTAGATGGCAACCCATTTTATTGTGGGATACTCACCCTTTAGGCTGTAATGAAATGTGTAGATTTAGTTGATTCTTCTAAAATTGCTGTAAGTTAGTTCATTTGTTGGAAATCTCCCTATACCTACAATCAAGAGTATAGGAGAAACTATTTACTCCATGGCTGCATTCCAGATAAAGAAGCTATCTAATTGGAATTTCCGTTTTCTCCTAGTCCTAGTTAACTAGCATCCACATCTCTTCACACTTTCTGCCTGCCTTTCTGTTAAAATGGATGAAGTATTCTGTTCTAAGAAATCTCCTCTGCTTGTATTCTGGATTCTGTTCCTTCTCAGGAATTTGCAGCTTTAACCCCTCTCTTCTATCATCTGTTTTTCCCCTTTCTACTAGATAAAGAGCTCAAGTATGTTGTATTATATCTCAGCTTTAAAAAAAAAAAAATCCTCCCTTGAACCCATGTCCTTCTCCAGGTACTGTTCTATAATTCTGCTTTTCTTGACAGCAAAGCTATTCACAAAATTGTATGTGATCATTCTGTCTTTTTTCTCACATCTCATTCTTTTCTCTGCCTACCTCTTTCAGCATTTGACATCACCATTCTACAGAAGCAGCTTTGTCAAGGTCACCAGTGATCTCCAAGGCACTGAATCAACTGGTCACTTTCTGTTCTCATCTTTTTTTTTTTTTTTTTTTAAGATTTTATTTATTTGTCAGAGAGTGAGCGCACAAGCAGGGGGAGCAGCAGTCAAAGGGAGAGGCAGACTCCCTACTGAGCAGGGAGCCCAGTGTGGGACTTGATCCCAGGACCCTGAGATCATGACCTGAGCCGAAAGCAGTCACTTAACTGACTGAGGCACCCAGGCATCCCTTCTGTTCTCATCTTAATTGTTCTCAACAAAATTGGGTGCAAATGACTGCTTCCTCAACACACTCTTCTTTTGGCTTCTGAAACATTGCATTCTGGTTTTCCTTTTCTCTCTATTCCTTCTGTCTTCTTAACTGTCATCTTTTTTCCCTTCATAAATGTGTGATGGTTTCAAGGTTCAGTCCTATGCCTTCTGTTCTTTAATAACTGTTGCTCGATGATCTCAACCAGTGTCATAAGTTTTAAAATGACATTTAATCCCTTGTTTATCTCTCCATGACTATTCCATTAAGCTCCAAACTTACATTTACTAGGATATGTAATAGGTTCCTCAAACTTCACATGACAAGAACAGTACTTTTTATTTTCTACCTCTCAGACCAGTTTTAGTCTTCGTAATCTGTGACCCTGCTTTCCCCTTTCACAATCAGTCCATCAGCAAATGTCACTTGTACCTTCAAAATATATGTGGTCATGACCTGCTATAGTTACCTTCCTGAACTTTCTGCTTTCATTCTAAAACCCCAGAAATCAGTTCTCCACAGACAGCTAGATTAAGCTTACAAAACCAAAAAAAAAAAAAGTTCCCAGCTTAAAATTTTCAGTGTCTTCTCACTGTACAAAACCCCTGCCTTCTTGGCTTCATCTCCTGATTCTCATCCCTACTCACTACACTGCAGCCATCCATTGTTCTTTACATACTAAAACACACCAAACTTACTCCTATCTTAAGACCTTTCATCTGTTCTTCCTTGTGTGTGGAATGATCTGTGCATATGTCTGGCCCTTTTGTGAGTCAGGCCTCACCTGAAAAGTCACTTCCTCAGGTTTTTATCTGAACACACAATCTAAATTCGCTCCTCCCTATTTTATCTCCTTTCTAGCATTTGTCACTACCTAAGATTATCTTGTTTATTTCTGTACATGTTTATTGCCTGTCTTCCCACACTAAGAGTAAATAATTGTCCCACCTCTACTGTATCTGTGAAGCTTCTTGGATAGTGCCTGGCATATAGTTCACATTGTCATGGCTCAATAAATAGTTGCTAAAAAGAATGAGCGTAGTAAGAACTCATAGCAAAGAAAGTCCCCATTATAAGTTCTGAAAGGGTAAAAAAACACAATACTGTTAAGTGCCTATGTCAGGTTGTGATTAGCAAGACTTGAGTGATAAAGGTTCTTACTTTTGGACTAGAAAACAGTATGTTTAGTCAAAAATTATTGTTTGAATTCATAGTTAACTTTCTTCCTTTTATTAATAAAGACAGTCATATTTCTGGAAGTCTTAGCAGAGCAAATAGTAGTTATTTCCAAAAACTGAAACTCTGGAAGAGATGATTGACAATTTAGAACAAAGATGGACTTTAGAAAAACGACGAAGTTAGCAAAGTATAGCTGTGAGCCAGTGAGCATCAAGACAGCATCTCCAGTGATTTGTAACACTGAAGTATATAAATGCCAAAACTCAATCTGTAATTAGAATCCATTAAATGATTTTAAACTTCTTGAGTCATAGTGATGAACAGAAAATAATTCCTTAGAAAAGTTTATATAGTAGTAAATCCACCAGTAAGGAAGGCCACTTAAGATTCTGTGAGTGCCCGGAAGTATTGCATAAGCATGTGAAGAACCTGAAACATTGAATGTAAGCACACTTATGTAGACTTTTAAAAAATGACATTTACTTAAATATTTTCACTCAAAACAGGTTAATATTTTTCATTGTGGATGTGTCATAGCAGAAATACGTGACTACAGGCAGTCCAGTAATATGAAATCTCCTGGTTACCAAAGTAGGCATATTCTCTTACGGCCAACGATGCAGGTAAGGAATGTTTAAATATTTTAGGGGCTCCTGGCTGGCTCAGTTGGTGGAGTGGCTGACTCTTGATCTCAGAGTTATAAGTTCAGGTTGGGAGTAGAGATTACTTAAAAATAAAATCTTAAAAAATAAAAGAATGTTAGGTTTTATTTAGAGTTTTATTCATGAAATATCTTCATATGTTTGCATGTCTTTATATTATTGTATTTTTTTTGTTTTTATTTTTTGTAGACTTTGGTCTGTGACGTACATTCAATAACAAGCGATAATCATAAATGGACCCAGGTTAGTTTGTTTTTAAATCCCAAAGAGACAAAATAAAGGAACAATACTTAACATTAAGTTAAGCAAAAGATATTTTATTTGCAGTTTTATTTAAATGTGAATTTTGAAATTCCTTTATGAGCTTTAGAAACCAGGGTTCTCTTTATCCATGCAGTAATCACTCAAGGAACTAAGCAGTTCCTTCCCATTTGCTTTAGGACCATGGTGAAACAGGGTCAGGCTGACCTGATCTGTCCAATGTGTGAAACTTCGTTTTTTAATCCCCTCTCAAATAGAAGAAAAATTATTTGTTTTTATACCATTGATACAAATAGATACTGGTTTTCTATAATCTAGGATTCTATAGCATGTCTGGCCTATTGCCATTCACACCAGTTGTAGCACTAGAACCTTGAGACTAGCTAGTTAACTCTCTGGTGCTGGCTCAGTATGTATTTGGTGCCCACTCACAAGACAGTGGACTTAGTTCTCTGCTACTGTAGAGAGGAACAGTAACTAAACCAAAGAAAATATCGATAATGAAAATTATCTGCAAGATGTAGTTATGAATAAGATGCCATCATCAGCAACTGTCAAATGTTGGGTTTCAGTTTGGGCTATAATCTTTTTCCTGCAAGGTTAAAAGCTGTTGAAAGAATATTTAAAACCAAAAAAACAAAACCCTCATTGGTCACCATAAGAGGTTATCAGTGTATCAGTTTCTTATTCTGAATGTTGATGAATAAAGGGAGAGATTGTAACATTTTATTCTGCTTTTTCTGTGTGAACTGTATGTTAGATAGCCAAATAGTAAATAGGGGAATATTTTTCAGAAAAATTAGATCTTAAAAGTTCTTACGACAAGAAAAAAAATTTTGTTGCTCTGAGTAACTGGACTTACTGTGATAGCCATTTTGCAGTGTGCACAAATATCAAATCACTTGTGTACCTGAAAATTAATATGTCAGTTATACATCAGTAGAAAAGAGGAAGAATAAACAATTATCCTGGTACAAAGTAATTGTTGGTAGAGGATATTTCTTATAAGCAGATGCGTAGTTTCTGTCTTTGAAAAATACCTGCATTTTTTGAAAATTGCCACCAGTATCTTTATACAGAAGTTTATTTTCTTAATTTTCTTTCATAAAAACATGGATTTAGAGTTAACTTTTTCAGAGTATAACACATTCAGATATGCTTCAATAATTTATTTAAGAAGGTTCCAGTAAGAATCAGGAAGTATAGAAGACATTTAGGCATTTAGACAGTTTAGAATTCATAGAATTCAGCGTGTAGAAAACCATTTAACATTTCTGATATTGGTGAGGATTTGAATTTCTTTGGGTGAGGTGCATATAAATGGTGCTTTTGTAAGTAATGATTCCAAATAGAAATTTTTAGTTGTGATTTCACATATTACAGATACTAGTAGCGTCTCAACTTAATTTCTTTTAAATTTTATACATTAAATGTTGATGTAGGCTCCATAGCATTCCTGCTTGATGGGTAATCTTAACACAATTGAAAGGTGCACTTCCAGCTACATAGCACATATATAGGAATAATTCCAGCTAATAGGTACAAAAGAAATGATGGCTTTTTTTTGAAACATCAATTTTGGAAGTCTTAATGAATTAATCTAGACAGCTGTAATTCTTAGGTATAAAAACCATTAGATCATAGGTTCATAGGAATATTTATAATGCAGAGATCTGACTAACCCCACTGATGTAAAAATGGAACACTCGGACATTGTGTTCCTCCTGGTGTGATGCAAGAGAAAGTACGCAGTAGTACCAATAAAGAATTCTCATCTAAAAAAAAAAAAAAAGAATTAAATTAAGCTTCTAGATGTAACAGTTTACAAGAAATTCAGGAAATAAAAAAGATTATTAAACGACACAGTGAGGAAGCAACTAGTCAGATCCAGTTAAAGTCCACAAGGAAGTAGTTGCTCAAATCCAACAAACCAATTAATTGCTTGAGAAAAGGGAAAAAAAGTTCGGAGAAGAAGGTGATCACATTACAGAATTAAAAAAAGGAGTTTAAAACAGATAGAAACCAGATACCGTAGGCCTTGTTTGAGTTCAAATTCAAACAAACCAACTAAAAATACACTCTTGAGATAATGGGAGATTTAAAGCCAGACTGGATGTTAGAACTCCTTATCAGATATCCTAAAGATACAAACGTGGTGCTCCGAAGGGGCACGTGCTCCCGAATGTTTATAGCAGCAATGTCCACAATTGCCAAACTGTGGAAAGCGCCTAGATGTCCATCAACAGATGAATGGATAAAGAAGATGTGGTATATATACACAATGGAATACTATGCAGCCATCAAAAGACATGAAATCTTGCCATTTGCGACGACGTGGATGGAACTAGAGGGTATCATGCTTAGCGAAATAAGTCAATCGGAGAAATATAACTATCATATGATCTCTTTGATATAGGAAGTGGAGATGCAAGGTGGGGGGGTTTGGGGGGAGGTAGGAAAAGAAAAAATGAAAAGATGGGATTGGGAGGGAGACAAACCATAAAAGACTCAATCTCAAGAAACAGACTGAGGGCTGCGGGGGGGAAGGGGGACGGGAGAGGGTGGTGGGGAAATGGACATTGGGGAGGGTATGGGCTATGATGAGTGCTGTGAAATGTGTAAACCAGACGATTCACAGACCTGTACCCCTGGGGATAAAAATACATTATATGTTTATTAAAATAAAAAAATTAAAAAAAAAAAAAAAAGAACTCCTTATCAGTTAGCAATGCATGCTGTAATAGATTATTTTAAAATACTCTAGCAAAACAAAAACATAAGTTACAGAGGGAGCTATTAAATGAAATTAAGTGTTGGTACATGGGGTCACCACACTTCTGCTTTTATGTATGTTTGAAAATACCCAAAATACATTATATGTTTATTAAAATAAAAAAATTAAAAAAAAAAAAAAAAAAAAAAAAAAGAAAATACCCATAATAAAAAGTTGAAGTATTGAAAGAAGCAGTGTTTGTTTGCAAAAAATCTTACTCAGCAATAGTATTGACTCATTTGACTGTAAAAAAATTTAATTGTTGCTATTAAAATATTTCAGTAATTCAAAAAAAAAAATAAAGGAATGCAGTATTCCTTATGTAATATCAGTAAAACACCTGTGTACACTTTGGAATGGGTATATAGAGCTTACACAGTATTAGTGTGATCATTTTTAGTCTTGCAATGAAGTTAAGCTGAGTATAGAATGAGACTGTTAATCTCCGTGTTGTTGAAAGTGCTATGATCCAACATTTTGTAAGCTTTGTGGAAGCAGATGATTTTATCTGTTTTGTTCACTGCTTAATCCTCAGCTCTTAGAACAGGGCCTAACACATAGTAAGTGCTTGGCAAATATTTGTTGAATTAATGAGTAGGCATTCTTACAATTTGACCATTTGAACACTGTTAGATAACTGAATTTCCATTAATACTTTCATTATGCTGTCAAGTTTTTGACGTTGACAAAAAGGTTGGAACTTGAAATACTGTGTTTTATGTTAGTATGTAACAGTTCCAAGGAATATTTCTAGATTAAGAGATATGTGTGATTTGAAAAACTTAAATCTGTTACTGACATGTGCTCTTATGTATTTTAGGAAGATAAACTTTTGCTTGAGAGCCAACTGATCCTAGCTACAGCTGAACCACTGTGTCTTGATCCTTCTATAGCAGTAACCTGCACTGCAAACAGACTCCTTTATAACAAGCAAAAGATGAACACACGCCCAATGAAACGGTAAATGCCTTTGTAGATAGGTAAACCAGAAGATGTTCCTAGGCAAGTAGCTTTAAATTTTGCTATTTATGGTATCTTTCCCTTCCAAGGTATAAAAGTTCTCTGACTTTTTAAAAACGGGATTTTAGGGGCACCTTAGTGGCTCAGTGGGTTAAGCCTCTGCCTTCGGCTCAGGTCATGATCCCAAGGTCCTGGGATCAACCCCCACATCAGGCTCTCTGCTCGGCAGGGAGCCTGCTTTCCCCCCTCTCCCCTCCCGCCTCTGCCTGCCTCTCTGCCTACTTGTGACCTCTGTCAAATAAATAAATAAATAATCTGGGAAAAAAAAAAAGGATTTAAATGGCCTTATATTACTTTATTTGTGTATTATGGATTTTTAATGCTGTGCTTTATATTGAAGTGGTGCGTTCTCTGCATTTTGTGAAAGAAGAAACTTCCTAAAGTTTAGAGTCTGTTTACTAAAAAGAGAGACTGAGAAGAGACAAGAATAAAAAGAATAATTCCTGACTAATTACTAATAACCAATAACCTATTTGTTTTGTTAATACTGCTTTTAAAGAAACAATTTGTAGTTTATTTTTGAAATCTGATAAAATATCACAGTCTGACAAGTCAGTTTATAACCAGATGCCTTTTTATAACATGCGAAGTCATCTTTAAATGTTTTTGCTCTCTCTTTTGCTTAATATTAACTTGGACTACAGTTATAGTTGGTTCATCATTAAGTACTTCTGACATAATTGTTTTAATGGCCCACTTTGGATAATCGTCAAGTTTGGAGGAGTTCAAAAACCTATCCATTTTTCTAAATTCCTCAGTTTACTACGTAAACAACATATGCTGAGGAAAAGGTACAGTTTCGGAAATAGTGAAGTAAGTCCATATAAGATCTGTCAGCAGCCCTGTAAAATCTCTTTGTATCTCTCCACATCTCCATGCCCACTGCTAAATCATTGTTAAAGTCAGCATTATCTTCATCTTGACTTCTTTTGCAAATTCCTGTTTCACCTTCCTGCTGCTGCATTTTCTCCCTTTTGATCTATTTGCCACGTAAGCAAACCGGAAAAATCCTTTAAAAACGTCAAAGGAGACTATCTGCCACTACTTGCTAAAATTTCCCTAAGGCTTCCCCCTTGTATTTTACATTAAATCTAAACACATTACCATTAATCTGTAAGGCTCCTTTCTTATTCTCTGACCTCATCTATTATGTGGACCCTCGTGCTCTAATCATACCTATTTTCTGTTTCTAAAAACAAAGTTTAGTTTTTAATTCTTAATTTTAAATTCTTCTCTGTGCTTCAAATATTCATTCCCTGATCTTTCTTTTCTTTTCTCTCTCTCTCTCTCTCTCTCTTTTTTTTTTTTTTTTTTAAAGATTTTATTTATTTGAGAGAGAGCATGAGGGGTAGTGGGCAGAGGGAGAGGAAAAAGCAGATTCCTCACCAAGCAGGAAGCCAACTTGGGGCTTGATCCTAGGACCCTGAGATCATGACCCAAGCCAAAGGCAGATGCCCAACCACTCGAGCACCCAGGCACCCTCCCTGATCTCATAGCCACTTCTTTCATGCCGTTCATAGCTCAGCTCACACAGCATTTCTTCAGAGTCCAGTCCTTCCTTCCTTTTACCTAATTCTGCCCTCTCTATCACTGACTCACCACAGTACCCTGTTTTGTTTTGTTTTGTTTTTTCTCCTACTAATCAGTGCTCTTTGAAAAGATCTTACCTGTTTACTTGTGAATGCCTGTTTTCCCTTCTGGACTATCACCTCCAAGTAACAGGAATTTTGTTTGTCTTGTTCATTTTTGTTTTATCAGTCCCTGGGACTTTGCTTGGCAAGCGGTGGTGTTCTACAGATATTTGTGATTGACAAATACAATGTTTACTGACTGAATCAAGATTTAGTCTGAGTTTCTTTTGTTCAGTTCACTCTTAATATTTCAGGTGTTTCAAGAGGTATTCCAGGTCCTCTCTGAATCGGCAACAGGATCTGTCTCATTGTCCACCTCCTCCACAGCTAAAATTACTTGATTTCTTACAAAAAAGGAAGGAAAGAAAAGCAGGTCAACATTATGACCTCAAGATATCTAAAGCAGGAAATGTAAGTATGTGTTTTTTTAAATGAAGCTTATTATTATGCCAAAAACTTTGCTCATTTTGAATTTTCAGCATATTAATACTGTTTTTAATTTTCAGTGTGTAGATATGTGGAAGCGAAGTCCCTGTAATTTGGCCATACCTTCTGAAGTGGATGTAAGTCAGTTCATGAATTGCACTTATTTTCTTACAAAGTTCCTAAATTTAACTAATAGCAGCTTATATTCAGGGAAAACAAAGACTCACTTGTTTTAAAAACAGTAATTTTTTTTTAAAATCAATTGCTCATTTTTAAAATATTTTAGAATATTCTTTCACATTAACTTGTATAAGAGTACAGCACTTTAATACCTCTGTGTATTGCTATAAATGGTCTGTGTTTAGGAACAATAAAAGAATTTTGAAATGGAAAAAGATGGTACATTATTACATAAAATTTATAGAGTGTGTTCTTTTTTTTCATAATACATCATTATAATTTCCCGGTAATGCTTCTTTTCTCAAATTAGTTAAATGTAAAAAGTAACAATAGTGGAGCAGTGGCCAGGATTAGGAACTTCAGATTTTATTTTCTGCTCATCCATAATACTCATGAGATATAAATAATCAAAAACATAAAAGAGGGGATGCCTGGATGGCTCAGTGGGTTAAAGCCTCTGCCTTCAGCTCAGGTCATGATCCCAGGGTCCTGGGATCGAGCCCTGCATCGGGCTCTCTGCTCAGCAGGGAGCCTGCACCTCTCCCCCACTCCCCCACCTGCCTCTCTGCCTACTAGTGATCTCTGTCTGTCAAATAAATAAGTAAAAATCTTTTAAATAAATAAAAGAGATACTTTGATGACTTGTCCCATATTTCTTTTACTTTCCTATTTCTCCTGTGTTCCTTTCTGTTTTTCACTCAAGTTTTTATAATTGGTTAGTTATTTTAACAGATGTTTGCTTTTCTTCTGCATCCTTGGATAGCTAGCACATGGGCTAGCACATGTACTAGGCTAGCACATGTACTATTCTTATTTCCTGAGGTTAAAAAAGTTTCTGAAAAGCACAAAACCAAAGCCTTCAGAAGTACGCTATATATATGACTAAAAGGGAGTATAAGCCACATTATTTTTTGATAACTTACATGTTTCCAAAGGAATGCAGCTTGAGAAGAGATGTTAGTGTAAATATCAAAGGGTGGGATTTAGCTTTGGATGGTGACTGGGTATCTAAAGCAGTGCTTCTCAAACTTTAATGTGTATCCTAATTACTTTGGCTTGCTTGTTAAAATGCAGAAGTTCTAATTGAGCAAGTCTGAGCTAGAACCTGAGATTCTGTAATTTTTCCAGGTTCTCAGGTTGCATGGTGCTAGGGTCCACAGCCTACATTTGAGTAGCAAAATGCTAATACAAAGTTTGTCTGAGTAGATCAGAAGAAGAATCTAGAATACCAGGTAAATGTAGATTTCACGTCCCACTTCAGACCTTCTAATTTAGTCAGCTCTCCAGGGAAAAGACATGGAAATCTGAATTTTTACCCAATTCCCACATGAGCGTGATTTATCTTAAGGTCATGGTTACCAGGAAGATGAGAATACTTGATTCACACAGGCCGGTAGGAGATAATACAAAATATATAATCCGTGTCTGATTAGAAAATGGAAAAGGTTCATAAAAATTTTATCAACTTTAATATAACTTACCTAGTCTTTCTCCAGTTTTGTCTACATTTACCTGGTATTCTAGATTCTTCTGATCGACTCAGACTGAGAAACTTTGTATTAGCATTTTGCTTCTCAAATGTAGGCTGTGGACCCCAGTACCAGTTTTGTCCCACATGTCACAAGAGAACTTTTGTTCCATTAAAACCCAGCCATAGGGAGCGTCAGGGTGGCTCTGTTGGTGAAGCATCTGCCTTCAGCTCCAGTCATGATCCTGGGATCTTGGGATTGAGCCCCACATCAGGCTCCCAGCTCAGTGGGGAGCTTGCTTCTCCCTCTTCTTCCCCTCTCTCTCTCAAATAAATAAATAAATAAATAGTTTAAAAACCCAGCCAAAGGAGAAGATTTTGGTCCTGATTGATGTCTGTGACATTCAAACTTTCCCAAAGGACAAATGTAGTATCAACTTAAGGGATAAAAAGAAGAGGCACTGTCAAAAAAAAAACAGCTGTTTAAAAAAAAAAAAAAAAACAGCTGTTTACTAACCTATTTAATGACAAAAGGGATTCTAATTTTGTTTTTAAAACCAATTGGTCAGATGATTATATCAGGAGAGTTTTATATTAAGCATAGTCGGTGATTTTAGCAATTCGAGAATTTTTGTGCTTGAAGCTACATTATGTTGTTGAGTTACTTGGGCTTTTCTCTTTGGTCATAGTACTGATTCCATTACATCTGCTGTCTCTTGATTTGATTGCTTAGGTAGAGAAATATGCTAAAGTGGAAAAGTCCATCAAATCTGATGACTCACAACCAACAGTCTGGCCAGCCCATGTAAGTCCATCCTTGTAGTCTTCTTTCTGATGAGACTGTTTCTGAATTTATTAAACATAAAGTGACTTTACTTTTAGGATTTTTTTTTTTTTAATTTAAAGGATATCCTGGGGGTTTAGTGAATTAAAAGAAAGAACAGTTTTTTAGTTTTGTTTTTCATAAAGTATGGTTTAGGGCATTCGTAATATATAACTGAATTTTTACTTCTGTTTCAGTTGCATATTGGTGGTTCTGATTGGTTTTCTGTTTCTAATTAGTAAGTTATTCTAAAGATGATTTGGAATGTTATATATAAGTTTTCCCTAAGTGCAGTAATATTTCTTGTATGTGATAAATAGAAGTAGATCTGTCTTCAAAAGTTTTACCCCTTTAATATTTAGTATTTATATTCATATATCCAGTATATCCAATTTTGCCACATTTCACTTGGGCTTGGTTAACTACCTCATTGGACCCTCATTCTTACACTGCTACATAGAAGAGAATCCTGGGCTTTATTCTCTTTGATGGTCTATAGTCAAAACGTAATGTGTCTTCTGTTGCCAGAAACAAGTTAGTGTGTCGTTTGTTAGCTTTGATTATGTATTTACTAAAGAAGATATTTATCTGGAATGTTCTTTTACAGGATGTAAAAGATGATTATGTATTTGAATGTGAAGCTGGTAATCAGTATCAGAAAACAAAGCTGACCATTTTGCAGTCACTTGGTGATCCACTATACTATGGTAAAATACAGCCATGTAAAGAAGATGAAGAAAATGACAGCCAGATGTCTCCATCCCAGTGAGTTCTGTTAAACACGTGTAATTGACAAAATTAGGCATCCGAATTTATCTAGCAGCTACTGATGAACCATTAATAAATAAAAATTTCCCTTTGGGGATCCATTTGTTATTTAAGGACTCCAATTAGATTTGTCAGCAGACAAAAGTAAATTATAGTTACCATGTTGTCCAGGAGTTAAAGTAATCTTTTTAAAAACCTAAGGTATAATTTTCATACCTGTTTTGAAGGATATATCCCTCTTGTTATATTTATGTGTTGACACGTTTGACTTCAACCTGTGAGCAGGAATTTGAAGTGTTTCTGAGATAGCAAGTTTACTATAAATGAAGCTGTTAAAGGTGCTTGGTATTACAGCACTGCATTTAAGAACAAAGACTCAGTGCATAATATAGTTATTGGCTCTAAAAGAAAATACACATACACACATATTTGATCTTCTAAAACTTACAGACTCTTAAGTAACTACAAGGTAACAGTATTTAATTTTGTTTTTATTGTTTGATTATTTGTTTTGTTCTTCAATCAAGTTGATGCTGTTTCAAAAAGAGGAAACTACAAAGAGGAGCTCAACAAAAAAAGCAGGGGCCAGGACTATGTTAAATTCTTTATAAAGTCTTTCCTTAACACGATATTAAATGAAACAATAGTAGAAATGGGTTTTTAAAGACCAGCCTCATCAATATCTAAGTAAAAGTCAATGGAAAGAAATAGTTTCAGTCAAAGAATCATTAGGTAATTTTTTCACATTAGCAGTTTCTATTGTTGAATACTACATAGATCAGATGTTTTGATTACCTGTGTCTTTGAAAATCTTCCCCTTAAGACATATGTTGGTTATTTTAAATTATTAACCTTTCTCAAACATAAGATAATATATGGTTTTTTTCCTCGTTAAAAAAAAACAGTTCAAAAGCCAACTAATTAGATCTAACAAGAAGAGAATTGAATTTTTTGCCTTTACATCAGGGACTTGCTGCAAAAATGCTGCATGTTTTGTTACTTCCAGTCATTCTTCCATATTCATAAATTACTTGAGTTAATAACTTTGAAGTTAAAGTTTGAGCTGCATTAACCAAGTTTTTTCTTTTTTTACATTTTATATTTCAGCTCCTCCACAGATGATCATTCAAATTGGTAATTAAAAAATAAACAAATTCACTATTTTAATCTGTTAAGAAATCATATAAATGTCAAATTCTTTAAAAAGACTTGGTAAAGACATTTTGTTGAATTGGCAATAAACTACCTTCCTTGTCTAAAATATATTCTAAGATCTACTCTGTAGACATTATTAATAACTTCGAAAATCAAAGGTTAAAGTGAGGAAGGCCAAAGGGCTTGCACACAGTAGTTCAGTGAGTTTTGCTGTAGGGCAGACACTTGTAAGGATGTAAAGCACTTGGTAACTCTGAGCCCAGATTTTGTTTTGATACATAAGTTTTATGCCAAAATACATCTCCCTTAAATTAAATCAGCCAAATTATTCACAGGATATTTTATAATGCATGCAAAACTTGGTCACTGCTTCATAAGTTTAAATGTATTTTTAAAAGTTTTTTTATAATATCTTTGTAGTTTGACTCATTTTATAAAACTGCAGTCACTAAAATACGGAAGCCTTCAAAAGTAATCCCAGCACTCCTTAAGACAACTCTTAACATAATACTTTTCTCTCTTTTAAACATTTCAGGTTTATTATTGGGTCAAAGACTGATGCTGAGAGGTAAAAATACTTGTGTCTTTATCTTTAATCAGGATGAATATGTAAAACTTCACTTTTATAGGATAGAGAGTACTCCACTAAGAGTCACAACTTTGATTTTAGTTACACTTTAAATATTACTAGTGTTTTTTATAGAATTGAGAATATAACACAAGAATAAAGTTTAAAATACAGTGTATTTTAAATAAGAAAGCATAGATACATCTATGGTAGCTAAGGAAGACAATTTCTAAGTAGTACTTTAATCACAATGTAAGTGAAAGTCAGTGGTAATTTCTTTGGCTGCTTATTGGTTAAATAATCTCTGTAATTTCTGTATTAAAAGGAAGATACTGTATGTTTATCTTTAGATTGTTTATTAGCAAAATGTTTTGAGCATTAGCTTGTCATTGAAAAGATTAGAAGAATGTATTTTTGGCATGAACCTAAATTATTTAGTTTGAATTTTTGTGTTAGTTTGGATGGAAATTCTTTTATTAACCATTATTATTTATTTTCTATAAATCTATGTTTAGAACAGTTACCTAATCTTTACTCACTTACTCCTAATATTCTAGGGTAGTCAATCAGTACCAGGAATTGGTCCAGAATGAAGCCAAATGTCCAGTCAAAATGTCACACAGCTCCAGTGGCTCAGCCAGCTTGAGTCAGCTTTCTCCAGGAAAAGAAACAGAAGTGTGTTTGATTACTTTTTTTTGCCTAATTGTTTCTTAAGGAATCTAAGAAATGTTAAAGACTGTTTTTTTGAGGGATGGGGGTATTGTTTAATATTTAACTTTCTGTAACGGAAACTTTCAAGTATACACAAAGGTAGAGAGAAAAGTATAATGAACACCTGTGTATACTAATCACCTGGCTTCAACAGTTTACTCTTTTCCCTGGAAAGATTTAAGAATGGAAGCTTTGCCTTCAGTTTACCTTTCTGCTCTTCTCTGTTGCACTTTCTCCCCACCTTGTTACTTAGAAATCTTTCCTTCATATTATATATATATTATAATGTCATGAACCTCCTTAGGTGAAATTAAATATATTTTTTGTAACATCTGTAACACCCAGCCTATAACACTAAGAGTACTTTTCAGAGTTTTAAAGTCCATGTTCTCATCTAGACGCTATAGTGGTATTAATTTATGAGTTTCTAATTTGAGCTTAATTTTAATAAGCATGTTTAATGTCCCTGTCTCTTAGCAACCAGAGACTGTGTCAGTTCAGTCTTCAGTATTGGGAAAGGGAGTAAAACATCGACCTCCACCCATCAAACTTCCCTCAAGCTCAGGAAATAGTTCTTCAGGTATTACACTTTGGTTTCTGTCATTTGGAGTAAAACACATGGTATAGTCATAATCTATTTTTAAAACTTTACAAATATTATGGCCTACTTAATTCACAGAATTTTGAATTATAAGTGTACGAAATAACTTTTATATTCTTCTAGGTAACTATTTTACACCACAGCAGGCCAGCAGCTTTCTTAAATCTCCAACTCCTCCACCGGCTTCCAAGCCGCCAAGTCTTTCTCGGAAGTCATCTGTGGATCTCAATCAAGTTAGCATGCTTTCTCCAGCTGCCCTGTCACCTGCCAGCTCATCACAAAGTGAGTTATAACTTAAATTCTTCATTAGCTCTTCATTAGCTTTTTGCATTAGTGTTTCTTAAAACAGCTATTTTTTTTTTGACCAGTGAAATACTGAAATCTGAATGTACTATGTACCCAAAATGTATAACTTTTGAGAAGCTTCAGGGGAATCTCTTGTTAATTGTATGTATTATGTGTTTATTGTAATTGTATTTGTTTTTCTGTATCTATGTATGCACTGTGTGTATACCTTATAGATTTACAACCTACACATCTCCTTAAATAATCTTGTTAAATGTGGCAATAAGATTCCAAAATATTTTTTATTCCAGTGTTCACTAGGGATCATGTTACATTTTATGTAAACTATGTAGCTGATAAGAAAAAAAAAAATGTCATAAGAGTTGTTGCTGCAGTCCTATCTTTGTATATGTAAGAAACCAAATAATTCCAAGATGGTGATAAAATAAACTGAAAGCCGATCTTTCAAAAACACTCCTACACTCTTAAAATTGTAACCAGTTACTAAAATGTGGTAATAATCATAAGGCATTATTCTGAAAATATTAAAATGTAATTTTTACTACTGAATATTTTTTTTAACATCAAGAAAACTTATGCAAGAATTCTGGCATTCATTTGGAAGAATTTCTTCAAATTAGAGTTTTCTGAGATATTTAGGTATCAATTTGCAAAAAAGCATTCCAGTTTTTTAGATTTTTTTATAGATAACTAAAGTGTGCTGAAAGTTTTAGTACACTGCACAGTGATAGGGTGGTCTTTGCCTTAGATATAAACATCTTCATCTTGATAGCTCAAAAGGTGTAATTTTTCTGCCTTCTTGTTTTGCACAAAGAAAAATTTATAAATTTCCTGGAAGTCTTATTCACACTTCTTATGTTGTGGGTATGGATTATGTTAATCTACTGCACACAGTTGTTACTTTAAGTAAGGGTTGAGTGACAGCTTCTGGACATTCACATTTCTTTCCTTTCTTTCTGCAGGACATGAAAGCTAAAAAAGAAAACACCTCAAGAGCTTTTGGTTTTATTTTTTTGTTTTTTGTTTTTGTTTTTTTTTAAAAAGTTGATAAACTGTGCATACTTCATTCACAACAGATTTTCTATACATTCTTACATTTAAACAGAAGTACACAGTTACTGTTAAAGATGCAGTATTATCTATCAAATATTTGCTTTATTATTGTGTTTTGTAAATTTGTTTGTCAGGATAAACTTGATGTGTTAGGAATTAAACATGTACATTTAGGTGCCAAATATGATTGTTAACCATATGTAATTTATTAACTATGTTCAGAGTTTATCTCAGACTGTTAGAGAAAATAAGCAATATTTTTAAATGAAGTTCTAAATTAGTGAAATCGTAAATAACAAAAATTAATTTGAATTCCTCTTAAACTTTTTAGGCCAAAGGTAGCATGTAGGAAATTAACTTTTAAATGGGTATTGTGGTAGTATACAAATGTATATTTTTACTGTTACTGTAATAGCATATCTGATGGAATTTTTAGGTGATATACTGCATCCTTAATTGTAATTGAGTGTAGCAACACTCATGTATCATGTGTAGAAATTAACACTTGCAGTTAACTGCTTAAAAAAAACTGGAACAAATTGTCAGTGCTAAGTAAGATTCCATTAACCTTATTTTAAAAAGGACTGGCCATTTATAACAAACTAGCAATTTTTATTTTTCTCAATGAGCAGGATCTGGAACTCCTAAGCCATCTACTCCTACACCAACCCCTTCATCGACCCCACACCCTCCTGATGCTCAGAGCTCAACTCCTATTACCCCTTCAGCCACCCCTACTCCCCAAGATTCAGGCTTCACCCCTCAGCCCACTTTGTTAACTCAATTTGCTCAGCAGCAAAGGTCTCTGAGCCAGGCAATGCCTGTAACGACCATTCCTCTTTCCACCATGGTAACATCCATAACTACAGGAACCACGGCCACCCAGGTCATGGCAAACTCTGCTGGACTTAACTTCATCAATGTTGTGGGCTCTGTTTGGTAAGTTTGCACTGATGCCCTGATTTTAGTTGTTTTTTTGTTTTGTGTGTGTGTGTGTGTGTGTGTGTGTGTGTGTGTGTGTGTGTGTGTGTTTTAAGATATTCTCATTGCTCTAAATTCTTACTTGTGAAATTAATAAATTGCATATTTCTGAAACTGAAAAATAGATATGGATAGAAACTATCTCAACAAATATCTTTTAATTTATGTTTTAATTTTAGGTAACATATGTATATATGCACTAACCTGATACTATTTCACATTGACAGCAGTATAGATTTTCTTGTTTATCCTTAGTGTTACCATCTTTTAATCCCTTGATTAATGCTTTTATTCTTTTTCAAATTAGATTTTAAACCTTGATAAATATAAAGTAATTAATTTTAGATAATCTTACTATCTAGCATAAAAATGAAACAGAGCCCCAAAACTGATTTAAGACTGAAATACTTAATTATGTTTGTTTAGTAGTTTGTTTTTTAATCCAGGGAATTAATATGTGACTGAAATTTTCTCTTGTAGTGCAAGTATTAATGCTTTGTCTTATTCTCCCGCAGTGGAGCTCAGGCTTTGATGAGTGGTTCAAACCCTATGCTGGGCTGTAACACTGGTGCCATAACTCCTGCAGGAATAAACCTGAGTGGCCTTCTCCCCTCAGGCGGTCTGCTACCAAATGCATTGCCCGGTGCAATGCAGGCAGCTTCTCAAGCAGGTCAGAATATTGGAAATAATAATCTTTAAAAAATTAAAGTACATGGTAATATAAAAATGTCATTTTAAGCATATTATGTACACTTAACATTCTTATTTCTTGAAGCATTATGTCATAGGTATTTCATTTAAAAAGCCCTTGAAGTTCTGGTAGTTAAAAACCATTTAGCAGGGGCGCCTGGGTGGCTCAGTGGGTTAAAGCCGCTGCCTTCGGCTCAGGTCATGATCCCAGCGTCCTGGGATCGAGCCCCGCATCGGGCTCTCTGCTCGGTGGGGAGCCTGCTTTCTCCCTTCTCTCTCTGCCTGCCTCTCTGTCTACTTGTGATCTGTCTGTCAAATAAATAAATAAAATCTTTAAAAAAAAAAAAAAAAACCATTTAGCAATTTTATGAAGAAACTTGCTAAGTTTGTGCAACTTATATCTGCCTTCCAAAATAATAAATTAATTTTGATAGCCTTGCTGTCAGTGTAGTCCTCCAATTCCAGGTAAAAGAAATATATTTTGGAAACATAGGTTGTGTGAGAAAGGCAACATAGAATGGCAATAAAAAGCCTGGGCTCTAGAACCAGACTGCCTAAGTTCGAATCGTAGTTGTACAACTTACTGAATAATCACAGGAAAGTCACCTCACTTTCCTTGTTAATAAAATGAGGGAGAATAATGCTTTGCTTCATAGTTGTGAAGGTTGAATGAGTAAATACAGATCATGTACTTTAAACTGCCTGAGATGTAATAAGCATTCAAAAAAATTTACTGTCCTCATCATAAACAGTAATAGTTTTAGTGCAATAATAATTACTGTTACATGTACTGGAAAACAGTTCTAACAACTTATGCTATTTTTTAATGCTGTTTAAAATAATGTTTTGTAATATCTTGGAATAATCCAATTTCTTAAACTACTGAGAAAAAAAGTAAGGAAAAACAAACTTGACAAAGTAAGAAAAATTTATCAAAAAATTTCTGAGTTATAAGAAGTCAAACCCAGTATAATTTAAACAGGTAACATATTGCTGTGATCTCATTTTAATGTTCATAAATGTTAGTGGCAGAAACTCGAAATGGAATCATGTGTTGAATTTAGGATGCTTATATTTACTTCTACCAACTAGTTACGTGTGGCTACAGATGGTCACTGTGGGGCCTAAAAGGAGTCACATAATATTTCTCCCTTGACCTCAGTTTCATTTGTTCTAAAATGGGAATAAAAATATCTAACTTCAGATGGCACTTAAGAAATGTTAATGAAGTGATTTGAAAGTGCCTTTGATAAGCAATAAGCATTAGATAGATGACATTAATTTTTAAAAGAATTATGGGGGTGCCTGGGTGGCTCAGTTGGTTAAGTGTCTGCCTTCGGCTCAGGTCATGATCTGAGGGTCCTGGGATCCTCTCTGCTCAGCGTGGAATCTGCCCCTCCCTCTCCCCCCGCCTTGTTCTCTCTCTGTCTCTCTCTCAAAGTCTTTAAAAATAAATAAAGGAGGTTATGTCATATCTTTTCATGAGAATTTTTCCTGATGGGGATATAGCAATACTGTAATATTTTAATGTGATTATGCTTCTTCAGTTTCTTATTACAAGGCTTTGATACCATAACCTGTGAATGTTCTGCCTTTTATCTTTTTATAATGCAATTACCTACTGAGAGGACTAAATACATTTTAATTAGTGCTCAAATTGGTATATTTTGTTGGCAAAATATGCACATACTTTGAAACCATGGTCTGCAAACTACGTGAATGGTTATATGTTTAAAGGTTTCCTTTAAAAAAAAAAAGACAGGGGCGCCTGGGTGGTTCAGTGGGTTAAAGCCTCTGCCTTCGGCTCGGGTCATGATCCCAGGGTCCTGGGATGGAGCCCTGCATCAGGCTCTCTGCTCAGCAGGGAGCCTGCTCCCCCCCCCCCGCCCCCGCCCCGCCTGCCTCTCTTCCTACTTGTGATCTCTGTCAAATAAATAAATAAAATCTTAAAAAAATAATAAAATAATAAATTAAAAAAAAAAAAAAAGACAGTAGAGAGGAAGAATATGCCACAGTGTGGAGAGGAAGAACATGCCACAGAGGCCATGTGTGGCCCAGAAGGCCAATCCCTGCTTTATGTGTTCTATGTTGCATCACAGATTTTGGAGATGAAGTTCAGAAATAACAGCATTGTTTCCTGATCAGTTTTGACAAAATTCAGTGTTCTTTAACATTATTATTATTATTATTACTATTAGTACTTGGAAAAAATAGCAAACAGCACATGGGTTCTTGGAGATAGGTTTATTATTGTATATACTACTTAGCACTGAGAAATTTAAATAGATGTCCATACCTGAAATGTATTTGCACAAGAGAGACAGTTTTGTTATATTCATGGTGTCTGCATACTTCCTGATTACTTTCTCTAGCCAAAGTCAAAATAGTGGTAAAAGAGATAATCATTTCTGAAATAATAGAATACAGGCTTTATTGCACTTTGAAGATAGTGCATGTTCTGCTACAAATTGAAGGTTTGTAGCAATCCTGCATCAAGCAAGGCTCTTGATTGACATTTTTGCAGTAGCTTTTCCTCCTTTCATTATCTCTGTATCACATTTTGGTAATTCTTGCAGTATTTCCGATTTTTTCATTATTCATTTTTCAAAGTCCTCTGTGATCAGTGATTGTGACACATTGAAGACTCAGTTCATGTATTTTTTAACAAAATATTTTAATTAAGGTCTGTACATTGTGTTTTCAGACATAATGCTATTGCACATTTAATAGACTGCAGTATAGTATAAACATAATATATTCACTGGGAAATCAGAAAATTCATTTGACTTGCTTTATTGCAATACTCACTTTATTGCAGTGGTCTGGAATTGTACCCACAATATCTCTGAGGTATGCTTATAAAATGTGTATCTGGTGCTCCGTATCTTTGAATAAGATCTTAGTGTTAATAGATATTGATGATTTTTTTTTGTTTTTTTCTAAAAGTATAGAAAAAATAACTGCATCTATGTAGAAAGTACTTAACATATTTATAGATACTAAAGTATAAAATATTTTGAAGTGTAATAACATTTTAATTCTCTCTTGTAACCATGAGTTTTATTTAACAGGTGTTCCATTTGGTTTAAAAAATACTTCAAATCTCAGGCCCTTAAATCTACTCCAGGTAAATGTGATATACTGCTTTTGATTGAAGTTTTTATGTTTGGTATCTTTTTTTAATGGTGTATATCTGATCATATAAGCATTTGAAATGTTGAAGTCTGTTTGAAATCTTCTAAGGGTGTGGTTAATTATTGCTTTCTTTGTATGATCACAAGGAAAGTAGACAAAGAGAAAGAATCTGTATCCTACATACCACACTCATTGGCTCTAGCACCCTGCCTAATCAAGCACTAGCTGTTTAGTGGGGAGAATTAACAACTACCAAGGACTACACTTGCCTACAATAGAAGTAATAAATATACTTAGAAAATAATTCCTCTTTCAGTAGGCATTTTATGTATGTATTATACATGCTTATAGAAAGATTTTAAAAATAGGTAAGTGTTCTTTTCCAAAGCAGAATATGATTTCATAGCACTATTCCAGGCACCTAACAGTCACTCATAAAATGTTTGTCAGATTACAGTTTGTGTCTAATGATGAGGCATACTTACATGTTAGCAGTGTCAGCATATAAAAAGAGATTGGAAATGGAGAATTTAGTACACGTTGTGAACTTAAAATATTCTGAGTGTTATGCTAGGTCCTTTATTTTAAGGATGAGTTCCAGTATAAAGCTACCACGTTGGAAAATGGATGGGAGATTGTCTTCAGAGAACTTTTAGAAAAGGTAGAAGTGAATGTCTGGACACAATATGGCAGAGTTTTGGATTATTAGGATATAACAGTATCAGACAGGAGCACCTGGGTAGCTAGTTGGTTAAGCATCTGTCTTAGGCTCAGGCTATGATTCCAGCGTCCAGAGAGAGATCTAGCCCCATGTCAGGCCTGCTCAGCAGGGAACCTGCTTTTCCCTTCCCCTCTGCCTGCTGCTCCCCCTGCTTGTGTGTGTGCTCTCTCTCTGTCAAATAAGTAAAATTTAATAAAAGAACAGTACCAGACAAATCAGCCCAACCTGGTTTTCAGGAATAACAAATCAGAAAGTATATTTCAAGCCAAAACTTAAAAAAACATTTCTTACAGAAAATAAAAACGGTGTCTGTATTTATGGAATGTAATCGCAGAACAGTCCGCTTGTAGTATCAACAGACCACAGATCATACTGGTTTATTTAGCCAGCTTCTTTGCATATTGCTCTTGGAAAGGAGTGGAATTCCTTAATAGCACTAATTATAAGGAGTAAGGCTACATTTAAGTTACTTACATTTTGCTGCATTTATTATCTTAACTGATTGAGGAAGGAACAGTTGACCTATGCTAAATCCAAATTTTCCTAACAATGAGGTTTAGAGATAGTGACTTGAGGACACCTTTTTTTTTTTTTTTTTTTGGCTATGCAGATCTAAGAGTTCTGTAGTTGGGTATTTATTTGCTTGGACTTCTTAATGATTTCAAAGTGCTTCTACAGTAGTCCCCTGTTATCCCAGGAAGATGCATTTTCAAGACCCCCAGCAGATGCCTAAAACCTGGATAGAACCAAAACCCTGTATATACTGTTTTTTCCTCTACATACATACTGTTAACCTTAAAAATAAAACTCAGTTATTTTACCAGCAAAATGGGTTTATTTGGGAATAACAGAGAATTGCTTTTTGGGCCAAACAAGGTATAACAAAACCGTAGGGAAGTTCAACAAACGAAAGAGGGGAATGTTATTTTATGATGGAGCCGGAGGAAGCAGAGAAGGTTATTTTGAATGAAGTGCTTTGGAGAAAAGCAAGAGTTCAGGCTGATGACATCTTCTCACAGGGATGGCTGATTTCTTGTTGGAAATGCAGTGTACCTCTTTCCCTGCCGGGGCCTGTCACTTACGAATATTTTTTCCTGTTGAGGATTCTTTTGTTGGGATCTGTAATTGACAATCTTCCTATAATTGACATTGAGCTTCCTGATTCTAGTCAGTCATTTCTGTTTTTCACAATACCTTCAGTGAAGTTTAATTTGTGAATTAGACATAGTAAGAGATTAACAATAATAAAATAGAACAGTGATAATAAGTGTACTGTAATAGAAGTTATGTAAATATGGTTTCTCAAGTACAGGGTACTATACTTACCCTTCTTGTTCTGTGAGATGATAAAATGCCTAGGTGATGAGATGAAATGAGGTGAATGACATAGGTATTGTGATGTAGTGTTAGGCTACTCTTGACCTGACCATGTCAGGAAGATCATCTGCTTCTGTACTTCATTTGACTATAGTAACTGAAACCAGGGAAAGCAAAACCATGCATGAAGTTAGATTACTATGGCTTAAATGCATTAGGAAGTAAATGGTCTTCCCTTTATTCTGTAAGGGTTTAACCCTCTATAAACCCTCTATAAGGGTTTAACCCTTATAGAATAAAGGGAAGACCATTTACTTCCTAACGCATTTGAAAACCATAGTTTTAATATTTAACATGGAGTTTTCTGGATGCTTTAAAAAAGTATTTGGGTTTTTTGTTTGGGGTTTTTTTGTAGCAGTTTAGGTACAGAATGACAAAGCAGCAAGTTAATACCTTTAAACTAAAAATATGGCTATCTAATGTACTTCCATTACAGCTTTAGAATTCCTTACTGTGTTATATAAAAATCCATGCATATGTGGGTTTTGATAAAGCTAGAACAAACTAGAGAAGTTTTCTTAATATGTATATCACTAGTTTCTTGTTTATACTTTGTAATGTGTTTAATGCTGTTTTGTATTGATGTGTAAGAAGAGTAAAAGCAGTATGTATATTTGGATAGCTAACTATTAAGCAAAATCATAGGTGTTTGAGATTACTTACCTGTGTGAGAGTCTAAAGTAATGGCGATTAAAAATTGTTTTTAAATAGATTTTTTTAAAGGGCAGGGGTATTGGTTTGGTTTGGTTTTTGTTCACCTGTTTCCTCAATCCACAGAAGAATGCCTGATACATAGTGAATCTTCTGAAAGTGTTTATGAAATAAAGTTTTGGGTGCCTGGGTGGCTCAGTCGGTTTAGTGTCCGCCTTCGGCTCGGGTCATGATCCCAAGGTCCTGGGATCGAGCCCCACATCAGGCTCCCTGTTCCGCAGGAGGCCTGCTTCTCCCTCTTCCACTACCCTGCTTGTATTCCCTCTCTCACTGTCTCTCTTTGTGAAATTAAAAAAAAAAAAAACTTAAAAAAAAAAGTGAAATGAGCTAATTAGTTCTTCTTTAAAGCTTCCAGGTGGTTCACTCATTTTTAACACTCTGCAGCAGCAGCAACAGCAGCTCTCTCAGTTTACACCACAGCAGCCTCAGCAACCTACAACTTCTAGTCCTCAACAGCCAGGGGAGCAGGTATGTGCTTTCCAGCCCTCCATTTGCTTTGTATTACCGAATTGTAACTTTTTTTTTTTTAAATTCCAACCATATTTGACATGGTTTTAGTTCAGACAATTCTTGTTCTGCTTTTATTATTAGTAGCAGTGGTCAGTTATTGGGTACCTATTTCAAATTCTTTTTCTGCCCCTGTAGCCCATACGTTTTTTGCCCAGTAATCATCCTTCTGTTTGCAGTGTTTTGTCTCTGTTGGAATAGAAATGTCCATATTATCATGAAGCTTAGGGCAAAGGGAAGATAGACTTAAATAAATATTTGTATATTGTTAAACAGAACGAAATTGAGTAAGAACTGCAGTAAATTAAAGGAGAAGGAACTACAAGTTTTTGTGAACCCTCACTACACTTTGGAATCATCAGGGAACTAAAAGTACTGATTCTTGGGTCCTGTCACCCCCAGAGTCTCTCTTAGTTCACAAAGATACCCCAGTTAAGTATTGGCTGGGTTAAGCTCATCCTCTAGTAGATTCTCAGGAAGGGCACATTCAAAACAATTTTTCATTATTCTTTAACACATGAAGGATTACTTGACTGGATATAAAATTGATTTGCACTTTTTTAAAATTATGGTAAAATACATGTAATAATTTGCCATCTTCAGTAAAATACATGTAATATATAATTTGCCATTTTCATCATTTTAAATATGCATGTTAAGTAGTGTTAAGTATATTCATATTGTTAGGCGACCAGTCTCTACAGCATTTTCCTCTTGCAAAATTGAAACTCTGTACCCATTAAATAATAATTTCCTATTTCCCTCTCCTACTAGCCCTGACAGCTGTCATTCTCCTTTCTGTTTTCTCTGCATTTGACTACTCTAGACAGTATTTGTCTTTCTGTGACTGGTTTACTTCATTTAGCATAATTTGCCCAAAGTTATTCCATATTGTAGATGTGTGTCAGAATTTCCTTACTTTTTAAGGCTGAATAATATTCCATTGTGTGTATATACCACATTTTGTTTATTCATTCATCTTTCAATAGACATTTAGATTGCTTCCATCTTTTGGCTGTGGTGAATGATGCTGCTGTGAACATGGGTGTACAAACAGCTAAGTCCCTGCCTTTTTTTTTTTTTTTTTTTCTTTAAGTCCCTGCTTTTCAGTTCTTTTAGATAATACCCAGGAGTGGGATTTTTAATTTTTTTAGGGACCTGCATACTATTCCATATGACTATACTATTTTACATTCTCCCCAGCAGTGCACAAGGGTTTCCATTTCTCCATATCCTCACAAGTTTTGACACTTGTTATTTTCTGGGGCTTTTTTTTAATAGTAACTAACCATCCTCATAAATGTAAGGTAATAGCTCATTGTGATTTGTGTTTCCCTAATGATTAATGTTTTTGAACATCTTTTCATATACTTGCTGGTTGTTCATATATCTTATTTGGAGAAATGTCTGCTAAGGTCCTTTTGCTCCTTTTTTAATTCAATATCCAGGTAAATCCTCTCACGATAAATATCTTGTAACTTTTGAAATGTTTGACTTAATGTTATTTACTAAAATGTTATTTCAAACACTGTTGTAGGTTGTAGCAAAGGTTGTCTTTTTCCGAGCAAAAGTTTTTAGTTTTGATGAAGTCTGAGTTATCAGTTTATCATATCTTGTGTTGTTTAGGAATGCCTCACCTAGCCCTGTGGCCCAGAGATTTTCTCCTTGTTGCCTTCTAACAGTTCTATGGCTGTTCATTTACATCTGTGATCTATTCCAGTTAATTTTTGTATAAAGTGTAAGATGTAGGTTAGAGGGTGAAAGGGATCATTGTCCAGTTGCTACACCACTAGTTGTTGAAAAAGCTATCCTTAGTCAGTTGAATTACCTTTGCGCCTTTGTGTTAAGATAATATTTTCATGGCTCTCTGTGTTCTCTATTCTCTTCCATCTATCTATGTATCTATCCCTATGTTGGTACCACACTGTCTTGATTAGTATAGACTATATAGTAAGTCTTAAAATCAGGCAGTGTGGTTCCTCCCATTTTATTTTTCAAAACTGCTTTTCTAGATTTTTTTTTCCATCTAAATTTTAGAATTATCTTGTCTATAGATACAGAGAAAAAAAGAACGTGTTGGGATTTTTAAAGGAATTGAGTTGAACGTGTAGGTCAGTTTTAAAGTGACTGTACCATCTTTACTATGTGAATTGCCAGTCTGTGAACACTTTGGTTCTCTTTTTACAAGACCTAATGTTGGTATTTTTCACCATATCGGGGAAAAAAAAATTTCACCAAGTCAAAATTGTTTTTCTTTTTGTACAATCACATATTATTTTTTTTATTCAGGGTTCTGAACAAGGTTCAACCAGTCAAGAACAGGCCTTATCTGCTCAGCACGCTGCTGTTATTAACCTTGCTGGAGTAGGAAGTTTCATGCAGTCACAGGCAGCTGGTTGGTATCTGTATACCTTTATATGTTGAATTTACTAAAAATAACTGATCACATAGGGATCTGAATATTTTAATTATTTCTTTCCTTCTCTTACAAGCAGTAATGGCGGAAAAAATACGGTTCTATTTAATGCATGAACTGTTAAGTTGATTGATAGTGCTCTCAGTTTTTTTTGTTACTATGACAGTTGATTAAAAGTATTTTTACCTATATATATTAATAGCAGTTGGGGTTTCCTCACATTACAGTTGGTAAAATTTTATACAATTATCCAACTTACTTAGGAAGCTACCAAAACTGTTAAATCTTCAGTTCTCCTGGGTTATTGAGACTGCATTTTTCTTGATTGCATAATCTTTGGTCTCATTCTGGTAGCTTGCAAATTACATGAATCAAGACTTAATGGTCAGCGTAAGTTTTATAAGCCACTTTTATCATTTGTTTAAAAAAATGAGATTATACTAAAATGACTGTTCACTTCCAGCAGTAAATGGTGAACCAAAGATTTACCTTTAATGAAGATACCTTGTCACTTAATGACAGTAATTATAACTTTACATTTAATTTACTAAGCCACATGTATAAGTAAGCTATGATAGAGTTTGAGGATTGAGTGAACAAACATGTCAACATTTTGAATTATCACTGGGCTTAACTGTCCTATCTCTACAACTCCCAGTGTCTGAATTTAGAATAAGCAGGATCTTACATAATGCCCTATTTTGAGCTTGTGAATTTCCAGATGGAAATTTGTGATCATAAACCTTTACCACCCAAGTTATAAATCTCCTAAAATGGCTGTTGTATATTTTAGTGGAAAGAATTCTAGGCTGAAAAATCATGAGAACGTTTCTAGCTCTAGACCTGTCGGTAATTACTTTTGAGTGAGTCACTAGACCATCTTGACCTGGGGTTTTTTCATCTGTACATTGAGGGGGTTAAACTGATTACTCTGCCTACCCCACCCCTCAGCTTGAAAAGAAAGAAAATATTGCAGTCTCAGTTCAGCACCATTGTTGGCTAGTAATGTAGTCTGAAACTGATCACAGCATCTTTTGTTTAAAGCTCTTATCCACCAGTTTTATCATTGTGGTAGATTGGACTTCTCCCACTCCTTTCCTACTTCATTGATTAGATTTTAAAACAACATACTGTATTTTACGTTTTTGCAAGAAAGCCTTCTCAACAAAATAGCACTAGTATCAAATTTCATTGTGATGCAGGGAAAGAGATATAGTCCTTTGGCACACAGGTACTCCCTTCCCTTTCATATCCAGGAGGTTCTATAATCAGTGGTACCCTCAACTAACAGGAGACTATACTAAATTTATTCTCAAATGTCTGTGATTTGATACTTAAGATTAATCATACTGATAACTTTTCTATTATTTCATTTTCTGTGTTGTCCTTTTCTAACCCTGGTAGCCTTCAAACTTTTTGACTGGCCTGCTTTCCCCTTCTCCTCTCTGTAGTGTTGTCTCAGCTTGGCTCTGCCGAGAACAGACCTGAGCAAAGCCTTCCTCAGCAGAGATTCCAGCTCTCCTCTGCCTTTCAACAGCAGCAGCAACAGATACAAGTAATCCAGCAACTTCACTTTGATTACATTTTAAAGATACTCTGCTCCAAAAGTACTTCAACATACCTTACTCTAATTTTATTTTACTGTCTTTTAAGACTATACAGTAGTAGGTAAATAATTTAGCAAATTTTACTTAAAAGTCTGACAGGCCAGTCAACTTGGAGCACTGAACATATCTTGTACATTTAAGCCATACTCTTCCTGATTTAAAATTTTTCATGAAGTGCTGATGGCACATCAACATACATTTTGTAACAAGTTTGCAGTAATTTTTGAAACAGACATTTGTAAGTGCCAATGGTTAACTTTTTTATATTGTACTGCAGAAAAAGGCAAGTATACCAGTGTGCCTATTAGTAAATGTCATACCTGTTTTAGAAAAATGTTACTCCATGATTGTAGGAAGTTCGCATATTATAGTTGACTATCTCTGATAATGCAGGGTGGTTTTATATTGCTATAAACTATCATACAACAAAATAGTAACTGAAGTTGCTGAGTTACTACAATATAGACTGGCAGGGCAAAGTAACAGAAATATTTTTGAAGTTTACCAAGAACCCATTTTTAAAGCCCTCAGCAGGCTTCTGTGCCACTGGTGCTGTTTGACTGTGCATTGTCTCAGTGTGGTATAGTCCCTTTTTGTTATCTTGGTGCTTTCTCCCTTTCAGTTTTGTTGTTTTCATCTCTCAGGAAAAGCACCTTTTCATACCTGCCTGCACTTAACATAACTTGACTTTTTTTTCCCCTCCCTTTTGCAGCAGTTGCGATTCTTACAGCATCAAATGGCTATGGCAGCAGCAGCAGCACAAACAGCTCAGCTACATCGTCATCGGCATACAGGCAGCCAGTCAAAAAGTAAAATGAAGAGAGGCACACCAACCACTCCAAAATTCTGAGTCTTGTTTTTTGTTTTTTTTTTTTCTCTCTCTCTCTCTTTTTTAAAACCATAAGAGCATTGAATCAAAGGATTCTGAGTTTCTACTTCCATTTTTGGTTTTGTTTATTCAAATGTGTCAGTATTTTACATTGCTAGATGTACAAACTTTATACAGAAGCACAACCCTATGATTTTTAATTAAAAACGGGAATGGTTTAACGAACCATTAGGGTTGGTTTGCCTAAGTCATTGCTTTTTAAAAAATGGTTTCACTGTACATACTACATACGGAAGTGACCTAAGAAATACTAGAAACATCTTTCTGAAGAATGTAGTTTGATATTTATTTAGTATAAAAGGTTTGTGCACAGTGTAACAAATACAGTTTTTACAAATCTGTTTTGGAAATGTGGTGGTTGTTTATTTGGGTTTCATACTATTAATTACTTCATCCATCAGTTTTTTTACTTCTTTGTGTCTGGTAACTGCTCGACTCATACAGTCCTGAAGTTTAGCTCCAGTCAGCCCACTTCCACCTGAAAAATTATTGTAACAACACTTTCAGTGTCTATCATTTTACATCATATACATCATTTGATGTTGATTTTTTTATGTAAAAAAAAAAATCAACATCAAGTATTAAGAAAAAAAATTCAATAATGTAAGCCAGTGAGACTGTTCCAAGATTTGCAGATTGTGTTTTAACAAGACTTGCAAGTGATTTTGATGCATACCATAAGTTTTAAGAACCACTGACAGACAAAAATAGATTAAGTAAGGAATCTGAGATAACAAAGAAACTGCAGTAAAGAATAAAACCTCTCACATTCCATTTGATACCCCCTAATACAGAGAAGCTCACACTGACTTTATTTTACATGTTTAGGTTTGAAATGGAAGGAACATGCCTGGTTTGTGAAGACAACATAGCTTGCCTTCCTCATCCATTACTACTGTTAAGGTTCCAGTTGCCAGATGTTCCTCTTCTCCAGTAGGGTCAACTATGAGCAGAGTGCTATTTAAAATACAAGAAAAATATAAATTATCGATCCATAGAAATAATTTTATATACAAAGAATAAAATGAACTTCCAGCCTTTTAGCTTAAGTACTGATGTTTGATTTAAACACTAAAATAGACCTGGTGGGAAACCAGAAATGTTAATAGCAACCTAACATTATACTGCATGTAAGAATCTTTACTTTTCAATTTATAAATATACTAATAAAGTCCTTCGCAAATACAGAAGGTAGTCTAAGGTAAATCTTCTGTGAAAGAATTAAGAAGATTAACATTACACAGGAATAAGAAAACCAAGAAACAGGGAGAACACAAAATTCATCATTCAAATCAGGATGGTTTTGAAAGTATAAGGCGAAGCTAATAATAATTCTGCAGGGACAACAGTTATAAACCTAGATGTTCAGGGCAAACTAGAATGTATGGTCACCTTAGGTTATTTCCTAAAAAGTCAGAATGCTGAGTAACAATCCATTACCTTAATTACATAATATTTTATACATCTGATTAACTTACTCATCAAATACAGCAAAGGAAGTTGCAACTGGATGAGTTCTAATATTCAGATAACTTTTCTTCTTTAAATTAACTTCTGCTAAACCAGTTTCTTCATTTATAGTAACTTCTGGCAGCTGTACTAGAAAAAGGCAAATACATGAAGTAAGTCTCTCACTCTAACAAATATAGGTTTCTGTGCTTTATTCACACTTCCCTCTTTAAATTACTTAGAAGTATTTTTTTAATTAGGATAATTAAGGTAAATTTAGTGGATATAAACATGGTTTCTCGTGAATGATCAATCACTAAACATTAACGAAAACTTTAAAAAGTTTATTGATTAAAGTTCAACAAAAAAAATCTAACACCAAGAAGGAATTGTGCCTTTTATTAAGGTTGCTTACCATTTTTTAAGGCTGCTAACAAAGCAAATGTACAGGCATCCAAGATGTTCCCATCATAGTCGAGGCAAATGATATCACAGTACAGAACCCAAGAAAGCTAAAACAGAATTTATACAAAGTGGGGTAGAACATGATATTTGTTTTAACTTATAAACCACAGAATCCTTGGTTAGACAAGCATGATAACCTTTAAGGCTCAAAAACTTAAAAACAGAAACAAACAAACTCTACAAAGTATATAACCAACAAAGTAGACAGGTTTGGTTTAAAAACAAAACAAAACAAAAAAACTGGCTTTTAACTACCAAACTGACAAGTAACATCTAGATTTCCATTTCCACTACAGATGTAAGAAGAATTTCTATTTTTGCTGCTAAGTTACCAGATAAAAGAAATGCTTTTGGAAGTCCTAAGTGAAGTCCAAAACATACTTTCCCCCAGAAACATTAACATATGAAATGGCTAGGCTTTACAATGCTAATAAATCTGTATGTAATTGAATAGGAAAAGCCTCTAAGTCCTAGTCAACTTTGTTCTAAGTCTTAGACTTGAAATTAAAGACTTAAAATGTATAGTGTAGATTTACTCTAAACACAACAGCTGATCAGATACTAATCTATATGGAATAAACAAGTGACTGAATTATTTGTTGCAAAAGGGAAAAAAAAGTTACCTCAGCTTAAAAAGTAGCCCCCAGTTAGGTAACAAATTACACAAAACTTTTTTTTTTTTTTTTAAGAACTACATGGTTTATTAGGTAGTTACAGAGTAAGCTAACCAAATTCCATCTTAGGACATTCATATTTAAGGCCACTGGCTTATTATTTTAATTTCCCTATTCTTTCCCTAAAAACAATTCAGAATTAATAAAACCTCATAGCTTCTTTATTCATCTTACCTTTCCTGGAGAAATGCATAAGTCTTCTTTCTGAATTATCTGTGAACTTGGATTTAATAATAAGCACAATAAATGAAAGGTCAAAAAACATCTGAAAATGAATGACAGTCAAATGTTCAGGATGATCTTACTTTTCAATGACATCTGCAATGAATTGGCTAGCCACTTGGGCCTCTTCTCCAGGAGGTCCAGACCGAAATCTCGATGAACACAGAGGTGGTAGATCCACATTAGGAACTGAAAGAAACACTCTGGAGCTATGAACTAAACTTCACCTCTGGTTTATGGAAGCGTTAAAGGTATTCTCAATCCACTGCAAATGTGACTATAGCCATAGATAAATTTGCCAAGTGGAAAGCATTATAACACATCAGTTATTTCTTTTTGATCTTTTTAATACTCTCAGGCTTAGATAAAATCTACTTCCAACTTTTTTTTTGCCCCAACACAAATACCAAAAATATAAAAGGATGTTAAGGAAGGCTTCAATCCCAAATCCTTCCAAAAAATAAGATTTCTTCCAAAATACTTAATTCTGTAACAGCAGATAGCCTCTACACTCATACCCAACTGCCTGCATTTTTAAAATGTTGGTACCTACCATAAAGAAGAGATGGTCCAAGGCAAGAAGAAAGTTGCATAGTGGTATAAATGATGAATACTTATGGGAACATAAAAGTTTGCAATTACAACCCTTTCCTAAGAGATTGTACTTTCTTGGTTGATGACATCTGAATGTATGCAAAGCTGAAAATTTTACAAAAATTCTGTATCTTGCTATTAGGCTATCTTCTAACTAAACCTTTTAGGACTGTCTGCCTCATTCCTATATATTTCTGAATCTTCTATATTCAACTCAGCTACTAGGACTGACCTACAATATTACCATTAAATGTATTAAAGTTTTTGTATTAAAATTACAAAACCATTTAACTTACCAACATATCCTTTATCAGGGGCATCTGTTGGTGGTGCTGCAAATTCCTAAAGAAGCAAACAAACATTTCCTATGAAAGAAGCTACTTAATAATTGTGAAGAGAGCAATCAGTTGTAAAAACCTTCAGCAAAGACCATCTTAGCTAGTTAACTACATCAAAAGCATCTACTATGCTTATTAGGGAGTCCTATCAGGCTATATGGACATTGTCACAAATCCTCATATTAGGTCTGCAAGATTAAAAAGCAGCATAGCTTAGCTGCCTAGATTCTAGTGCTACTAACCAAAATTAAATGGGGCTCTTTCAAAAAAAAGAAAAATATATATTAATTGATTTTCTTTCTCTCATTTAGTAGCAAAGAATCTAAATTTAAACCCAAAGTGATCCTTACACAGCCAAATATGGGAAGTGATAAAGTGATTAAAAGCAAAAGCCTGCGACTCAACCTGGTTCAAATGTCAGACCCATACTTTTCAGCTGAGGGATTTTAGTCAAATTGTATAACCTCTTACCATTCAACTTTCTCATGTGCAAAGTGAGAAGTTAATATGACCTACTTTTAGGGATTCTCAGTGAGGGTCAAATGAGATAATGTTCTGTCCCTAGCATAAAAGCTGGCAACAATTAAGTGCTCAGATCATATTGTTAGATACCACCCCAGCTTTATCACCCTGAGAAAAAATCTGAAGGTTAAGTAATTCACAGTGCAACACAGTGAAAAAAGCACAACCTTCGGAGTCAAAGTTCTAGTTCTGTTCCTGGATAAGTTACTGAACCTCATGTAAAACAGAAGACAGAAATTATACTTCAAATGACAGTTCTCATGATTAAACTGGTAATTCTGTATTAAAGCACCTAATTTAAGGTACCTGGTACATAAAAGGTATTCAGTAAACAGTGGCTCTTCTTACTCCCTCAAGCTTTCTTTGGAGTAGGCTCAATTTTCTACAACATTTGCACAGATTAAATGCTATCACTGGATAAAAGGATGTCACCAAAAACCTGCTCCTCAATAACAATCAAATTCTTAAAGAATAAAAGGTAGTGAGGATTTTTAAAATGGTTTCATTTCAGCCTATTTGATGCACGTTCATAAATTAAGTCACTGGACTTGGGTCATTTTTAATCTACTTTGAGTATTAGTATACTTAAAGATGAAAGCTCTTAGGAAATGAAACATACTAAAAAACTGCCTAGTCAACAGAAATATAGGTGTAAAAATTACAATCTAATAACAACTTGAAGCTAATTTGGTAATTCAAATCTCAGTAAGACATATTAAACCTACCGCCTTAATTCCACAAATTACGGTAGTATTTCCCAGCTTCACTAAAGCAGAACCATCTGCAGTACTAATTGAACCTGAAAAGATAATAAAATGAAAAAGTCCATGGAGTGTGTTCATTTTCTACATATAATTTTATCTTGCTATATATCTCAGTTGCTTATGTAAATTTATTCCTAACTCAAGTCTTTTTTAAATAATGTGACTATTTTAAAGTACTAGTGTTTTAGGAATTATTCACCTGTTTGAATTTGAGTTAATTTGAGTTAATCATTTTCATTCGGTCATAGAACTGTTCTGCAGATAAAGATCTAACACAAAATCACTGGGTTCCCTTATATGTGGTAGAATTTGGCTCAAATATTGTTTAAATGGTCAGTTTAAAACTCAAGAATGTCATACAGGTTAAACTGGAAAATTCCGTGCTCACAACAGAAAGTTAAGTAAGTGTAAGATAAAAGAAAACCATGTCTTGGAGGTTTTGAAGGAAGAAAGGGGGGAAAACACTTTACAGTCACTTCAAAATTTAAAGAGAACGTAACAATTGAAACAATAGTTCAAAAAACATCAAGTAAAAACACATTAAAAAAAAGTCTGAAGCAATTTCATTCTATTTTAGAATTCAAAATATCCTCACCTATGTTGACAGTTGTGGTTCTGAATTCACCAAGTTCTCTTCCATCAGGACGGCAGTTCTCTTTCTAAATAAGTAAATTTACATAAAGTAAATTATGTCTATGTATTTTATACACACCAGGAAAAACACATTAAACCTCATTAATTCACATAATTTGAAAAGAAGCATAGGATACTGTTATCAAAAGATACAACCTGTACGGTACGTAAGCATCTTTACTTACCAAAAATCTCCTGTAATACTCCAGAGGTTCCACAGTTCTGAAACATGTTAAGAATATATCTAAGGTAAGTTAATGAATCTTAACATAAATCCAGAAAATGGCAAAGATTTTAGGTGTGATGATGCAGCATAAATCTTCCCAATTTGTTACTAAGTTTCTTTCATGAATTCTGATGTTTTGTTGCCACATGTAACTATTAAAAAGAGGTACTCTTGCAGTAGTAATCCCACTCAACTGCTGTCCTTAACCTATCTTACAGGTTGGAGCCCAAAGCCTTTGGGCATCTTTAAAAGAATTAATCCAGTTGTTAAAATAATGTCACTTTCGCTCTGAAGCAGGGATTCTTAACATTTAAAAATTACATCTTTATTTTCACTATCCTGTAACTGAAATTTAGCATATCCTCCAATTTTGACTGCAGGCAATAAGCCTTTATAATATATTAGTACCTGCAAATTTAACAACCACAGAGATTAAATGTATTCTTTTTTACTTTATAGTTGTCGAAGCTTATGTGCAAACTTTGGAATTCCAGGAGTTACTAGACTCCCCAGTAGAACTTGTTTAAGAATGTTCATTTTTAAAAAGAGCACGTATATATCACTATATCAAGAACTAGGAATTTATACAAATAGAAGATAGCTGCGTCAATACAATGGTTTTCCTTTGGAATCTTATGTATTTTATCCATTTAAAAACTTAACTCTGAAGACAAAAATCTACAGGCTTCACCAGCGTGGCACAAAAAAGGCTTAAGTAAAACCTTCCGAACAAGGCACAATCTTTTTAGAAATAAACCACGGAGGAAATGAAGCACAGGGTGGCATGTGGTTCTGATGGAACATTTTTAAAAAGATTACAGCGGTGTCCCCTGGGGCCGCACATGCACTACACCAAGCCACAAGCGCTTGCCGCGGGTACTGAACTCTGTACAGTCTCTTCCATCTCCCGTCTCACTGCAGAGAAAAAGCCCCCTTTCCTTTCACAACGACCACCTCCAGGTCCTTCCGCCCGTCGCCTACTTCCGTGAGGGAAAGAATGGGAATCTAACAGGGTGGCCTCCAGGTGAAAAATATCCCAGCGAAGGGTTAAAGGAAACCTCCAACCGCCAGAGCACAAACACGCGCCCACGGGCCGCCAACACTCACTTGAACCCGGCCGCCATCTTCCCGCCCGCGCGCGTGCGCGTGCGCCGGGCGACTCTGGGCCCCCGGGCCGCGCGTCTACACCGCCCCCAAACTTTCGGCAGGGACGCGTGCGCTCTTCGCCCGCTTGCCGCAGACGCAGGGGGCTGGGAGTGGGGAAGGTGGTTTCTCGCCCACCTTTGCTCCGGTGGTTTCTAGCCCCGCACACCTCTAGGCTTCTTTGCTTTGGATGCGTTTTTGACGAATCTGCTCTTATGAAAGAGACGAGTGTGTCTCTTTACAAACACTCTGGTAGTTCAAGGGTTTAAGAGAAAACTGACCTTATTTCCTAGATTTGAGTAGTGAGTGTGGGAGCATTATTTCAAAGTTTCTGTGTCCCTTTCCCGCCTCCGTCTTGGGCTGGGCCCTGGGCTTCTCCTTCCAAGTAAAGGGCTCCCTGCTCCAATTACTGGAGAATTATGTAAACTTTCTGTGCGCTCATTATCCGCACCAAGTTACACTTTGCCAGGTCCCCGGGCTCCAAAGGAGCGCCCTGTGTTGTAGGCTGTGCTGTGGCTCAGAGCCTCCACCTCCCTCCTAGGTAGGGTTGCCAGACACAGTACAAGACATCCAATTAAATTTGAATGTCAAATAAACAAAGAATTTTTTTTTCTATGAGTATATGCCAAATAGTACATGTTACTATGATGAGGGAGCAGGAGGCTAGCTGAGGACAAAGAAAAAGCTGGCACCTTGCACCCCCTCTCCATCCGCTCTCCTTGGTGATAAGTGTAGCATTCTTCAGGCACCCCTGACCACCATAGATGAGAAACAAATAGTTAACTTGCAGAGATCACAATCCTGCAACACAGGAATCTCCCAACTATCTTGGTGTTAATGGCTTGCCAAAAGAACATTGATCAAGCCTCGGGTATCCCAGCACCTTGTAGGCCCGCTTTAGCATATGAAAGCTCTGTTGAAACCTCCCTTTCCCTCACCTTCCCCCAACCGCAGGGTACATAACCTGCCATCCCTTACAACCCGGGGCAGCAGCTCTTTCTGCCCACGGGTCCTGTCCCCGTGCTTTAATAAACCACCATTTTGCACCAAAGATGTCTCAAGAATTCTTTCTTGGTCATCGGCTCCGGACCTCAGCCCACCGAACCTCACTTAGGTTCTAGAACTTCAACAATTAGTTATTACCAGGGGCTGGGGCCAGTGAAGAATGTTTTAGAAACAGATAATGGTGATGGATGCAGAAAATTGTGAATGTAATTAGTACCACTATGTATTGTACATTTAGGTTAAAATGGCAAATTTATTGTTGTATCACACTTTTTAAAAACTCGTGTAATATACCAAAACCTTTTGAATGGGTGGGTTGTATGGTGTGTAAATTCTATTTTAACAAGGCTGTCAAAAAACTGTTCACTGCTTACCTAAAATTCAAATTAAGTGGACATTCTGTATTTTTACTTGCCGGTTCTGTCAACCCCGCATTGGAACGCGGCGCCTGCCTTTCCACCGCAGAGCCTCGCTCTGAAGAGCTGCGTGTTTGTCTCCTTGCCGCAAGGGGCGCTGTGGGCAGCGGGCGCCCGGCCGCAGAGGACCCTCTGCCGGCGGAAGGCGGGGCGGAGGGGCCGCGCTTCCGCGTGTGTGTAGGTGCTGGGTAGGGTAGGGCGGCGACCTGGGCATGGAGGATGAGTTCGCTCCTGCTGCAGCTGGCGGTGCTTGGCGTGGCGCTGGCGGCGGCAGCCCTGATACTGGTGAGGAGAGGGATGGGGGGCCGACGCGGGCCTAGGCTCCCTGCTGTCTTGGAGACTCGGCCGCAACGCATCCTCGCCTCTGCACAGCCCACTCACTCTTCGACATGACCCTTTTCACCACGCCTCTCCCAAGCCTTGACTCCACGATTTTCTCTCCTAGAATTTCACACCCCCTTTCTTCCCTTTTTTATTTTTATTTTGGAGCTTTGCCTCCATCTGTGCCCAGAACCTTGTACTTTTGTTCACTGTAGGACGTGCTCACCCAGTCTCTACTCGTCCCTTGGTACCCGGCCCTCTGTCCACCCGCCCTGTCAGTCCCGACCTCTCCAAGACTTCTCCCGGATCTGCAGCTTATGCAGCTCTGGCTCCACCCGGGAAGGTCTTGAGCTCCCGGGATGTGCGTGCTCCCTGGACCCATCCTTTTCCTGATGTGGTTAAGGAGACAGAAGGTGGTGACAGAGCATTGACGAGAGCCATCTGTTACAGATCGGAATAAATCAGTGGATCAAGAAGACCAACCAAGGGACACAGTAAGACCAAGACACACAGGCCTAGTGTTACCATATGTTTGGGAGTCGTTATGTCCCAAAATTAAACACCCTATATTCGCTGCCTCTAAAGGAGAATTCAAACTCGAATTTTCTTTGCCATTACTCTGGAAATAGAAACGTTGTAAACACTTGCTGGTACATAAGTAACAGACAGTTTGCCAAGTGAGCTTTCTCACTTATGAGAAATTATATTCCATATAATTTGGAATGAGCCTGCCATCCAGTTCCTACATGGAGAGGTTTCAGCTTCTTAGACACTCTGGTTCGCCCCCCAGATAGCACTGCTAAGGAAGGCCATTCTTCCATCTTGCTAGGTTTGCAAACTCAGTGTGTAGAAACAATTTAATAGAGAAAAAGCAATGTGTCCTGTTTGTGTCTGGGTGAAAAAGGAGTCCTCTCTCTCCCTTAGTGGTATATGAAGATTTCAGGGGTTATTCAGATTTTTGAGCAAGTCACTTTTTTTTTTTTTTTTTGATGGGGCAGAATTTTGACAGACGCTTGGATTGAATCTGCTTGTTGAATCTTATCTGTTGCACAGAGTTAAATGGGTGCATTATGAGGGTGTACTGCAGTATTTGATCCCACTAGCTTGAAGTGATTATAAGGGCTACCATTTATAGAGAATTTATAATATGCTGGGGGTTGTATTCAGTGTTTAACAGGGGGTTATCTCGTGTGATGTTTAAAGCAATGCTGTCATAAATGTTATCATCATTAGCTTCTTTTGATGAGACTGATTGGAGAGAAGAGCTTATGTGTGAAAATGTCACACAGCTAGTGGAACTTCATTTGTTTAAAAAGCCACAGCAGGAAATCATTATAAAAAAATAAAAATAAACAAAAAAAACTGGTTTCATATGTATCCACTTTCCATACATACTCTTCCTGACCCCACTTCCTTTCTGAATTATTCTGAAGCAAATCCAAGACATAACACTCTATCTGTAAACCCGCAGCATTAATCTCTAAAGACCTCCCTTTTTAAGTATAACCATAATAAAGTTATAATGGAGTCTTTAAAAATTTTAACCATTATTCAGTGATTTAGTGTCCTGTCAGTTCAGATACCTCATCTATGTTTTAGTATAGTCATTTGTTCGATTAAGCATTCACATACACTTAGCACTCTTGATATCTCAAGTATCTTAATCTGTAACACTTTGTCCTTCTTTTTTGTTTTGTTTTTTTCCCTTGTCTTTAATAAGTGGTCATTTATCCTGTAAGGTTTCTCAGAATCTGGGTTTTATTGATTTCATCCCATTGGTGACTTTTAACATCTTACTCTGTCTCCTGAATTTCCTATAAACTGGTAGTAACATTTAGAGACTTAACCAATGCATGTTTGAGTTTTTTAATTAAAAAAAAAGTATGTGACTGATGCTGAATACTTTCTCTCATATCATATCAGAAGGCTCATAGATTTTCTCTGGTGTTAAGATGGATCCAGGGGTTCAAGAGTTTTGTTAGCTTGATTCACCAATTCTATAGTTTGTCAGCCTAAATCCATTATTTCTCTGGGGGTTGCAAAGTGCAATATTCTAATTGTATCATTCCTTTTTTATGTATTATCTGAAATTCTATAATGAAAAAAGTTTCATTCTCAGCTATTCAATTACTCTGAAATATCTTTCATATATAAAAGGTAAGATAAAAGGCAAGTTTTCAAAATAATGACATAATTCTCTGGCATCTTACAAAGAGCACTGATTCCTTTTAGTAGGAAACTGAATTTAGAAATCACAATCTGAACACTGGGGTGCAGAATAGGAACTCATAACCACTAGTCAGGATACTGCCTCCATGTTCCTACTAATCAGAGCAAATTCAATTTCAGTATGTACCCAGTGGAATATTAAAAGTGGTCACCACATTAAAAATGAGTAGCATTCCAAAAATTTATGACTGTTTTTTTTTTTTTAAGATTTATTTATTGGGGCGCCTGGGTGGCTCAGTGGGTTAAAGCCTCTGCCTTCGGCTCAGGTCATGATCCTAGGGTCCTGGGATCGAGCCCCACATCGGGCTCTCTGCTCAGCATAGAGCCTGCTTCCTCCTCCCTCTCTCTCTGCCTGCCTCTCTGCCTACTTGTGATCTCTGTCTGTCAAATAAATAAATAAAATCTTTAAAAAAAAAAAAAAAAAAAGATTTATTTATTTAACAGACAGAGATCATAAGTAGCCAGAGAGGCAGGCAGAGAGAGAGGAGGAAGCATGTTCCCTGCTGAGCAGAGAGCCCAATGCGGGGCTCGATCCCAGGACCCTGGGATCATGACCTGAGCCGAAGGCAGAGGCTTTAACCCACGGAGCCACCCAGGTGCCCCTTATGACTGTTTTAAAAGGAGAAAGTGTACCAGTAGAGACAATGTTCCAAAGAGTGGTTATTTCCAACAATAACACAAATAAATATAGAAGGGAGCTATCTAACGTCAGTAGTGTATGGTGCCAGGGCCTACAAGTTTGATACTTCAAAAAGTAATGTATTCTGAATTCAAATCTGGGATAAGTGTCAAGAATATGTTCTTAAGCATTGCTGGTCCCTACTATGGGGATAGAGGGGTCTTCCCTATATATTCTGGGTCAGTCTGGTCCTAGTGAGGGAGGTCTTCCCTCACTCCGTACATTCCACCTGCACTGTGAACTTAATCCTGTGGCACATATAGGCTCCAAGTAGGAATGGGACCTCACTGCGTGTTTGCCAGGGATTGGGGGTTCAGGGCATCTTAAAATAGATGGCATTTCTATAGTGATTTCCCTATTAGATCTGGGATGACAGGTGGGAAGACATTGGGAGTCTCCTAAGTCATTAGTTCCTTACCAATGGAAGAAAGGACAATAATTAGTTCATAAGTAAGGGATTTGAATTTTGTTGTCACCTCCAGTCCAGTTAGTGGACTAAAAGGAAAAAGCAAATATTCCACCAAAAGAAAGAAAAAAAAATCATGTAAATGATGTATTCTTACATAACAAGTCTAAAAAAAGTCAACATAGCATGATTTCTTGTTTAACATACCTGCTTTTAGATTTCCTTTGTTGCATTTATAACTTCTACGAAAATGCCACACCTCCATCAGCATGAAGACGAGAAGTTCTTCTTAAATGCCAGAGGACAGAAGGAAACATTGCCCAGCATATGGGACTCACCAACCAAACAGCTCTCCGTTGTTGTGCCTTCATACAATGAAGAAAAACGGTGTAAGCCCGATTTCATTTTCTGGGTAAGGGGGTCATTGGGAAGAAAAGGAAACTTAGACTTTACTGTCTTTGCCAGAACGTTAATAGATGTGGGCTGTAGTGAGTGCATTGTTGGTAGTTATAGTTCATAAGAGGGGAAACAAAGCGTAGCTGTAAAGGACAGAGTCAACATCATGAAGTCATAGGACTGAAGTGTTCTAGAGAAGCCATAAGCCAGATGTGAACAGAAAACAGCCCTTCCAGATGGGAAAAACTATTGGGGGAGAAGCTTATTAGACTGTTCAGACTTTTTCCATATGTAAACTATGTGTTTGGGGGCTTGGAAAATTGTTTTCAAAACTAATTTTTCATACTTTTTTGTTTCTTTAAGTGCCTATAATGATGGATGAAGCTCTGGGCTATCTAGAGGAGAGACAGGTATCGTGTTTTTCCTTTCAATATGATGTCTCTTTTTTTTTTTTTTAAGATTTTTTTTTTTTTTTTTTTGACAGAGCGAGATCACAGTAGACAGAGAGGCAGGCAGAGAGAGAGAGAGAGAGGGAAGCAGGCTCCCTGCTGAGCAGAGAGCCCAATGCGGGACTCGATCCCAAGACCCCGAGATCATGACCCGAGCCGAGGGCAGCGGCTTAACCCACTGGGCCACCCAGGCACCCCTGATGTCTACTTAAAACTAGACTAGATCACCAACTTGTAGATCGTAGGCCAGATCTGCTATGAGAGACAGTGCCTGCCATGGCGGGGCCATCAAGGTCACCAGGCTTCCCGTGTTCAGCTTGCTGCCTACCCTCAGGTGTTAGCAAGCAAACCCAGCACGTGGCTTCCTGCCCCCAGAAGCAGGTGGATGAACCCAGAACAAACAAAGCTGAAATTTCTTATGTACCCTCTCACCCACTTTTTATCTTCTTGCCTGATGATACATTTGAAATTGAGTACGTCTGCAGACTTCGTGTGGCCCCATGATACTGTTTTTACTTTTGTGACTTTTTAAAAAGACATTCATTTGAAAAAGACTTATAATGAAAGTGAAATGGCTCTTGCTTTTCTTTATTAGTCAGAGGCATTCCCCTCATTTATTTTCTCTTCTTTCCTCACATAAAGAGAAGAAAAGTAATATGTGTCTTTGTTTTGTATCATCAGTTGCTGTTGGAAACTCCTTGGAGAATTTAAGGAAACAAACGAGCTTTGCTTTTTTTTTTTTTTTTTTTTTTTTAAGAAAATTCCTTGTTTTGATTAATTTTGGTTTTAGGTTTTACATATAAAAGGAAGATAGAAGATTCACTTAAAGAAAGGGGCACCTGGCTGGCTTGGTACGTGGAGCATGCAACTCTTGGGATTATGAGCCCAAGGCACATGTTGGGTGTAAAGATTACTTAAAAATAAAATCTTTTAAAAAGAAAAAATAAAAGAGGGAAAGAATGGAGCCTTTTTTATTATATGTGAGACTTCTATGGCTTCTGTTATGTGTTATTCACAAGAACCACAGGAACCACAAGGATTTTTTTTTGGTGGAGGGGTTGGGTTTTTTGGGTTTTCTAAGATTTTATTTATTTATTTATTTGTTTGACAGAGAGAGAGAGAGAGAGAGAGACGTAGGGGGAGTGGGAGAGGGAGAAGCAGGCTTCCTGCTGAGCAGGGATCCTGATGCAGGGCTCGATCCCAGGACCCTGGGATCATAACCTGAGCTGAAAGCAGATGCTTAATGACTGAGCCACCCAGGTGCCCCTTGGGGTTTTTTAAATGAGAAAACAGGCCAGAAGTTCATAAGGCTAAGAAGAGTGTAGCCAGGTTAGAATTACACATTCTAACCTTTAACTTCACGGACTTTATTCTCATATATGTTTGTAACATCTCTCAGAAGTGCTCAGCCCCACAAGCACCAGGCTGCTCCCACCGATTTGGTGTGGGGTAAGTTGCAGGGGAGGAGGGGGACAGGCTCACAGATGTTCAGTCAGTGTTTGCCTTCTGTTCCTGTCCAGTATCTTTCTTCCTTTTTGGCTTTTTTATTTTATGTGGTTTTTGTACACTTAATTTATATTCATTTTTATACGTATCACACTAAAACAATTGTTTATTTAAACTCTTTGTAATTTTATCAGAACTCTTCATGGCATTTATGCCAAATTGTGATATTTTATTTTTGTTTTGTACAGAAGCAAGATCCTACGTTCACTTATGAGGTGATAGTAGTTGATGATGGCAGCAAAGACCAGACTTCAAAGGTAAGTAAACTTGCTTTTAGGGTTGCCAATAGGTAGAAAAAATAGAATAATCTAGCAGATGTAAAGTCTTCTTTCCACTCATCAGAGAACGTGGACACTGAGCCAGCACTCTCTATTGTTAACAGCGTGGGTTCTCAGAAAGGCAGAGAGATTTCAGCTATGGAAAGCTGGAAAATAAACCTGCTATTCCACCACTCCATAGGCCAGGGAAGCTTTGAAGATCACCAAGTTGGGAGGGAACATGCACAATTCATCATGGCCACTGGGAGCCTTCCTTGCCTGCCGATACATGGTTCCTTTTTCCTAAGCACAGTTTTTTTTTTTCTTTATGCTCCACTTTGCCTCACAATTTCTAAAGCAGTCATGCAAATAGAAAGATGTCTTCACGTCTGGCTCTGGGTATCAGCTATGTCCTTTGGCATACCTCCATCCAGATTTACCCCTGGGAGGTAACAAGTGTCTTAGAGTATTGTCCCCTCACGTTCCTGCATTCTTAGACCTATAGCTACTGAGCTGCTAGAAATAATAAAAGTTAGTCTGCCAGGAGTGAGAATAAGTTCACACTCCCCATGGAAATGAGGGTCAAAGGGAGAGGGCATTGGGGTACCTGGCTGGCTCAGTCAGTAGAGCATGCAACCCTTGATCTTGGAATTGTGAGTTTAAGACTCATGTTGGGTGTGGACCCTACCTATAAAAAGGAAGGGAGTTGCCGCCTGGGTGGTTTAGTTGGTTAAGTGTCTAACTCTTGATCTCAGCTCAGGTCTCAGTCTTGGAACGTGAGTTCAAGCCCCACGTTGGGCTCCACACTGGGCATGGAGCCTATATAGAAAATAAAATAAAGAGAGAGGGTGCTGTTGATGAAGAGAGATAAAATAGGATAACCATGTGGAAAAGCAAAGGGTATGGACCATACTATAGTGAATTGATGACTGAGTGATGAAGAGATGTACCCAGCGAATACAGATCACTGTTTCATGGCTTCAGTTATAAATCAGAAAGTAATGGCAAGAACACCTGGGTGGCTCTATGGGTTAAGCTTTCAACTCTTGGTTTCATCTCAGGTCATAATCTCAGGGTTATGAGATCAAGCCCCACAGTGGGATACACACTCAGTGTGGAGTATGTGAACTCTCTCCCTTTGCCCCTTCCCCCCACTCGCACACACTCTCTCTCTCTCAAAATAAATAATCTTAAAAAGGGGGGCGGGGGGCGCCTGGGTGGCTCAGTGGGTTAAGCCTCTGCCTTCAGCTCAGGTCATGACCTCAGGCCCTGGGATCCAGCCCCGCATCGGGCTCTCTGCTCAGCAGGGAGCCTGCTTCCTCCTCTCTCTCTCTGCCTGCCTCTCTGCCTACTTGTGATCTCTCTCTGTCAAATAAATTAAAATCTTAAAAAAAATTTTTTTTAAATTGAGTAAAAAGATTTGGGGGGACATGGTCCAGGATATGAACAACTTCTCTGGGGAGTAAGATCAGTTACTGACAAGTAAATGAGTTGTTAACCAGTAAGGGGGGGGTGGCAATCTCAAGTGTGTAACAGTTGATCAGTGCATGGATTTTATTTTCTCTAGCAGCTCATTAGTGTAAATAAAGGAGTCAGAATAAGAGAGAGCTGCTGCCTGTTCTGGTAGTACCTCTGCAGGAAAGTGAATTGTGACTTCAGTCTAGTGGGTCATTATTGGTTCTTGGCATCAGGAATTCTGGGCCACTAAAACGTACAGTGAGTATAATCTAGTCACAAGAAGAAGGCAACTGGAAGAGCAGTATTTAAACCAAACTCATAAACGCAGTTTATGTTACTATCTTGGAATGCAAGTTAATTAATTATTCTGACTTTTATATAATTTGACAGGTAGCTTTTAAATATTGCCAGAAATATGGAAGTGACAAGGTACGAGTGATAACACTGGTGAAGAATCGCGGGAAAGGCGGAGCTATTAGGATGGTAATACATCGTTTCAAAATTTTTATCTAAAATATAAACATGTTTTTAATGACTTCTTTTGCACACTATAGTACCTTTATATTCTACAGCTAGCTAGTTGAATACTATCATTTCTAAAATAGTGGCAAATTAGTTTTAGTAAGAACTTCATATAATTGTGTATATATGTGTGATCAAATCTTAAAAATCATGCCGTATCTATAACATACTGGGTAATTCAGGAGAATATGCTTATCTTAATCAAAGTTTAAAATGTTGCCGTGTGCCTCTGTGCGTCTTTGATATAGTTACTGGATGATAAGTTTTAAATGATTTTTTTTTGCAGTTTATAAAATCTGATTTGGGTCTATTCTGATGAAATTTGCAGTCTGCTGTACTTATGGGAGGTACACATGAAGTACTATAGAAATTCCAAAAGGAATAAGTTGTTTTCAGAGTCAGGATACTCTGAAGAAAGACCACAAGTCAAGATAGATATGTGAAAGAAAATATAAAGAGTGCCTTAAATGCTTTAGAGGGTTTATTTCTGCTCCCCCATAAAGAGAAGTTTAAGTATAGGTAGCCCAGGCCTTGTTCAACATGGTGTCTGAGAAACCCTGCCTCCTAACTATTCATTCCCTCCTCCTCATGCACACAACGTGACTCCTGGAGGGCTAGCCATTACATCCACATTCCAGACAGGGAGGAGAAGGGCAAAGGCAGAAGATATATGCTGGCTGGTTTGCCCCCTTTTAGGGAGCTTTCCTAGAAGCTCCACCCAATGACTTAATTCTCATTGGCAAGAACAGTGTCACAAGGCCACCCCTATTTCCAAGTAAAGCTGAGCAGTGTTTCTAACAGTTTCACTCCTGACCTAATCAGAGATCCATTAGTAAAAAAGAAGGAAAGAATAGATATTGAGTAGGTAACTAGCAGTCTCGGGCATGTGTCAAGCAGACTTGACAAAGGAGATATCACCAAAACCAAGTCTCCAACAGTGGTGAACACTGGATTCCACTTGGTTATTTCACTTGATTGGTTATTTTGAGTAAATTAACCACTTTAGCGTAATTATCACATTTAATCCCCCTCATGTTGTCTCATGAGTTAGGTCCTATTATTTCAATTATGGAGATGTGGGATGCGATGCATAAGTAAGTAAAGTAACTTACTCAGGGTCACATAGTTATTAATAGGTAGAATAAAGGTTCAGATTAGGTTAGTACCCCAAAGTCCATGCTCTTAACCTAACCTCTCTGATAGTGTGTGGGAAGAGTTGAGAGAAGAGCATGCCAGTCAGCAAAGTAAGAAAAGACAGAAGTCCGGACTCTTAGAATGTATACTGGGAGCAGTGAGTTTGCTCTGACTGGGTCATGGGATATGTGAAAAGGAGAAAAAGAAAGTAGGGGGATGCAATATCATGGTGGCCTTTAAATCTATCCATTCACTTATTTATTCAGCCAACATTGGAGTGCCTACTACATGTCTACTGCTTTAGTAGAGATACTGAGACGAAGGACAACCAGAGGCACCTAGGTGGCTCAGTCGGTTGAGTGTTCGACTCTTGATTTTGGCTCAGGTTGTGATCTCATGGGTCTGGGATTGAGACCCATGTCAAGCCCTGCATGGGAGCTCTGCACACATTGGGGAGTCTGCTTGAAGATTACCACTCTCTCTGACCCTATCCCCACTTGAGTGTGCATGTTCTCTCTCTCACTCTCTAAAATAAAAAAAAAAAAAGACAACTATCCTATTCTTAAAGATATCATAGTTTAGTAGTATAAACACTGTAGTAGAAATATATACAAAATGTTGGCACCACCTTCCATCTGGGAGGAGCAACAGCAAAGACTTCCCATACAAGGTCAATTCTGTATGGAATCTTTAAGGAGGACTAGGAGTTATCCAGGCAGAAGGTGGTGCAGGGAGCTTGCAGAGGAGGAACGTGACCAAAGGTATGAAAGAAAGTGTCACAATAAGGAGCTGCTAGTGGTACATGTGGGTTGGCTTTATACAGATAAGGTCAGAGAGGTAGATGGGTTCAGATCCTGAACTTTTGGATTAGGGACTTTAAGACTGTCACCTTTGACAGAGTGACAGCAGCCAGCACAGCAGTGTAAGTGAGGTACAAAGAATCATTATTTGGATCATGATGGTGACATAGCAGCAGAAGAGGAGAGGACAAATGTTGGGGGGGGGTGTTAAAAATGAGGTAAAATTTTATCATGTAATCAGGGAAAGGAATAATTTAACTACGGCCTTGGGTGGCAGAGGAGGAGGATGTCATTTATAGAAGGAATGAAACACTAGAGGAGGAGCTGGTTTAAAAGACAGTATCTTTAATTGAGTTTGAGCCATGGAGTTTGAGATACCAAGTAGTGGTATCCAGAATAGCCTGGTAGAGTGTAAGTGAGTAATTCACATGCATCAGATGATAGTTGAACCCATTAAGTTGGCAAGGAAAGAGGTACAAATAAAAAGGACAACCAGAAACCAAGCCTTGGGGAAACAAAGCACATAATGATGAGGCCTCTGAGCAGTGAGAGGGGATAGGGTGGGATTGAATGAATAAGAATGGGAGGCACCAACACAGACTGCTTTTTCAACAAGTTTGGCAGTGAAGTGAAAGCCATCTTTGGTACAGTGGGAAGTAGCAGTCATTAAAGAACCTCCTTTAGGGGCACCTGGGCAACTCTAGTTGTTAAGTGTCTGCCTTCCGGTTCAGGTCATGATACCAGGGTCCTAGAATCAAGCCCCGCATCGCATCGGGGGCTCCCTGCTCAGCAGGAAGCCTGTTTCTCTCACCTCCCCTGCTTGTATTACCTCTCTCACTGTCTCTCTGTCAAATAAATAAAATCTCTTAAAAAAAAAATCTCCTGTAAAAATAATAAAGTGGCTTAAACAAGATTGAAAGCCAAAGACATTTTTCTATAATGCTAAATTATTACCACCAGTTCACCCTTAATGTGTATCTTTGAAATAAGTCTTTGGTTTTTTGAGAGGTGGTTTTTTTTTTTTTTTTGTCTTTTTGTCTAGATGTTAAACAAAACATTTTTATTCCGCTTTTTCACCTATATCCTAATGGATATGATTTTTTTTAAATTACAGAAACTAATTAGTGGGTTTATCCTGTAGGAAAAATGATCAAAATTTTGTCTCCATTTTTATTTTTCTTACTTAAACTGTTGTGATATCACAAACAATAAATTGTCAAGTAGACCATGAGTTAAGAGTTGATGTATAGTTTATTTCCATGTGAAATAAACACCCATAGAGCCATATTTTACACAAAACACCAATCAATTCAATATTGAGAGGCATAATTTTGCTAAATCTCAGACCCCTCAAATAACATAAACTAGTGTTTGCATATATCCACATTTCCTAAATTTTAGTGATACTCCATATTTCTTTATTCAGTAATTAATTTAAACTAATTTAGATTCCAGGGGCACCTGGAATAAGGTTGGTTAAGCATCTGCCTTCAGCTCAGGTCATGATCTTAGGGTCCTGGGATTGAGCCCTATGCCAGGCTCCCTGATCAGCAGGGAATCTGCTTCTGCTCTGCCTCTGCTACTACCCCTGCTTGTGTTCTCCTCTCTTTCTCTCTCTCAAATGAATAATTAAAATCTTTAAAAAAAAAAAAAAACAAGCCACTTTAGATTCCATAATAAAGAATACAAAAGATCTATCATCTTAGGATATGTTTCACAGCAAGTTTGTATATATTACATTTGTTCAACCCACCCGTAAATACTTTCTTCAGATGCTGCCCTGAAGTAGACCAGATACATTTACAATACATATGTAATGTATATGATAGCTATTTTACTTTTTTGTTTTTATTGATGTAGGTTATCTTTTACTTGTCCGAATCTATTTTCTTATCATATTTTATAAGGTATTAATGGTATGATCTCACAGAGTTTTTAAAATCATTAAATAGCATTAGATACATTTGGAAGTTATCCTTCCAATGTATCTAAAACATCCACGGAATGTTTTCAGGGAACTTTGGCCTCCTGCCATTTCCACACCTAATATTAGATATTAGACTATCCAATATTAGCTCTTTTAAGTAAAGCAAAACAGACCGATATGTCATTGAATTTAACCTTAATTTTAAGCAACTTTATTTTAATCAAAATGTTTATATATGCAGGGTATATTCAGTTCTCGAGGAGAAAAAATCCTTATGGCAGATGCAGATGGAGCCACAAAGTTCCCAGATGTTGAAAAATTAGAAAAAGGACTGAATGATCTACAGCCTTGGCCTGTGAGTATAAGAACATAATTTAAATGATCTTCAATCAAGAAAACAGGTAGTCTAAAGTAACATTAAAATGGAATTTACATATAAGTTAAAAAATTGGTGCTTCTTTTGGTGTGAAATTCCTATATACAACTCCACAGAAAAGCTATGCATTTTATTATAAACATTACTGATGGTCTGAGATTTACTTGATAATTACTTATTTAATAAATTAGCCATCTCTCTCGATTTTCAATCACTGCTACCAAAGTTTTAATATTTATTATACATATTCAGCCAAGCCTTTTATTTAAAAGTATAGACTGAGTCTCCCAGGTAAAGATGTGAAACAAAACTGGATCACAGAATGCTTGTTCCTGATGAAACAAACAGACCCAAGGAGCAACTACTCAGAAGAGATTGTGTGCAACTACATTGCCCTAATTTCAAAAAGTGGAGATTGACTTTCACCCAGCATAATACATTTGAGATCCATCCATATTACTGATCTTATCAATAATTTTTCCTTTTAATTGCTAAGCGATATTCTGTTACATAGGAGTATGACAGTTTGTTTATCCATTCAACTGCTGAAGGACATTTGCATTGTCTCCAGCATTTGGTCATTATGAATAAAGCCAGTACCAACATTTTGTTTAAAAAAAAAAAAAAAATGGAAGTTGAGGAAAGAAAAATTCTGATGCCATTTCCACTTTTAAAAGGCCATTTAGAAAAAATGAATTTACCAAATTCTGAGCTTTTTACCAAATAATCCCAATCTGGAGAGAATCAGACTGAGAGAATGAGTAAGCACCATTGGACAACATTAAACAGTACACCTACCTACCATCACACAATATCTCAGAATTTCAACAGAAGCAAGAAAAATTGCTAAGGCTTGCTCTTTTCAGGGCTTCAAGCTAAGTTTAGGGCATAGATCCATGTGACTAAATCCGTTCCTCAGTGGAGTGTATCCTTGTATAGGACATTAAAAAAAAAAACCTCACAACACCGAGGAACCCAAATAACCCAACAAAGCTATATTGGGCTTTAGGGGTGCTCCCTCCCTCCCATACATGTAATATTCAGGCCTTGAAACTCTAGTTCAGAGGGGACAAACAGGTGCTACAAAAAATACAAGTTACCCCTGCTATCCAGAAGTAGAGAATTTTCATTCGTAAGCCAAATGGCATAAAGCAAAGAAGCAATTAACATTAATCTATACAGCAATTTTTTTTTAATGTTCCGAGACCCAAAAATAACCTCTCTTGGGCTTTTCTGACACCCTAAGACACATCTTGCTAACAGATACACAAAATAAATCAGGGTAAAGCAGAGATGCTCACAGACAAGGTTCAAAGCTATGGAGGCTGGATGCTGAGATGCTGGGGAAGGAGCTGGGCGGGGCCCCTCTAGCTGCTCAGTTTGCTGCAAAACAGATGTTAAACACTGTCTGTGTTTTTTGCTTCTTTTCTGTAAAAGTGAAAATCCTCTTCATATTTCTTTCAGTTAGCAAAAACAGGTACTAATGTTGGTCTTTCATAAAAGCCCCGTGACCTGACATGAGCTTTTAAAACCAGGGGATACCTGTCTATCAAGGAAAATTCCCTTATACTGTCCAAGAGCTACCCTTGTTAGTCACGACAAAGTGAAAGAAATGTCAGCTGCACCAACATATTACTATAGAAAAAGAACTGAAGTTTCATACAATAGAAAGATAAACTCCAAATGAAAGCCAATATAATCCAAGAAAAGGGATAAAATTGCATGAAAGTATTTTTGCTGGAGAAATAATGAAAATAAGAATTCAGCAACATAGGTATTGGAAGGAGAGATGACAAAACAACAGAATGGTATTAGAGAAATTACAAAAGTAAAGAAACAAATAGAGGGCCAAACTAAGGTCAATAAATAGAACTATCCATAAATGAAATAGACCTAATTTAGAATTAATTATTATTATTATATATTTGTTAAAATAATCCCTGTTCATTATAACAAAAACTGAACAATAAGAAAAGTAAAACCCCCAAAAGCAGAACATTTAATAGTTAAAAAACCTCATATCCTTCCTAGAAATAAATATGTTTATTTAATTTTATGGCTTTTCACAAGTATTGCATTTCTCCTTTCACCATCACTGACTTCCCTTTTCTATCTAGTAGTTTTTCTTTAAAGATATTAAATAAGGGGCACCTGGGTGGATCAGTGGGTTAAAGCCTCTGCCTTCGGCTCAGGTCATGATCTCAGGGCCCTGGGATCAAGCCCCACATTGGGCTCTCTGCTCAGCAGGGAGCCTGTTTCCCCCTCTCTTTGCCTGCTGTCTGCCTACTTGTGATTTCTCTCTGTCAAATAAATAAATAAAATCTTTAAAAAAAAATTAAAAATAAAAGATACTAAATGCATTAAATAATATAATTCATAAAAATTATTTCTGAAAATATCCCTTTTATCTGTGCTATTCAAAAGAGTACGTACCTGCCACATGCGGCTATTTAAATTTAAATTAATTAAATAACATTATAATTCCTCACTAAATTTTAAATTCTAGTTCTCACTGGCTACATTTCATATACTTGTGGCTAGTAGCTATCTTATTGGCTAACACAGATCTTGAGCGTGTCCATCATCAAAGAAGTTTTATTTCACGTTACTACTTTATGCCATATGATATGAAATTATTATTGAATATGTTGTATGTTCGCTACTACTAAAAAAGTATTTCTTCTTCCGCCTCTTAGTGAATCATGATAAGCTAAAAGAATATCCAATTAGTACAGTTGTTGGGTTTGATTTCCTACTTCTTCCAGAGAACCCACAAAGATTTGGTAAATGTTTCTTCTGCATTATGACTTCAACTTGGGGGGGCCATGAGTAGGAGGGAGGCCGGACGGTCTCAAATTGTTTGCAGGTGACTTTATGTCACTCTACAGTAACGCAAAGAAAAATTAAATGATGTAGCCAAAGTTACAGGGTGAATGAGAAAAATCTGGCCCTTCTGTGAATCCAGTTTCCTTTATACAACTCTGAAAAGGACAGGAAAGCTTTCAAAGTACGTGGATCAACTCAATAATGATTATTTTTGAATTGGGATCCCTGTCTACTCATCCTTCTGATAAAGTTTATAAGTAGCCAGTCATTGCTCTCAGAAGACTTGCACTCTGAAGCTAACACTCATAGAGGAATTAGAAGGAATCTTCTCAATTATCTAATTCAGTTGTTGGCACACTTTTTCTGTAAAGGGCCATAGAGTAAATATCTTTGGCTTTAATGCCATGTAGTCTCTGTTGCAACTACTCAAACCTGGTGGTAGCACAAAAGCAGACCTAAATAATACATAATTGAATGACCATGCCTGTGTTCCAAGAAAAGTTTATTCACAAAACCAAGCAGCAGGCCAGATTTGGGCCACCGACTATACATTACAAACCCTTGGTCTAATTCAATCATTTATCCAACATTGGAAACTTTTTATAGCTACCAAGTGATCTTTCAGTCTCTGCTTGCATAGTTATAGTGATGCCCAAGCAGCCCATTAGTCTCAACTCAGTTACAAAGTTCCTCTTTACATTAAATGCAAATATGCCTCCTTTTAATCACCCGCTTTGGTTGGTTCTGTTTTTCAAAGTGACACAGACTAGTGTTCTATACTTCTTTGTGACAGCCCTTTAAAGAGAAAGCTGTTTTCTGTGTGGTCTTCTCTATTTTAGGCTGTCAGTAGTTCTTTCAGGTTTTAAAACAGCATGTTTCTTTCTGTCATCATCCTGATCATTATTACCCACTGAAGATGCTTCAGCGAGTGTGGATCTGGTTACCACATTTACATAGTTACCTCCAAGGGCCAACTCTTCTGTATGCATTGCCATTGCACCTTGTCTCCCCATCCTCAAACTGGCACAAACGTATCCTCAAATTGTGTTTGTTATGCCTTGTTTTATTTAGGAATGGAAGTGTGACTGCATTAAACATTAGCATGTTCAATTTGCATTTGTCAGGGTGTAGGACTTTTTTCCTATCTTTAATACAATTGCTATTCTGTTCTCAATTCATTTAAGTCACAAATTTGATAAGCATGACTTGTATATGTTCCCCTAAGACCTAATAATTGACTAGAATAGTTCTGAAAATAATGAAACAAGAACGTGGGTTCCGAAGTAGTCAAATCCTATAATGGCTACATAACTAACTCACTAGTTGGCAGTAGTTAGCTTCAGTATCTTCTATGTTAGTGTGTGTGTTGACTCTCCAGAGTAATGGCTTCTAATGTTTTCTCAGCTGGTATTATTTTTAATTGCAACAAAAAGAAATTTATTACTACTTTGTGCTTGTATTTCCACTTATAGTGCTGGACAGATTATCCTTAATGTATTTAGAAAAGTTACTTGCAATTTCTTGTCCAAAGAAGATCTTTTAAGGTTTTAAACTAAACATGTAATTTAAATAGAGCTTTGTATGACACACAAATAAAATAGGGATTTCTGTTTGGTTCCAAATATTTTATCTGTTATCTTTTTACTTAATGTACAAAGCTTTTCTCCCAGCTTTTCAGTTTCTTAACCAGTAGTTATGCTACCTCTTTTAATAAAATATGCTTGGTTTTACAGTAATTTTTTAATTACTAATTTAAGCAAAATTAGTGGCTTAACTATAAAAATAGAATCAAAACTCCCTAAACAGGCAAAATAAATGACAAGAAATATACACTCCGTAACCATAGAGTAATTCCTCAGGCTGTGACTTGGATCTTGGATTTCCATTTAGTCATAGTTCCAGTAAACTTAGTTTTTAGGTTTTGAAGTCCACAAAGGATGAAAGGTAACAGATATGGAGTAAAACTGCATTGAGAAAAACTACAGGAAAAAGATACTAACCATCCCACCTCCAACACACATACCCCTCAGTCTGGAGTGATTGCTAACTAATGTCCCTAAATGTTCCTTTGTCTTTAATATAGTAGTCCTGGGCCAAGTTTGGTTTGGGAACACTAACACTTCATATATATATGCATGGTTTGGTTTTTCCTTAAACGAGAATGTGACAATTACTGTTTCTCCTCTTTTTTTGTGGACCGTGGGCAAGTCTAAGAGCCAAGTATATTTGTGTCACCTTCTCAGATGGCCAAGCATCCAAAAGAAATCCCTTAACTTTCCAAATCATTTGTTTTATAGACCCAGCAGTTACACAAGCATTTTGCTGAGATATTTGTGAAAATCCAACAAGGCAGAATACAAAAATTAAGAAAGATAGTCTTGAAAATGTAAAAAGAGGTAGACTGTGCTCAGTGGAACTTTCAGGACAGTCTGTCTCAGCAGATCACACAATGAAGGACGAGCTGCCTACCAAAGCACGTGTATAATGCCAACAAACCTGGTTTGAAAGTGGGTATCTCTTAAGAACAGGGAAAGCAAACTTTTTCTCTAAAGGGCCAGAGGGTAAATATTTTAGGCTTTGTAGATCACATATAGTCTCTGTTGCAATACTCTTTTTTTAAGAACACTTGAAAAGCCATTTTTGCTCATAGATCATGCAAAAGCAGGCAGTAGGCTGGCTTTGGCCCACAGGCCATAGTTTACCGACCTTGTTCTAGAAGACTGAAACCTTAATGTTAACCATAATTTCTGCTGACCACAAAGATTTTCATAAATTTAATATCCTCATGATTGTCAAGAGAAAATTCTCTTAATTTAAAAGGCAGGGAAGGACACCTGGGTGGCTCAGTCGGCTGAGCATCTGATTCTTAATTTCAGCTGGGGTTGTGATCTCAGGGTCGTGGGATCCAGCCTCGCACCAGGCTCCCTGCTTGAGGATTGTTTTCCTCCCCCTCTGCCACTCCCCCTGCTTGTCCACCCTCTTTCTCTCTCTTTCTCAAATAAATAAATAAATCTTTTAAAAATACAAATAAATTAAAAACTCAGGGAAATAATAAGGCACCTTTCATCAAATAAAAAGAAAAAAAGAATAAAGTTGCCAAATTTATCAGGTGAGTCTGTGCAGATTAATACAATATTTTTATAGAACAAGTTCAAAATAAGAATCAAAATGTTTAAATAATTTACATCCATTGATTCAATAATACATATCCCTTGACCCAGCTTTGAGAAGTTTACCTTAAGGAAATAATTAAGAATATGTATAAAATAAATTTTCAAGGATTTTTTTTCCTTATTTTTAAAATATACTTAATATATTATAATTTCTTAAAGGAAACATTAGAAATGATTTAAAGTGTTAAATATTCATTTACACAGTTAAATTCATTATCATATAGAATGCTATTCAGTATATACAACTAAGTGAAAAAATAAGGTTTAAACATCTGATATCTATATAGATAGCTATATCCCTATCTAGTTATCTATCTAATAAATAATGTATTAACATCAGTTGTCTCTGGATAGTGGAAGTGTAGATATCTTTTCAAAGTTTTATTTTGCTTCAGATTGATTTTTTTTTTAAGTTACCTCTGCACCCAACATGGAGCTCAAATTCACAACTCCAAGACCAAGAGTTGCATGCTCTTTCCAATTAAGCCGTCAGACACCCTTATTTTTTGTTTTTAACAATGAACATTACTGCTTTTGAGAAAAAAGAGGGATAGGATTTTTTTAAAATCAAAACATAGTTTTTTAATAAATAAAACTTTTTCTTAACTTAGTACTTCACTTTATATTCTAAGTTTTCCATTTCTGCCCACCTTGGATGAATATGATTAATTTTACTATCTGACTTTTCTTTTACTAATTTCTAAATTGTTGCAACTTTATTTCTGTATATCCACCTCATCTGGAGTCACATTTGCCTTTGGAGTACTTATGCCAGTTCCCATTCCACTTCATATTTTTTTTTTTTTTTTAAGATTTTATTTGTTTATTTGACAGACAGAGATCAGGAGCAGGCAGAGAGGCAGGCAGAGAGAGAGGGGGAAGCAGGCTCCCTGCTGAGCAGAGCCCGATGCGGGACTCTATCCCAGGACCCTGAAACCATGACCTGAGCTGAAGGCAGAGGCTTAACCCACTGAGCCACCCAGGCACCCCCCACTTCTTATGTTTCTTAATTGTGGGTGTGGAGTTCAAATGCTCCTAGGTTCAGACTGCATGTGACTTTGGGCAAGTTAATCCACCCACCTCATTTCCTCATAACTGACAAATGGACAGTAGCCATAAATAAGTTCATAATCCTGAGGCAATGATTAAAATTTTAAAAAATTTATGGTTAAGTGTTTAGCATATGTTCAGCACTTAATAACCATTACCTCTAATTATTAACATAGTCTTTGTGTTTGGCTTTTCAGAGCTAATTCTAATGTTACTGCTGATAATTGTTGATATAAATTAACACTATTTAGTTCTTCTAGTCTGTTCTTTCTCTCCAGTGAATTCTGAGGAAATACTTAAATGGAGAAGTACTAGGTAAGAGATTCTGATGGAGCATTTCTTTCTAGAAGACAATATGGTACCACTTTTTACCACTTTTAAAAGCTACCTGTCATAGTAACTGAAGTATTCATTTTTCAACACCCACAAAAAAATTAGCAATACTCTGAAAGAGGCTTAAAAGAGACTTCATGTTTACATACATTTTCTAATACAAGCAGTTTTAAAAGCAAGTCTGTTGTTTCCTGAAGAACAGCTAACCGTTCTAAAAGCTGTTTAGATGAATTCCTTATGATGGAGAGGTCAATACCAGGGATTCAGTTCTTACATCAGAACCGCAGATATACAAACTTCTCCTAAAAGCTTTTAGAGACTTACACTGAGAGAAAAAAATTTTAAATGAAAACCTTTGTTGTTTTAATTTGTTTTTAGATTAATTAAATGGCATTTTTATTTTTATTTTTTTAATTAAAAGACATTTTAATTCTACTCAGTCTCTGAAAGGTAGGAAGGGGTCCTTTTTTCCCCCCATCTAATACTCGGTAACATTGTTGCTCTTGGATTTTACCTTGAAGCTTATTTGCCGTATAGGGTCTGAACTTTTTACATGATTCTTCCTTAAGAAAAGAATTCTCTGGGGCACCTGGATGGCTCAGCCGGTTAAGCCACTGCCTTCAGCTTGGGTCGTGATTCCAGGGTCTTGGTATGGAACCCTGAGTCGGGCTCCCAGCTCAGCAGAGAGCCTGCTTCTCCCTCTCCCACTGCCTGCTGCTCTGCCTGCTTGTGCTGTCTCTCTGTCAAATAAATAAATAAAATCTTTTAAAAAAGAGAGAGAGAGAAAGAAAGAAAAGCATTCTGTCCCTTCCTGGCAAAGTACCTCTGCCAGAAAAAGGGAAGAAATTATTCCTACTACTAACTAGTAGGCAAAGTATGTAACCATAATTTCCAGAAGAAAATATAATAGCCATTAAAATTTCCCCCAAGTTTACCTTTTTATTATAAAGAAAAGAAAATTAGATCACATGTGGTTATATTTTCCCCTTATAGAATTAGCAAATTTAAAATGAGAATAATTAGAACTGGCAAGGATTTGATGAAGTAGTCAATATTATACCCATTTAGTGGTAATATAAAGAGCCTTTTTTTTTTAAGATTTTATTTATTTATTTATTTGACAGACAGAGATCACAAGTAGGCAGAGAGGCAGGCAGAGAGAAACAAGGAAGCAGGCTCCCTGCTGAGCAGAGAGCCCAATGCATCCCAGGACCCTGGGATCATGACCTGAGCCCAAGGCAGAGGCTTTAACCCACTGAGCCACGCAGGCGCCCCATAAAGAGCCTTTTAAAGAATAATTTGGCACATAAACATTTAATGTTCTGTTTAGTATTCATATGTTCAGTTTAGTATTCTGCTTCTATGACTTTTTCCAAAGGAGGAGATACAAAATAAAATTGAGTTTTATATTCAAAGATGTTCTTTTGGTCACCTTTCTAAAAGCAAATCAGAAATAGTCAACACATAGGCAAGCAGTGAAAATATGGTGAATCATTATGGTGAAATATAATATTGCCCTCACCATTGACACAAAAAAGAAAGACAGACATGCAATTTGGCTAAAGTTCTTGAAAAGTAAACCTGAATTTTATCAAGCTTCTAACAACCAGTTTACAGGAAATATAGGAGAGAGAGGAACATGATAAATGTCAGCAGTGTGAGTACAGTTCACAAAATCCAACAGCTAGGAAATTCTACAAACTAATTGTATAGTTTCTTCAATAAATAGAGTATAAGAAGAAAATTAAACCAAAGTGGGGGGAACACAAGGGTAAAAGAAACATCAATTAATTTGTATAAATTTTATTTGGCTCTTGATTCAAATAAACTGAAAACATTTATGAGATAGGTGGACAAATCGGAAAACTGTACCTGGTGGTATTAAAGAATTATTAATGTTTTAGTTGTGATAGTACTATTGTGTTTGAAATGTACAGCAATTTATAATGGGATGCCTAGAATTTGTTGCATGGGATGGTAATGAGGGGCTTTAGAGGAAGCAAGATTGGCCATGTATTGGTATTTTTTTTTCATTTTTTTTTTCAAATGTATTGATAATTGTTGAGCCAGATTATGGGCACATGGGGGCTTCATTTTCCTAGTCTCTCTGCTTTTGTGTATTGTTTGAAAATACTTACAATAAAAAATTGAAAAATAATGAATTGAATATAAGAAATTTTTAGGTTATTTTGAATGAAAAAACTGATATGTAGGTAAATTTCAGCTATGGTTTTAAATGCTGAGGGGGAGAAAACACTAGGAAATAAAGTACTATAAATGGCAGCTTTTAGGTAGTGAGATTATACATGACTTTTTCTCTTTATAACGAAGTTTTATTATAGGTAATTTTATATGCTTGCCTTTTTTTTTTTCTACAATATGCACTTTTAGTTTTGTTTATTTTGGTGAATAGTTCAAAAGTCAAATGACACAAGAAGATATACAGTGAAGGGAGGCCTGCCCTTCATTTCTCAGCCACTCAGTTACTCTCAGAAGTAACCAGTGTTAATTTCTTGTATATCCATCTGGAAGATGTATATATGTTTTCTTTATTTAAAAATGTGAACTGGGGGCGCCTGGGTGGCTCAGTGGGTTAAAGCCTCTGCCTTCAGCTCAGGTCATGATCCCAGGGTCCTGGGATCGGGCCCCGCATCGGGCTCTCTGCTCGGCGGAGAGCCTGCATCCCCCTCTCTCTCTGCCCCCTCTTCACCTACTTGTGATCTCTGTCTGTCAAATGAACAGATAAAATATTAAAAATAATAATAATAAAAAAATAAAATAAATAAAAATGTGAACTGTTGCACTATTCACTGTTCTCTTGTTCCACTTAACAATGTATCCTGGGGATTGAACCATATTTATACAGCAAAGTCCTTCCTCATTCTTTCACAGTGTCATAACTAATGCCTTTGGATAGACATGCAGGTTTGCTGCTTCAAACAACACTGAAATGATTAACCCTACTTGAAAGTCCTTTCATACATATGCAAGTTTGTTTAAAGGAAGAATTCTTAGTTGTGGAATTCCTGGATCAGATTATATGTATATTTGTAGTCTTGATAGTTTTCATATTCCTGTCTGTAGGGCGTGTAGGCACCATATTGTAAACACTGATAGGTTTTATTTGCATTGCTCTTGGGATACATGTGATTGAGGATCTTTTCAGTTGTTTAAGAGCTATTTTCACTTCCTCTTTTATGAACACTGTATTTATAACCTTTGCCTCTTTTCCACCTGAGTTCTCAGGCTACTTTTATAATAATTCATAGGGGTACTTTAGCATTTTGGAAATGATCCTTTTGTCTATAATATAAATTACCAGTATTTACCCCCAATTTATGTGTCTTTTAATTTTTTTAAAGATTTAATTTATTTGAGAGGGAGAGACAGAGAGAGTGAGACATAAAGCACCAGCCAGGGGAGGGGCAGAGAAGCAGACTTCTGGGTGAGCAGGGAACCCAACATGGGACTCGATCCTAGGACTCTGGGATCAAGACCTGAGCCGAAGGCAGATGCTTATAACTGAGCCACCCATGCACCCCTATGTGTCTTTTAATTTTGAATATGCTTGGATTTTTGTTTTGCCATATATTTTTTTAAAAATGTATTGTCAAATTGCTTTTTCTTTCTTTTCTTTTTTTTTTTTTTTAAGATTTTTTATTTATTTGTCAGAGAGAGAGAGTGCACACAGGCAGGCAGGGTGGCAGGCAGAGGCAGAGGGAGAAGTAGGCTCCCCGCCGAGCAAGGTGCCTGATGTGGGACTCAATCCCAGGACGCTGGGATCATGACCTGAGCCGAAGGCAGCCGCTTAACCAATTGAGCCACCCAGGCGTTCCTCAAATTGATTTTTCTTCTAGATTTTGTGTACTTATGCTTTCCTTTAGATCATTTAAGAAATTATTCCTGATACTTTACAATTAAATCTTTCATGTATCTGAAATATATCCTACTACTTAGTATGAGGCTCAGGTTCAGCTTAATTTGGTTTCCAAGTAGCTACCTAGATGTCCCACAGCATTTATCAGTTCATCTTTTCCCTACTAATTGAAAATGTCATCTTTATCATATTCTAAGTATCCATATTGTGTGTGTGTGTGTGTGTGTGTGTGTGTGTGTGTGTGTGTATCTGGCCTTTCCATTCTGGTCCATGGATTTATCTGTTCACATTCTGATACCTTTGTTTTAGTTACTATAGCTTTATAATATATATTAAATCCTCATTCTTAGAATTTTCCTGGCTCTTCTGGTTCTTTATTTTACAATATTAACTATAAAAATTAGTTTATCAAGTTCAGTGAGAAATTATTTTGATATTTCTACTGGTATGACCTTAAATTTAAAGATTAATTTAAAAAAATAAAGATTAATTTTAAGGAGGATTGATTTTTGATACTGTTATCACATCTGCTCATCCATGATCATGGTATGCCTTTCTATGTGTTGGGTTCTTTTATTTCCTTTGGTAGCTTGTATATGTGTTCTTTAGTTGGGTATTGCCACATTTTTTGTAAAGTTTATTTCCAGAGTTTGCTTTGTTATTGATGTTACAAATACCATCTTCCATTCTATTTTCTGATTGTACATATGCAGACTAAAGTATTATATATATATATCTTGATCTGTGCCCACTCATCTTCTTAAATTCCCTTAATATGTGTAGTAGTTTTTCAGTTGATAATCTTGGGATTTCCCAGAATGTAACGATTATGTATAATCATAGCATTTACAGATACCTTTTTTTCAAATACCACTATTTTTCCTTCTAACTATGTTAATACAGTATTTTTAATTAGAAGAATCACTTAAAAATAAGAATTTTTAAGTCATACATGCCCCTAATATCTACCCTTTTGTCCTCTTAGTAAATGTAACTAGGCTTATTGAAGCTGTATATATTCTGAACACCTAAGTAAACCTTTAAAGATATTTAATGTAAGAAAAAAAAGATATTTAATGTTACTTTTTTAAAAAATCAGTATCTTAAAAATGAGATAATCTCATTGAAAATAAATATTTTAGTAATGATATTTAATTACTGAAAAATCATTTTATTGCTTTTTCCTCAGGAACAAATGGCTATTGCATGTGGATCTCGAGCTCATTTGGAAAAAGAATCAATTGCTCAGGTGAGGCTTTCACTGACAGGCATGAGCAGCAAGTTTTTTTCTCTTTTTTTCGTATTCCTTAGCAAAAAAATAAGCTTTCATGTTTAATCTCATAAAAATGAGTATGCTTTCAAAGGAAGAAAAATTATTAATATTGGAAGATTTGTGAAAGCACATTTAGGAATCGAGTTTTTGTGTTACTATTTTTTAATGAGTATACAAAAAGGATGTAGACGTCACTTTGACTCAGGATGCAAGCAGCTCTTTTTTTTTTTTTTTTTTAAGATACAAGAGTTCCCATTCAGTTCTAATATAAGGCAAACTTCTAAATGATGCATTTTGAACCTTTCAACTTGCCTTTAGTTTTTCTTATATTGGCACACTTTAAGTACTGTATTTTGGGTTTCATTTAAAGTTTTTTGTTTCCTTTTTTTTTTTTTAACTTTATTCCTCTTAGAAAATTACTGTACCTTAAAATTTAACAAGTTGTGACTGCCTTCAATGAAGACATTAAATTCTTCATTTTGTAATTTGTATATTAGGCTAGAAAAGCTGGAGTAACTTGGGAGGGGAAAATATATTAAAGAATTATTCTGTGCAATTTTTTTTAAGATTTTATTTATTTATTTGACAGACAGAGATCACAAGTAGGCAGAGAGTCAGGCAGAGAGAGGAGGAAGCAGGCTCCCTGCTGAGCAGACAGCCCAATGCGAGACTTGATTCCAGGACCCTGGGATCATGACCTGAGCCAAAGGCAGAGGCTTTAACCCACTGAGCCACCCAGGTGCCCTGTGCAATGTTTTTTAATTATTTTATTTTTTCACTTAAAAATCTGGGTCCAGTGTGTCAAGCCCAGTAATTGTCTGTTATATTCTTTTTTTTTTTTTAAGATTTTATTTATTTATTCGACAGAGAGAGAGATCACAAGTAGGCAGAAAAAGAGGGAGAAGCAGGCTCCCCACCGAGCAGAGAGGCCAATGTGGGGCTCGATCCCAGGACCCCGAGACCATGACCCGAGCTGAAGGCAGAGGCTCAACCCACTGAGCCACCTGGGTGCCCCTGTCTGTTACAGTCTTAATGTTTCATCTACTAGAGTGCCCAAATAAATCAAGAATAAAGCAGTATTTTTCAATGCAAGGTCAGAATTGCCTGGGAAGTTTTGTTTTGTTTTGTTTTAAACATGCATATTTCTGGGCCAATCCCAGACACACTGAATCAGACTAGAGGGATAGACCAGGAATCTGCATTTTTTAACATTTTCCCAGGTCAATTTAATGCATACCAGAGTTTGAGAACCAGTGGAATAAAAGGCTGAATCTTTCCCTCAACAATTCTGAAGTAAGATACAAAGAAATTATAATTTTTTTTCAAGATATACTGATGGCAGCATCATAGAACCTCTTAAGGATTATGCTCAAGATTCTATTTTCCTTAAGAAATAAATTAATATCTTCAGCATCTGATCCACTGTTCTGTGTCTGTATGGACTCTCTTTGGTATTTGGAAAAGGTAATCTGTTAACCATAAAGAATATCATACTACTAGAAGTTAAAATTGAAAGATTGGTTAGTGGTTAGCTAGTCCAGCTTCATCACTTTACTGATACACAAAGGATAAGGAAAGGAAAAGTACATGTCCAAGATGTTTACATTATTTTATAATTATACGATAGAAACTATAAAATACTAAATCCCAACAATAGATAATATTACAGATGTTTCTCCTGGATGGACTATCATGCAGCAAATAAGACATGATAGTGGACATTATATAATAACGCAGGAAAATATCCAAAATACTAGGTTGTATTAAAAAAAAGAATATAGTATTGTAAATACAGCATAATTACTTATGTAACAATATCTGTGCAAACAAAAACACTTAAGACTATGCTACTATTAAATTAATGGTTTTAATTTAATGGTTTTAATGTATAATTTTTTTTCCTTTTTAAAAAACATAGGAGAAAAGAAGGATAATCCCTTTGGTGAAGCTAAAAAAGATACAGCAAAATAGGAAGCAGGAGAGTAACAATTAGGAAGCTAGTGAAATAATCTCTAGGCAAGAGATAGCTGGGACCTGTATTTGTTTGTGGCAGGAGAAAGGAACCAAGTTTTTGGTTTTGTTTTTAATGGTGTAAATTCTTTTCATTTAGAACTTCCATTAGTTGAAAACTGAATTTTTCCTGGCAATAGTTTTTAAATACGACTGTGCTATTGTCTAAATTTCCTTTTTATCTAGTACTGCTTTTAGTCAGACCTCAAGGGATCTATCCCAGGATCTATGTATTTATCATTTATTTTGTCATCCATTCATCTGTTCCTCCATCTCTAAAACCTAGTTGTTGATGTCGTGCCTTTGAAGCCCACAGAATCAGCTGCTACTCTGTAGAAAAGAAGGACAAACTGATCACTGGCGAGAAACCTGCAGTAGTCTACTGCAGATATTAAGCATCACTGCTGCTCAGTAGGCTTGTAGTTCAGATCCTGTGTATTGTCGTAGAACCCTACCTGCCTTATACAAGTTCATCTCCACCTGCCGCACGTGCAAGAAAGTGCAGTATGGCCTTCCCTTCCTGAGCCACTCCAGTTTTCTCTAAAGATGCTATGCACAGTCTGAACCCTTGCATATGGTGATCAGTCTGTGGACAGTGAGAAGATTACAAAAGAATTAATCAAGATAGTGAACAGCAACTTCAATAGCTTAATTGTATAGTTTTCAGATCTCTCTTTCCTGAATGCTTTTAGACATATCCTCTGTTAATCCTACCATCTGTCTGCTGCTCTCTTGGAAGACAAACATGACACAGCACCACTAGAGTCCTTACCATCTTCAGTGTATCTGCATGCCCATGTGTACTGTATAATAGTTATAACAGGAATGTTTACATTGTCTTCGCATTCTTGGATTTATCATTTTTAAAGGATTCAAAATAGACTCCATTAGTGTTTATTTGATATCTTTAGATTTTCTTTGAAGAGTCTTGGCTTCTCAGTCTTGGGACTTCTTTAAATTTGAGATGATTTAAGTACCAGTCAGCTTTAAATTTCACCTGAATTCCTTGTTTACATTTCATTAACATTAGAGAAATTATTGTTAATATTAAAGTAGTGAGTGTCTTTCTCTTCATATTTTTAAATGTCTACTTCAGAAGTTTCTATAATGTTACTCTATGACTGTTAGTTTCATTGAACTAACTCTGTTCCATAATATATTTTTAGAAGTCTTGTAAGATATTTTACAAGGTTATGAAAGTTAAAGGGAGATTCTCTTGTTTGTAGTTTACCTTGTTATGCTTTAAATATGTTAGAAGTCAAATAAGGTCTTCATGTGAGCCCCATGTGTTTCTGTTTTTTTTTAAATAACGATTATTTTAAAACAAACAAAAATCTATTAAGATCCAAGCAAAAGTAATCACGGGATATTTTCATTTGGTAACCAGTAAGCTCACCTAAATCACATTAAAAATCATTCAAGGAGAATAGTTTATAGGCATTATTTTTTCTACCTTTTAATTTTTCTATCTTTCGATTTCTATTTGTTCCTTTCCTAAGCATAAATGCTCTTTTGGAGGTTTAATCAGTCAACCAGTATTTATTGGAAGTATTTTATATGGAAGGCACTGAGCAAGCTGTTGTGAGATTACCAAAGTATTTTAAGATGAGGTTTCTGCCCTATCTGCTTAGAGAGGTAAGACCCATTTACATCAGAACATAACTAATGATTCCAGGTAATAAATGAGAAGTGCTAGATCCTTTCACAAAGTTTATTTTACACTTTACAAACATTTTGTCTAATTGCTCTTCCAAAGTGGTAACCAATTTATATTCCCACTAGTGGAGTACTCCCTTTGCTCCATATCCTAACAAAAGATTTAATGCTTTGATTCCTTTTAGCATTTGCCAGTTTGACTGGCATAACATGGCATCATTCTATAGTTAAAATTTGGTCTTATTGGTCACTAATGAGAATGACCATTGTTTTATATGTTTAAAAGGCTCTTTTGTGTCCTTTTCTGTGAGCTGCTCTTAGACTGTGTCCAATTTGCTTTATGACTGTACTTTTTATTTTTTATTACTAAAGAGTTCTAAAATGTTATCTTTCTAATGTAGAAAGAATGGATGCTAATCATTTTTAATTACATGTACTGCAGATACTTTGTTTCACTGTGTTATTTGACTTTTTCCTTTTGACATGAAACATAATAAAAACACATACAAGTATACATACACACACACACTTAAAAAGAAGTTTGTTTCACATACCTGCTCTATGTAATACACAAATGAAATTGTGGTCAGGTGGTTAAAGCGAGCTCTCAAGCATCTTCCTTTATTAAAAACATTTATTGAGTTCCTGTTACTGTCTGTGCCAAACTTTTGGCTAAAGGCTTGACTGTTATCTCATTTAATCTTTTTTTTTTTTAAGATTTTATTTATATTTTTTTTTGAGAGTGAGACAACGGCGAGAGGGAACACAAGCAGGGGGAGTGGGAGAGAGAGAATAGGCTTCCCGCAGAGTGAGGAACCTGATGTGGGGCTCGATCCAAGTACTCTGGGATCACGACCTGAGCGGAAGGCAGATGCTTAACAACTGAGCCACCCAGGCGCCCCTATCTCATTTAATCTTTACAATTACTTTGTGAAATGGGCATTTTCTTTCCCATTTGATAGATGAGGAAAGTGGGATGGAGAGAGTTGAATTAACTTGCTCAAGGTCACCCTCCTAATTATTAATGCAGCCAGGATTCAAATACAGATCTGCTCAGGTCAATGGCTTTCTCCGCTTTGTCCTGGTATCACTTAGTCATGTTTCTGTTTGATGATGATAGAAAAAGCCAGTAAATAAAGAATGATACTTAAGATTACAGTTCTAAAAAGCAAAAACCAAAAGGAGGAAGAGAAATATTAGATAGTTTGAAATAGTAAATGTTCTACATAGATTCTCAGTAGGTTGCCAATGTGCATATATAGTGTATCATTCCATGGATTTATTATGCTGTAGAAAATTTTAAGAGATCCTTTATTTTAATCCTAAATATAAGAGTCTTGAATACAATGATAATTAATGATCTGTTATTTTTATGTTTTAAAGTTTGCAGTACTTAATAAATAATGGAATATTATGTCATGTACTACTAATAAAATTACTAATAATGTGAATACTCAGGATTAAAGACTACATAAGTTGAATATCCAAAGTATTAAGAAACTTAATCATTAAAATCTATTTATCAGGGGTGCCTGGGTGGCTCAGTGGGTTAAAGCCTCTGCCTTCAGCTCAGGTCATGATCCCAGGGTCCTGGGATCGAGCCCCGCATCGGGCTCTCTGCTCAGCAGGGAGCTTGCTTCCCTTCCTCTCTCTCTCTGCCTGCCTCTCTGTCTACTTGTAATCTCTCTCTGGCAAATAAATAAATAAAATATTTGGGAAAAAAAAGAATTTAAAAAATCTATTTATCAGATATGTGTCATACCTAATTGGAGAGACTATTGTTTCAGATTCCTTCTTAGTCTGTGACTTTTGTGACACTCTGCTATACTTCTTTGATCAATTCTCATTAACTAGGTATAGAACTTTAGGTTTAAATCATAGTGTTTTATATCTCCAAGATATTCCAATAGCTGTCACCTTTTTAAAAAATATTTTATTTATTTGAGAGAGCAAGTGAGTATGAGCCAGGGGGTGGGGTGCAGAGGGAGAGGGAGAAGCAGACTCCCCGCTGAGCAGGGAGCCCAACCCCTGGCTCAACCCCAGGACCCAGAGATCATGACCTGAGTTGAAGGCAGCCGCTTAACTGATAGAGCCACCCAGGTGCCCCAGCTGTCACCTTTTTGAAACTGAAACATATCTGGGGCAAAGAGGCATAAAATGTATAGATGAATGAGATGCTGTCCTTGCTCACAGCAGCCCAAAACAGTTATAGTATGCTCCTGGTAGATTAAAGCCCTGACCTCTCACAGGTACTGTGATTCTTGTCTGATTCTTCTTGAACCTGTGAGAAAGGAGTAACCATTTCCCTGGTACCTCTACCCTGCTCGAAGCAGTAGGCACCCTCAAAGTTTCTGTAATATACTTCACCAGTGAAGCTAATGAAACAGTGGTGTTCTTAAGTAAGATCTACCCAGCCAATTAAATATTAAAATACAGTTGTCTACAGCCAGGTGTTTTCAATGGCCCTTTATAGATTAATGGAAAAGTCCTTTATATTTTCTCTTTGTTTCAGCGTTCTTACTTCCGTACACTGCTCATGTATGGGTTCCACTTTCTGGTGTGGTTCCTGTGTGTCAAAGGAATCAGAGACACACAGTGTGGATTCAAATTATTTACTCGAGAAGCAGCTTCACGGACGTTTTCGTCTCTACACATTGAACGATGGTAAGTTCCTGACCAGATGTACAGGGCATGTCTCACACAGCAGCTCCTCCACATCATGAGAAGCAACCCTGTATTCTGAGAACGAACACTGAGCTTTAAACAGAACTGACACTCGTATGTGTAAAATTAATCCATATCTTTATTCTTTTACTGAGTTGGATCTTATTTTCAAAATCTCATACTAAACATACGGCATAAAGTTAATTTATTCACCTTAGTTGTGGACAGTACAAATCAAAAGTCCTGAAAACATCCTGTTTCTTTAGGCTTCTGTATTTTCCTTTGAACAGAAAGAAAGCTCAGAAGTACCAGAATGGAAGAGACCCCCTCCTTTTTCTTTTCCTTCTTTCCTTTTCAGTAGTAATTCCCTCTCCTGCCTGTGACCAACCAGTCTTTCAACCTCTGCATCCCCTTCTGCCTTCTTAAGAACGTCATCCTGTTTGCTTATTTGTCTTATCTTTTCCTGTCAACCGCATCTTTCCCATGTTTCTAAAACAAGCTTAAATTTCTCTTGCTATTAAAAAAAAACAACCCTCTCCATTGACACCACCCCTCAGCTCCATCCCTCTTTCACAGCCAGCCTTTTCTTGAAAGAGTGCTCTGTGCCTTCTGTTTTCTCTCTTCCCACGAATGCCTCACCCCACCTCAGTATGGATTTTCCCCATCCCTCCATCTCAGCATCTAGGGACCTCCTGTCATGAAATCCAGTGGTCAAGTTTGATATGACCACTTGGTGTCTTAATTAACCCATCAGCAGTGTTCTGTACTTCTGAATGCTCTTTCTTGACATATCCTGGTCATCCGGCTTGTCATTATCCCAGACCTCGCCTCAGCTCTCCGCCTGCTTAGTGAATGACACAGAAACACAGGAGCTTGACACCTTGCAGTCTGCTCGGACATTCCCCACAGCCCCTCCATATATCCAGTCCATGGCCCCGGCCTGTTGATTTTAGCTTTTATGCCCCTTCGCTTCTCTTCATCTTCTCTACCACCATGCAGGATGCCATTATTGCCTTTGCTGTAGCCCAAGGAGTCTTTTCAAATTTAAAAGTGATCAAATCCATCTCTTTTGCTTAAAATCCTCAGTGTCTTCTCAGTGCCTTCTTGTAGCCTTAAGAGGTACAGAATAATCTGTCTCCCCATGGGGACCCTTCCTTTCTCAACTTCTTCTTCAGTTCTTCCTTAGGACAACCAACACTCACTCTCCAAAACAGATCATCAAGGTATAGTTATAAGGCTGGGCAGGCAGGTGCCTGGGTGGCTCAGTCGATTAAGTGTCTGCCTTCAGCTCAGGTCATGATCCTGGAGTCCTGAGATCCAGCCCCGCATGAGGCTCCCTGCTCAGTGGGGAGTGTGCTTCTCCCTCTGTCCCTCCCCACCACTCGTGCTCTCTCTCTCAAAAACAAATAAATAAAATCTTTAAAAGAAAAATAATAGACTGGGCAGGCATCTCTGATTCAAAATTACAGACCTGTGGGGCACCTTGGTGGCTCAGTCAGTTAAGCATCTGCCCTCTTCAGCTCAGGTCATGATCTCAGGGTCCTGGGACTGAGCCCCATGTCAGGCTCCCTGCTCAGCAGGGAGTCTGCTTGAGATTCTCTCTGCCTCTGCCTCTCCTCCTCACCAGGCATGCTCTCTCTCTCTCTCATAAATAAATAAAATCTTGGGGCGCCTGGGTGGCTCAGTGGGTTAAAGCCTCTGCCTTCAGCTCAGGTCATGATCTCAGGGTCCTAGGATTGAGCCCTGCATCGGGCTCTCTGCTCGGCAGGGAGCCTGCTTCCCCTCCTTCTCTCTCTACCTGCTTGTGATCTGTCTGTCAAATAAATAAATAAAAATCTTAAAAAAAAAAACTATATTTAAATAAATAAATAAAATCTTTTAATGGATAATAATAAAATGGATTCCTTGCAGTGTACTTTCTTCTGAGGAATACTTCTTTCTTAAATCAATGTTATGCATGTTAATAACTTAAAGTCCATTCCATAAGGCTTATACTAAAAAATCATTCTCCCTTGCCCCATCTCCCTCTGTCTCCAGTTCCTACTCCCTAACTATATCACTTTCAACTCTGCTGTTTCTTTGTGGTATTTGCTTTCCTATTCAAAATAATGGGTTTGCAGAGCCCTGTCTCCATTTTTCAGTTTTAGATATTACTTTCCAAAATAAATCAACAGATATGTATGTAGTTCTCTTAAACCCCCGTACACCCTCCACACGTATCTTCCTAATGCAGTTTCTACATAATTTGTGGTTAGATCACTACTGATTGGTATAGCTGTGTAAAGATAATCTGTATTTGAGCCAAAGTGTGTGATATGATTATATTACCTGTCTTGTAGTACTTTCTGTTTTCCTAAAGATAATAAACATCTGGAGTTTCTGTCAGCCTCTTTACTATGGACCTGTCACTTAGGCTCACATTCCATGTGCAGTAGGAAGTATGTCCATATGGTCCCTCGCAGCAGATCACGCATCAGTTTCACCTTTTTCTTGGAAACATCCTGTCGGCTCTCACCTGTCTAGCTGTTCTGTGGCCTCTGCACAGTTCCTGTTCTTCCTTTTCCTTGTTTCACACCGCAATTGCAGTAGAGCACATCCTGTTAAACTTCCTAAACATAAGAAAAAGAAACCTTGAGACCCTGCATGTGATCCTGCCTTTAGTCTCCCCTCACATTTGCCTAATAGCTAGAGAAAGCATTCTAGGTTGGAAATCGTTTTTCCTCAGGATTGTGAAAGCATTGCTTTATTGTCCTTGGCACCCAGTGTTTCTGTGGAGAGGTCCAGTTCTGACAGTAATCTGAATCTCAGTTCATCTATGCATGTTGTTCCCATCTCCTTTTGGAAGCTTTTTCTCCAGTGTTTTGAAAGACCATCATTTCCAGGACTTAATGTGGCTCTTTTTCATGCATCTTGTTGAGCATGCGGTAGCTGCTCCAGATCTGCAAACCTGTACCCTTTTTCTCTTCCCACCTGTAAAACAGATGTGGAATCTCTGTCCTCACATTGTCTAGTAGGGTCCTGAAAAGCTCATCAGAAGCTGTGTGCGCGGGCAGAGAACTCTGATCAACTGGTTGATGTCACTACAGACTAAGTAACAGAGCCACTCGGTGTGGGAAACTCCCAGCTGTCACTATCTTTTGGGCTGGTTGTTTTCACGTTTCTTGTTTCTTGATTTCCTGCCTGGGAAATAGAAGCCTGGCTGCCAGCATTCACAGAACGAACTTGAGGAAAAGAGAATCTCCTAGAGATTTTCTGTGAGTCCTCCCTTTTGAAGCCCTCCACCCCCGCCACAACCGCCACTTACAGACATCATCTGCAGCGAGGCCAATGATGCCTGAGCCTTTGGGGGCTCTGCGGTAGCCATTCGTCCGTTCTAGGCTTCTCCTGTTGTCACAGTCTGCGTTTCCTACTTACCAGTTTGCCAGCTACTTTCCAAGTTTCTGATATTTTTTTTTTTTTTACTTTCATCTCTTCTTTGTTCTTATGTGTTTATTCCATGATCGTTGTTTTAATTTTGGTGGGATTTCAGGAGGGAGCAGTAGAGTATGTGTGTGCCTGCTGTGTTTAACAGACTATCGACACGCTCTTTGTTCTTCTTGAAAATATCTGTGAGCTCACAGCTATACCAGGAACTGAGTAACAAAAGAAAACAGTGGCTCTGCCCTCCCTACATCTGTAAAAACACATGAAGACATCTGAGTTGGAGACTAACCCTTATACTGTTTCTGTACAATAGCATAAGGCTCTATCTAGAAATACTTGGTATTTTAGTTATGTTTTCTTTGGTAACAGATTGGTCTCTTATAATATGGTGATGTGAACTATACTTTTTTTTTTAACTATACTTTTTTTTTAAGTAAACATCTTCATGTCTTAAATTGGTAAAAGAAGAGACGGATAGAGTAAAAATAATAGTAGAAGATGACTAGCCCTTTCAATTTTTTAATATAAATTCAGTTAATCAGTGCTTTTTTCTCCACTCCTTTCTACTCATCATTCTTACATTGTTTTATGTCTTTGATAAGTCACTATATGCTGATATCCTTAGAACAATTAATAATCTTGTTCAGATTATTGAATATCATTGGAACTAATTCAGCATTTTAGGTATTTTTTTGGTGTTGTGGTAAAGGAGAGAATTAAGGGTTAACCAGGCTTAATATTCAAATAATTTCTTCCTTTCCTTGAGTGTCCCAGGCTAGTTAACAGAAGTTTTACACAGTCTTCTTAACACAAAGAACGCTTTTGTAGATGGTTTTATCATCTTAAGTAAATATTTTATTAGGATAAGAAAAAGCATTAAGTGTTTTTTAAAAAAAATAGTTTTCATATTGAATTATCCAAATACTTGGGATTAAACTAGTCACAGAATGGACAGTAGTAGTTTTGTGGCCAAGAAGACAAAGCTCCAAAATTCAAGTTGTCTGGGATCAGGAAAACAAACAGAAGTGGGTTTTAGGTATTTTCTTGTTTGTGCTAATATTTTAAAACCAATCCCTGGAAGTCTGAAGTGTGTTCCATGCAGTCTAGAAAGTCGGGGCAAGGGCTTGCTTAACAGAACAAGATGAAAGCCAAACAGTAAAGGCCTCCAGCACTTTCGGTTACAAGAGCATGAAGAAGGTTTCACAGGCAGTGGTGCTTGTTCCTGAGCTCACTGCCAGTGAGAAGAAGAAACTGGTTTCAGAGAATCTGTAAGCAGAATCCAGGAAAACTTCTAAGTCAGGATTCAGAAACTCTAGGGTAAGCAGATTTCATCTAAACCAAGAGGTAACTGAGGAGGCGCTTTCAGAGCCTTTCATAGGGAGAAGGAAGGATGAACTGGGAATTCAGACTAGAGATGATTTTAACAATGTAAGTTAAAAGGAGACAATATATGTAATTCCCATGTATGCATGTCCTTAAACCAAAGAGCGTTTCAGACTAATCTAAAGTGTCTTTTCACTGTAATGGCTGGCAGTACTATCTTGCCCAGAATGGCATGGGGAAAGGAAAAGGAAAAGGCAAGTCCCTAGGCAACCCTGTGTTTCAAAAAGAAACCTTGGGGCGCCCGGGTGGCTCAGTTGGTTAAGCATCTGCTTTTGGCTCAGGTCATGATTGTGGAGTCCTGGGTCGAGTCCCACATTAGCTCCCTGCTCAGCAGGGGAGTCTGCTTCTACCTCTCCCTCTATGTTCTCTCTCCCCCTCTCAAATAAATAAATAAATAAAAATCTTTTAAAAATAAACAGACAAATAAATAAACCTTGATCCTTTGGTGGTACAGGAATATAATCAAGCAACTCTAAAGTGGCTGACAACATTTTCTCCAAGAGATCCTCAGACTTTTGTTTTATTAGCTCTCTGAATCAGTTGAAATGCTATCAATTCTGTACCTTGAGCTAGTTAAGCCTGGGATTGAAAACCATCAATCTTGAAAATTTGCATGATTAAATTTTCTCTTAGAGCCCAACAGGCCAATTTTATCTGTAGGAGTTTCTGAGTTATGATAGAGACACCATATTTCTCATTTAAATGTTATACAGTGACCACACTAAATTATTTACCTTGAAGCTCCTGAACTACTTAACCTTTTATATGACCTATGAATCCAACTTTCAGTTTTACTCTATAAGCTATATATCTGCCTTATAAACTTCTGTAAAACATGCCAAGGTAGAGATTTAATTACACTCTCTTTGTCTTTTTAAAAATAAAAATCAATATATTTTCTGTTTCAGGGCATTTGATGTAGAATTACTTTACATAGCACAGTTCTTTAAAATTCCAATAGCAGAAATTGCTGTCAACTGGACTGAAATTGAAGGTGAGTATGTTGTTGATGTTACCGCTGATCTTAAGTGGGGGTGGGGGTAGGCGACAATACAGTTGTGCAGTAAAGTGCTCGCTTCGGCAGCACATATACAGTTGTGCAGTAAAGTTAGCTGGCTGCCCTCCACAGGGCCTACTCAGCTGACCTGAGAGGGGCAGTTCCATAGAAAGTTCTCCTCCTAATCCCCTCCACCCTCCAGATGGCTTACTGCCTTCTCTCTCCCTGCAGTCTCTTCCTGGGGTCTTCTGTAGGCCTACTAGCCAGCCCAGAAAATTCAGTAAAACTACAGCAGACAGGATCATGGCAATTGAGGCTAGAAGCAAGGTTGAGAAGTCTTTGAGATAAATTTTGTTTGCATCCCCTTTTATTTAATATTATCTTATTTCATTACTCAGTCGATACTGAGTACCTACAAGCCACCATGCAGAGCTAGATAAGGAATTATAGTTGTTTTTACTCAAAATGTCCACAGCCCATTCAGAGCCATTCTTTAACTGGTATCTGTACATATATCCAAAAAAATGTGAAAATCTCTAAGATCTCTCATAATGAGAAATCTATCATAATTCTTAATAATTCCTGTTTGAAAAAGGTTAGACTGCTTACAGTTTGTAGAGCTTAAAATATATTCTAGTTTTCTCCTTCGCTTACCTTAGAATGCTCCAGAGTTAATTCACAGTGTGGAAGCAGTTAACAATCACCTGGAGACTTTCATAGTGACCCCTTCCTTGCTGGGCACGGCCCCTGTAGAAAGTCATTGTTGTAATATGCCATTATTGTTCTGTAACCATGGATGTTTAGGAACAGGAGAAGGTCTGCAGATCATTCAAACTATATAGTGTAGAACAAATTCAGACCTCTTGGAGTCTTGCTAAATCAAAGTTAACTTAAAAAATTTAACTACTCTTCCATAGTAGCAACCTGGATCAAAGGGGATTAAAAAGCCAGTAAAGGATTGCTCAGATTTTTAAGGATCTACTATGTTGATCTATGTTGATCTATGCTCAGCATAGACTCTGTGGGAAGTTGAAGTGGGAAAAAGTAAAAAATGTGTTTCATATTTACAATATTTGTTCATGTGCATTTCAGAGATAGTTGTGTATTACTTTTCATTAACGGTCATTCAATAAGTAGTTCCATGTTAGTCATTCCCAGAATCCTTGGCCGTATACCCTCAGTCCCTATAATAGAGCCATCTGAAATCTCCACAATTTAGATCCTTTCCAATTTCTTTTAACTTCCAAGATGTTTTGTTTTTGTTGTTATTAGAGAAACCACTAAATTCAGCTTTGAAGATGTTTAATTCTTTTGTAAATGATTCAAATAAAATTAGGTAGATGTGTTAATTAACTTGACAATGGTAATCATTTTACAGTATGTATATATAAATATATACATGTATATATATCTCAAATACATGCATTCTGCCCTTTAAATATATTTCAGTTTTATTTGTCAATTATATCTCAGTAAAGTTGGGGGGGTAAGGAAAGGAAGAAGATAGAGTATTTGGGCTTAAATCTAGAAAATTGTCAGTGATTAGTATTTTGATAATGGCCATGACTCATTACCATCTAGCACCCCAGTTACCGTGACCTGCAGTGTATCCTCTTGACTTAATATAAAAAATAGTTACATGGGGTAAAATCAAGGCATGCAAGCTTTTAAAACATGCTCCAGGAGGCAGATCTCCTTAGTCAGCTGGACGTGGCACTCTGCCATTTGGCAACCACTGGCCAAGAAGATGTCCTAGCTAAGATGGTATTTGTTTTAGCTGATTGAGAGTCTTTGGTAGAATTAGAATAAAAACTGGGGTTTTATCTTGGATTTCCCAGATTATTAATTTATATTATATGTGGAAATGTACCTGCTTCTCTGCAGTACATGAGACTGAAAAGTAGCATGTAAAACATGAAAATTTGTCCTAAAAAATCATTTTGAAATGTACCAATGGAAGTAAATATATATATATACATAAATACATGCATATATGCATACATAATTTTAAAAATAAGGTGACTAGAAGGTCACAAATGTCATGTAGATGCACTTCTAAAATATAATTTTAAACTGATATATTTTCTCCAGAGTTTACTTAAGTTAATACATTTTTAATTATTTTTAAATCATAGGTTCTAAATTAGTTCCATTTTGGAGCTGGCTACAAATGGGCAAGGACCTACTTTTTATACGACTTCGATATTTAACTGGTGCCTGGAGGCTTGAACAAACCAAGAAGATGAATTAGGTTATTTCCCATCTTTGTATTCTTATGTATCAGTGTCAACACATTTCATTTGAAATTAAAATTTTAAATAAACCTGGAATAAACGTATGCCATTGTCTGCCTTTTGGTAATTTTAAAGAATTAACTGCCATAACTAAAAATGCTTATACCCCTTTTGGACCAAAAAAATTAAAGGTATTTGTGACGAAGTCAGATTTTCTTTTGCTTTGGAAATTTTGTTTATTCAGAACAATTATCATTATAATTCTGAGAAATGCAACTTTTAAACAGAAAAGAGAATCAATTATTCCTACTCTGAAGTACCTGCATAATTCTCATGAACTTAAGTAAATATAAACCACAATCATGTATCTGTGCTCAGAGGTTTAAAAATCAAATTAGCATATGTTTAAATATATATGAATTTATCAGTATCAAATCCATATTTCAACTTCTTCAATTCTAGGAAATTACACGTTAAGGAAAGAATACAGGTTTTGTCACAAAAGCATCCACTTCCTTACATAGTCTTATTTCTCTCCTTCCCAGTTTTACTGACAGATGCACTTATTCTCTTACCTCTGGGCAATGCCTTGCTCTTGAGTTCATATTATTAGAAACTGGAAATTCTTTATTAAGAAAAAGTTTTGGAGGTGCCTCACTGGTTCAATTAGTAGAGCATGTGATTCTTGATCTTGGGGTTGTGAGTTTGAGCCCCACACTTGGTGTACAGCTTACTTAAGTGAAAGAAAGTTTTGTAATATTAATAAATATTTACACTTAATATCAGAAGCGTGTGTTTTTGAGTTACTACAAAGATTAATGAATAGCAATTGTAATTTACCCCTAAATTCAGAATTAGACTTTCTGATGTTTCAGAGAAACTAATAATAATATCTAGCATTTATTGAATGTTTACTGTATGCCTGCTACTGTTCTAAGCACTTGGTATATAATGATTCACTTTTATTTTTTGTTAAAGATTTTATTATTTTTTGTCAGAGTGAGAGAGAGAAAGCACAGGAAGGGGAAGCAGCAGGCAGAGGGAGAAGGAGGCTCCCTGCCAAGCAAGGAGCCCAGTGTGAGACTTGATCCCAGGACCCTGGGATCATGACTGGAGCCGAAGGCAGGCACTTAACCGACTAAGCCACCCAGGCGTCCATCCCTTCACTCACTTTGATAATGGAAGAGGAAACAGGCATAAAGTGGTTACTTACCAAGGTCACATAGCTAAGAAACAGTGGAGTCATGATTCTAGCTCCTGTAGTCTGGGTCCAAAGCCTACACTCTAATGATTATGTTACTTCAGTTTCTGAAACTGAAAATTGGAAATATCGGAGTAGAAAGTTTCAGAAGTATACTAAATAAAACATTTTAAAGACAAGACTTAGGGGCGCCCGGGTGGCTCAGTCGATTAAGTATCTGCCTTTGGCTTAGGTCATAATCCCAGGGTCCTGGGATTGAGCCCCGCATCAGGCTCTCTCCCTCTGTCTCTCCCACAGCTTGTGCTCTCTCTCTCATTCATTCTCTCTCAAACAAACAAAATCTTTAAAATAGGGGTGCCTGGGTGGCTCAGTGGGTTAAGCCACTGCCTTCAGCTCAGGTCATGATCCCAGGCTCCTGGCATCCAGCCCCACATCGGGCTTTCTGCTCAGCAGGGAGCCTGCTTTCCTTCCTCTCTCTGCCTGCCTCTCTGCCTACTTGTGATCTGTCAAATAAATAAATGAAATCTTTATTAAAAATAAATAAATAAATAAGTAAACAAATAAAGACAAGACTTAAGTAAAAAAGTAAATAAGCTGAAAAATGTCTCCTCCCCAGAAGTTTCAACAACAGTGCTATGATCACATCTGCAGGAGACATTAAGTTCCTTGAAAACAGAAACCAGTTCTTAGTATCCCCAGCACAGTGCTCAGCCTATAGTAGACACTAACTGCTGATTAAGTGAATAAACAAACTCCATTTACTACCAGATTTTAAGAGCATTAAACTCCCTAAATGAAGAGAACAAAGCAAGCCTTATACAAGTAGAAATTATAGAAAGCCAGTAGGAGAAGAATGATATGAGCATTTAAAAGAGTTTAAAGTACAAACCTAAACCAAAAATAAGATCTTTCATGAAACTATAATAAAAATAAAATAATTTATAGGCATTCCTTATTTTTTTACAAATGAAAGCTTTGGTCACCCTGTGTTGAGCAAGTCTCAGTGCCATTTTTTCAACAGCATTTGTTCAATCCATGCCTGTCACATTTTGGTAATTATAATATTTCAAAATTTGTCATTATTTGTTACGGTGATCTGTAATCAGGGATTATTACTCACTGAAAGCTCAGATGATGGTTACCATTTCTTAACAATGAAATAATTTTTAATTAAGGTGTGTATTTTTTTTTAGATATAATGCTGTTACACACTTAACAGACTACAGAATAAGGTAAACATAACTATTACAATGGGAAACAAAAAAATTCATTTGACTCATCTTATTGCAATATTTGCTTTATTGCAGTGGTTTGGAACCAAACCCATGATATAGCTGAGGTATGCTTGTGTTTCTCTTTGCAAGCTAGTGATAAAAATGCATGTTTAAAGCACATAGAAATTTTGAGAGGGAAGCATCAATACTCTTATGTAGTTCATTCATGAACATTGTTAAGAAAGGGTTCTGATATCCTTGATGCCAATTTACCTTTCTAAGCCCATATTCACCTAGGTTAACAGCATAATGTAGACTCTGAGGCACTCTGTAAGAGAAAATGTAGTTTTTGTTGACATCACAGAGCCTGCTAACAAAATAACAAGCAGCCATAGCAAAAGTGAAAATACCGACTACTTTTTACATGTATTAGCTTAGTCTGGTCAAACAAATCTATCTTATAGGATTGATTACCCACATTTTAGAAATTAATAAATAGACTGGGCCCAAGATCCCACAAGTAGCCAATAATTGTACTTCTAAATAAAAACCAGGAAATATAAAGGATCATGGGACATGATCATGATTAAAACTGAGAGAATAAGCTCATTACAATCAGACAACTTGGCCATTTATTTTTTACCTTCTGACTTGTTCTTTCAGAATGTTTAATACGGAGTTTGACGTGAAGTTACATCTGGTTAATCAGTAATTCCATGTCTCTCCATTGTTACGTACTTCCACCATTCAAGGTTGATTCTTCACTTCTATTTTCCATCTTCTTTATTCAGTTATAATTTCCTTAAGAGCAGAAACCTTGCCTTTTCTTTTATGTCACAGAGCATCCTAAATTGTGATTGTTCAATAAAGTTTTCCGAAATGGTTAGATAATGCCACCATTTTGATTCACTTGTCAAAAAAAAAAAAAAATTACAGAAATGAGTTTATCCACTTTATTGTCAGCTAAACCCCCTGAAGTAGCCACCTAGTAGGCTGCTCTGTTTTTGTGCAATCTCGAAATCCATCAAATCTACAAATTTATGATTTCATTATGTTAACCCAATAAAGGACTCTATGAAGTGATACATTTGTAATTCACTGATTTTGAATAAAACTCTAGTTAGTGCGGCACCTGGGTGGCTCACTATGTTAAGCCTCTGCCTTCAGCTATGGTCATGATCTCAGGGTCCTGGGATCGAGCCCCGCATCGGGCTCTCTGCTCAGCAGGGAGCCTGCTTCCCCCTCTCTCTCTGCCTGCTGCTCTGCTTACTTGTGATCTCTCCCTCTGTCAAATAAATACATAAAATCTTAAAAAAAAAAAAAAAAACTCTAGGTAGTATTTTGATGGTCACAAAAAAGTATCTTTACAGATTCGATCCCATCTAAGCATTCTTTCTTTATACAATATAAACAGATAGATATAGATATTACAGATATATAGGAGGTTTTTTTTAACTCAATTTTTTAAAATTTGACATATAGGGTTTTTTTTTTTTAACTGTATCAAATGATACAGTGATCAAGTGTTCTACACTTGGAAGAAAAAACTGATGCTATCCTTGCCTTCTGAGGACTTCGTATTTTAAGGGCATGATGCCTGCAAATCCTACCTGTAGAACCCCATGCCTGGAAGCGTTCCCCTTTCTTCAACTCATAAAATCAAGCCAGCTTAAAAGTCAGTTGTTTGGAACCCATAAGGTGTTTCCCATGAAAATCATATCAGAAAAGTATGGTTAAGTCCTTACAGCAGTCTGAAACACGTGTAAGTCTGTAATATACCTGAACTACCCTGTACTAGTCTGTAGTAATACCTGATCATGATTTGCAATGCCATTTCTTTGGAGAAACTACTCATTTTCCAAGTGGGAATGCTAGGGAATTATCTTGATTGGGATTCTAGGAGTCCCAATGAAAAGTCAGGCACCCAGCAGTGGGTTTAAACCTCACTGAAGCTTCTGCAGAGGCTATGGGCAACTTCCCCCACCTAGGAGGTTCTGATGGGGGGTTTGATGAGCAAGGGCTCCCATGGTAATCAGCAGAAGCCTGTTTACAGTATGACATCAGAAGGTAGACAGTCCTACAGAAAGGACAGAGGGCAGAGAAAGGACCAAGAGTGACAGCAGTGATCTTTATCTGAAAAGTATCACAATACACCTCAGAAATACTCCTGGGAAATGAAGTTATGTACACTACCTCTCTGAATGTTGACACTAACAAAATAATGTGTTCCTGCGTGTGCGTGTGTATGTCTGTGTGTGTGTGTGTCTGTGATGAAGGTAGAGGGCAGGTGATTGTCAACGTAACTCATTCCACTATGAGAACAGGGACAGTAAAACTAGTAAAACTAGGCCCCAAAAGGCATAGTGCCCACAAACATGCCCCAACCAAACAGTGGCATGAATTTAAATTTGAATCCTCCAAAATAAAAATGAAGAGAAAGTACAAGTCCTTAAAATAACAATATTTACAACTGTCACGTTTTCAGAAAAAAGTAACTTTTGCAGTGCCTGGGGGGTGCAGCTGGTTGAGCATCTACCTCTTGGTTTTGGCTCGGGTGGCGGTCCTAGGACCAGCGGGGAGCCTGAGTGGGATTCTCTCTTCTCCTCTCTGACCCTCCCACTATGCTCACTCTCAAATAATTACATAAATCTTTTAAAAAAGATATATATATATACACACACACACACACACACACACATATATATATATCACTTGTTCATTCTATCATTTTATAAATGACTTTATACATTTTATAAATAAAATTTTATAAATTTTATAAATCACTTGTTCATTCTATCATTTGCTCAGTAAGTACATACATATTGAATGCCTGGCTTTTAAGAATTGTTGGACAGATTTATTATACAATTAGGAGAAAATCAATTGCAGTACCACATTTAAGGTTTGTCTACCCTCAAACAGTCAACTTGGAAAGAAAATATGAAGCATTTAATAGCAATTCAAATAATGAAAAATCAAGGGGCCAGATATGTTCCCTGGAAAACTTACATCCTTGCCATTCAAAATTAGAATTTTCCCTAAATTATTGTATTTCTATGGGACTTTCTATGCACGATGTACAACTCTGACAGAAGTAATAATACCTCCACCTGGGAAGACAGTTTATATCCTCTCAGTTCCTTTTGCTCTTTGTCATTCTTCTGAAATAAACTTAGAATAGCAGTCCTACTCACAATTTTTGCTGTATTCCTTGAAATCTAAAGAAATATTTTCTTGAAAATTTTAGTGGAAGGGCCACTTAAATCAGGATAATTATTCCATGACAAAAAAAATTAAAATAAATACTCCCACTTCTGGAACGGTGGAGTAAATGACTTTATCTATCTCTCTTGTTAAGTACAGATAATACCCCTGGACTATATAAAAGAAACATAAGTAAACTCTGAAAGGCACAAAAAGAAGGTAGACTGTCTAGGGACCTTGAGACATATGGAAGGACATGGTGGTGACTTCCTTGGCTTTTCTTTCTGTCTCATATATCCCAGACTTGTAGGTGAAGCAGTCACCTAAAAATGCTGATGGGCACAAACAAAGAAAAAGTCCCTAAAATGCATCTCTCTCTTGCCAAAAGACCATGTAAGGAGCAAGATCAGCAAAACAAAAAACCTTCAGACAGTAACTGCTCCATTCCAATCAAACACTACAGAAAAATATGGTGGCCCCACCCTTGCTGACAATAGCAAAGGCTGAATGGGGAGCTGAGCCTGGTACCCTCATGATGCTGTAATAAGGCACCTGAACACCCTTAGAAGGGTGAGTCAGAGAAGGCCAAGTAGGGTGCAGGACTTACATTCCCACCAGCCAGTCATGTGTCCTCTGCCTCTGGACATTAGGGGAGACCACCATGGGATCCTCTCTTTCACTCCCATCCCTTCCTTACTGGGTAACAAGTTGTTTCACCTTCCCACCACCACCACCACCACAATGAGATAGTGTCAAAGGAGACCTCATTTCCTCTAGCAGTCTAGCAGTAACAAAGCCACCTTTACCACAGTCACAATGAAGACCATGTAGCCAGAACTCCCATCCTTCTAACAGTAATAAGTAGTAATAAGTAATAAGTAGTAATAAGTAATAAGTAGTAATAAGTAATAAGTAGCCTCCCTTTCCTTTTGGTATCTATAGGGGCCAAGTGCGGAATCTGTAGTTATACCTCCTCCTGAGAATATAACAAGACAGACATGCTCCCTCTTCCCTTGCTGGAGTAGTGTCAGAAAAAGCTATTTAATATGAAAGGTTTAAATGTTAAATGAGATCCAGAGTCTAAGAAAAAAATCAAAAATAAATAAATAAATAAGTCCAGGTTTCAAGAGAAAATCAAACGTGAAAACAAGAACCAGAAGAATCTCAACTTGAATAAAAACAATCAGTAGATGCCAACACTGAGAATACAGAAATATGAGAATTATCTGACAATGATTTTAAAGCAGCCATCCTAAAAATGCTACAATGCAATTATAAGCATGCTTGAAATGAATGAAAAAAACAAAAAGCCTTAGGGGGAAAAAAAAAGAAAGAAAGAGAAAAAAGAAAAGAAAACAAAAGAAAATCTCAGTAAAGAAGATCTCAAAAACTAAATGGAAATTTCAGAATTGAAAAACATAGTAACTAAAATAAAAATCTCATGGATGGCTCAACAGTAGAATGAAGGTGATGAAGGAAAGAGTCAGAAACCTGAAAGATAAATAGAAATTTTCAATCTGGTCAAAAAAAAAAAAAAAAGAAAGAAAGAAAAGTAAAGTCCTCAGGAACCTTTGAAACTATAAAAAGATCTAACATTTGTGTCATCAAAGTTCCTGCAAGGGCTAAAAAAGTACTTGAGGAAATAATGGCCAAAAATTCAAACCTGACAAGAAACATAAACCTACAGATTCAGATTCCTTATAGGATAAATTCCCCAAAGACACATCATAATTAAACTTCTGAAAACTACAGACAGAAAACTCTTGAAATCTTGAAAGCCATCAGAAAAAAAATAGCATGTTACCTGTAGTGAGAAAACAATGAGAATTACAGAATTTACCATCATTCACCATGGAGGTCAGAAGAATGTGGCACAGTATTTTTTGAATGCTAATAAAAAGGAACTTTCAATACAGATCCTTACACTTAGGGGAAAAAAATCCTTCAAGTATGAAAGGGAAAATCAAGACAATCTCAGATGAAGACAAAGGAAAGCTTAAAGAACAGCACCCACAGACCTACCAAAACAATAACTAAACAAAGTTCTCTAAATGGAAAGAAAACATTAAAAGAACCTTGGAACATTAGGAAGGAAGAAAGCTTATGGTAAGCAAAATATTGGTAAATACAAAGACTCTCCTATTCCCCTAGACTTTTAAAATTATGTTTAAAGGTGAAAGCAAATATTATAACTGTCTGATGTTGTAAATGTATGTAGAGAAATATAAAATGCAATTATATAATTATAAATAAGGGAGGGTAGAGGACTAAGAACAGAGGTTATGTTTCTGCATTTCCTTCTAACTGGTAAAATAACAGTAGGCTGTGATAAATTATGTATACATAATGTAATACCTAGAGCACTCACTTAAAAAGCTATATAAAACATATATTCAAAGAGACTACAAATAAATCAAAATGGAATTCTAAAAATTGTCCAAGTAACCCACAGGACAGCAGAAAAAGAAAACAGAGAAACAAAAAACAGAACAACCATACAACAAAAAATATAACAGCAGATAAGCTCCAACAAATGAATAATATGTTACATTAAATGAGATGGTCTAAATTCAACAAATAAAAGACACGAGATTGGCAGAGAGGATTTAAAAACATGACACAACTATATAGTGTATCTACAAGATGCTCACTACAAATATAACAACATAGACGTATCTAAACTAAAACAATAGAAAAATATATATCATATAAACCTGAATTAAGGAGGAAAGCAGGAGTGGCTATCATATCAGATAAAGTGTCTTTAGCTTGAAAAAAATTACAAGAAACACAAAGGAACATTATATAGTAATCATAAAAAGATTCAATGCACCAAGAAGACATAGAAATCTTAAATATGTATGCTCCAAACAACAGAGTCACAACATATGTGAAGCCAAAATTGATAGAACTAAAAGGGAAAATAGACAAATTATAGTAGGAGGCTTCAGTACTCTTCTCTCAACAAATGATTAAAAAAAAAAAAAAAACCTACACATAAAATCAGCAAAAATATAGAAAACACCACCACCAACTAACAGGATCTAATAGACATTTATAGAAAATTTCACCCAGCAGCTGCAGAATATATATTCTCTTCAAATGCTGATGGAACATATATCAAGATAGATCATATCTTTGACCGTAAAACAAACTTCAGCAAATGAAAGAACCAAAATCACACAGAGTGTATTTTCCAATACAACAGATGAAACTAAAAGTTAACAGCAGAAACAGAACAGGAAAATCTCTGCCTAAACACTTGGAAACTAAACAGCACCATTCTAAATAATGCATGGGTCAAAGAGGAAGTCCCAAGGGATGGATGGATAGTTGACTGAATATATGTATATGTATATATGTATATACATATACATATATATATATGAATGAAAATGAAAATAGCCAAAAGAAGACACAGCCAAAGAGGAGCTGAGAGGTTAATTTATAGCACTCAATGCAGAGAAGAGAGAAGACACAGTCATCAGTAACATGAGTGAAAGAAAAGGTATCACTACAGATCCAACAGACATTAAAAAGATAATAAGGGGATACTACAAGTACATACACATAAATTTGGCAACTTAGAAGAAATAGACTACTTCCTTGGAAAAACACATAGTACTGTGCACCTATGAGACAGATAACTTGAATAGCTATAGCCCCAAGTTATTAAAGAAATTGAATAAGAAATTTAAAAAAGAAATACTCAGCTTAGATAATTTCACTGGAAACTTCTACCAAACATTTAAATAATTAATACCAATTCTGCATACTCTGTTCTAGAAAATAAAGAAAAGGAAAACACTTCCCAATTCATTTCATGAAATATTTCCTTGATATCAAAACCAGACAAAGAAAGTACAAAAAAAAAACTACAGAACAATATCTTTTATGAATATAGACACAAAAATCCTTAATAAGATATTACCTAATAAAATTCTTGTGTATGTAAAAAAATTATACACCATGATCAAGTGTGGCTTATTACAGGGATGCAAGGGTGGATCAATATTTGAAAATCAATCAATGTAATACATTGTGTATAATAAAATTATAATACGTCATAATACATGAAAAAGAAAAATTATTTATCAATTATTTCAGAAAAAAATGTAAAGTTCAACATCCATGCATGATAAAAGCCCTCAGAAAAATAGGACTAGAACGGAACTTCCTCAATTTGATAAAGTAAATTGACATCTACAGATAACATTAAATGTAATAGTGGGGGCGCCTGGGTGGCTCAGTTTGTTAAGCAACTGCCTTAGGCTCAGGTCATGATCCTGGAGTCCCAGGATGGAGTCCTGGGATGGAGTCCGCATCAGACTCCCTGCTCGGCAGGGACTCTGCATCTCCCTCTGGCCCTCTCCCTTCTCGTGCCCTCTCTCACTCGTGCTCTCTCTCTCTCTCAAATAAATAAAATCTGAAAAAAAATGTAATAGCAAAAAAAAAAAAATGCTTTGTTCTAAGGTTAGGAAAAAGCAAGGATGCCTACTTTACTTTCGTAACTGTTATTAAATATAGTTCTGAAAGTTCTAATCAACACAATAAGGCAAGAAAAAGGGGAAAAGGATATAGGTGAGAAAGTAGGAAATAAAACTGTCCATATTCGTAGATGACATGAGTCATTGTTTACATAAAATAAAACTGTGCATATTTGTAGATGACATGAGTCATTGTTTACATTAAAAAAATCCCAAAGAATCTTAAAAAAAAAAGAAAAAAAATCCAAGAACTAACAAGTGAGTCCAACAAGGTCACAGGATACAAGATAAACATTATCATTATCAATTTACTTATATATATACTAGCAGTGGGGACTAACATATGGACACTGAAAATACAGACAACAAAAGCAAAATAGACAAATGTGACTATATCAAACTTAAAAATTTCTGTTCATCGAAGGAGCACAAGGTCAAACTACAGAAGGGGAGAAAATATTTGCAAATTATATAAGGAACTCCCACAACCTATTGGAAAAAAAAAAAACAAATAGCTCTTTTAAAAAATGGTCAAAAGAATAAATGATTCTCCAAAGAAGATACACAAATGGCCAACAAGCATACAAAAAGATATTGAACATTACTAAAATTAAGAGCAAGACAAATCAAAATCCCAATAAATATCACATCATACTCATTAAGATGGCCATTTTTTTTTTAAGATTTTATTTATTGGGGCACCTGGGTGACTCAGTGGGTTAAAGCCTCTGCCTTCGGCTCAGGTTGTGATCCCAGGGTCCTTGGATCAAGCCCTGAGTCGGGCTCTCTGCTCAGTGGGGAGCCTGCTTCCCTTCCTCTCTCTCTGCCTGCCTCTCTGCCTACTTATGATCTCTGTCTGTCAAATAAATAAATAAAATGTTTTTTTTTTTAAAGATATTATTTATTTATTTGTCAGAGAGAGAGAGAGCGAGCACGCACAGGCAGGCAGAGTGGCAGGCAGAGGCAGAAGGAAAAGCAGGCTCCCTGTCAAGCAAGGAGCCCAATGTGGGACTCGATCCCAGGACACTGCAATCATGACTGGAGCTGAAGGCAGCCGCTTAACCGACTGAACCACCCAGGTGTCGGAAGACTGCCACTATTAAAAGAAAAGAAAGTAACAAGTGTTGGCAAGGATGCAGAGAAATTGAAACCCTTGTGTATTGTTGGTGGGAATGTAAAATGGTGCAGCCAAATGGAAAACAATAGGGAGGTTCCTCAAAATTAAAAAGAGAATTACCATATGATCCAGCAGTCCCACGTCTGGGTATATACCCAAAGAATCCAAAGAATTCAAAACAGGATTTAAAAGAGGTATTTGCACACCCATGTTCACTGCAGCATTTTTCACATTAACCAGGAGGTGGAAGTCACCCAAGAGTCCACTGATTGATAAACCGGGTGAAGAAGATGTGGTATATCCATACAATGGAATATTATGGAGACCTACAGAAGGAAAACCTGTCCTACAGCATGGATGAACCTCTAGGAACTTATGCTAAGTGAATAAGCCAGTCACAGAAAGACAAATACAATATAATACCACTTATATGAAGAATCTGAAATAGTCAAAATCATTGAAATAGGAGGTAGAAAAGTGGTTGCCAAGGGCTGGGTAGGGGGACTGAAGAGGGAAACAGTACTTAATGGTTATGAATGATCAATTTTGCAAAATGAAGAGTTCTAAAGATCTGTTGTACAACAATGTGAATATACTTAACTCTACTAAACTGTATACTTAAAATGGTTAAGAAGATTTAAAAAAAAATTCAGTCTCCTATAGTCCCTATAGTTTTTTAAAACATGTTACTAAGTAACAACTTGAACGAATGGATGAATTAGATCACTTTTCAATTCAACTTCAAGTTCCAGGAAGACATGAGGTGTAGTGGTTAAATGTCTGGGCTTTGGAGTCAGGCAGACTGGCGCGTGAATTCTGAGTCAGACACTTGGGGACATTCGGTTATGCCTCAGTTTCCTCAACCGCAAAATGGGATAATAATTCTCATCCTGAGATGTCATGAGGGTGAAACAAGGTGACATGCATAAAGCCTAACCTGGTCCTTGCAGGGAGAAGCTCACAACAGAGATAGCTTTCACTCTTCACCACCAAATCAAGATGCTTTAGGACTCCCTTGTTGCAATCCCAGAATACTTATTTGGTGATATTCCTAATTAACAATATTATTCTGTCTACGGCCATACCACCCTGAATCGCCCTAACTCATCTGATCTACTAACATTATTTTTCCTATTTATCCAACAAGTTTGACCGTTCTCTTAGGAACACTGAGATTTTCATATGTAGACCTACTATTCTGCACATAGTAGGCATTCTGGGCTGCCTTTCCAAAGCAGCTGCACTCTGCTGCAAAGACAGCACATACAGAGCTGCATCCCCCCAGACTGTGCACATGGGGTGCTCTTTGACTATGAGCTAGTGGTCATTCATACTCACTTCTCCAAATGTAGCTGAAATTTCACTTCTGTGGAGACTCCCTGACACCTCCCTTGTGCCTTCACCCCTAAATGACAAACAGGGCTACTGTATGATAATCATTGATATGTGTGTCTTTCCTAGTGAGACCTAGTTTCCTTAGGACCAGCGCTCTGTGTCCATGTGATTAGTCCAGGCACCTGTGCTCAGGAAAGTGTTTAAAACTGGCTATGGACTGAATGATGGCTTGAAAAAAAGTTCAAAGTGGAGTCAGAAAAAGTACAGGGTTAGGACAGAATTACAGATGAAATGTATAAAAGAAACTAGAAGTGGGAGGGGTGTGTAGGCAACAATTCCTAGTTATGGCTCTGAGTAGGACCACTATAATGCTAGACCAAACATCAGGTACAGCAGGTGAACAAAGTGGAATCTTTGTATCCATGGATTACCACAGCCTTTGTCACAATCACATCTTATGCTGGGCATTTTAACACATGAAAAGGACTCCTCCTCCTATTCCTGTTCTATAGGCTGCTGCGGCGGGAGCTCACATTGCATCAAGTCCTTGCAGCTCAGAAAACCGGGAGCTTAGTTTCACCACGGTTTTCAGGTCTTGAACCAATATCTTACTGGATATTCCACTAAATCACAACCTGTGACTGAGTCTCACCCGTCCTATGATTCCCGTCACATAGTTTTCTGGTGAAAGTTCTAGCCAGCTAAGATTGCAGCTAATCAAGAAACCAAGAAGAAAAATATCTAGCAGAGTCTGGATTTCCAATTACATGGATAGTCAGCTTCGAAAAATGGAGTGTCCAACACAGAGCCTTCTTTCCTGAAGTGGGCCTTTCCTCCTTGGAATTCACCAGATCTTACTGTACTTGTATATAATAGATTAACTTTCTTTCTTTTTTAAAAAATTATTTATTTATTTATTTGACAGAGAGAGAGAGATCAGAAGTAGGCGGGGGGGGGGGGGAGGGCCCGATGCGGGGCTCAACCCCAGGACCCCGAGATCACGACCCGAACTGAAGGCAGAGGCTCAACCCACTGAGCCACCCGGGCGCCCCATAGATTAACTTTCTATATTAGGTTTCAGAAATAAATGATAGGAATTGTATAAGTGACAGGCTAACTTTTAGGTGCCAAAATTTCTTGGTATGTAAATGAAAATGTACAGAAAAAGCAGACTACACACACTCAAAGAATCTGCAAATCCAAGTCCTGCCAAGAGCCAAGAGAATTCTGTGAACTTAAAAAGACTCCATGCCAGAAGCATGAGCTAGCATTGCGGAGGTTATAATTTCTTGCTCTGCATTGTGTCTTCTGCATTGTCTAATGCACATACGGAAACTGAAATAGTGACTGGGCCATTTCTTTTCTCAGCAACGTTGAAAACAAAACAAAAAACAACATGAGCCGCAGGGTCACTAGTCCTGAGGATCTAATTAGTTTACTTGCCGTAAAGTGCACATCAAGTGTAAACTGTAGTTTTTAGCTGTCCAAATGTCTCCTGGTGTTGCACACCCACAGCATTTTCAAACTTAACACCCAGCCTGGAGCAGAGGAAAAGGTAAATGGGCCAGGTGTAGAATGAGGACTTAAACTTGGGTTTAAGGTTCAACCACAAACACTGTTTTAAACAAGGTCATTGCTTAACCACAACAGTATGGTAATGCAAAAATGGTATCTGCTGGGGGAAGAAAGTGCAGCGCTTTGAGAATTAGAAACAAGCAGGTAAATTCAAAGCCTTGCATTTACATTACAGGGAGGATTGACTTTCCTATACACAGGAGCAAAGGGAATACTGTCCTCTTGTCGCTTAATGCTACCTTTGCCTCTGCTGTTAAATGCCTTTTCCATGAAGAGGACCTAGGTGATGGGGAATCAAAAGCCATCAGTATGTTGGTGGCACTGCCTAAATGTATTCTGAGTGAGTTCTAGGAGTCCACAGTGACCTCAAAAAGCAGGCTATTTAGGGGGTAGCCAGGCTCTGAGGCAAGAAGTTTGTACATTAACGTTGTTCAGCGCCCATAAGGTTCTATCTTTATTAGATTAGATAATACTATGTATTATATGCTAGTCTGTTAAGCAAATAAATACACATAAAGAAGTGACAATCCACATAATTACATGACTAGTTTTTACCACCACTTACCACTCACAGTGATTAGATTTTCTTCTGCCCAAGCCAGTGCAAACCAGTTGCCCTGGTGCAGTTGATGGGTGTAAGGATCCCTTTAGCCTGAAAAGCTAGTAAGCAATAAATGGCAAATAACAGTAACCATCAGGGCCCAGAAACGTGTCAGAAATAATGCCTGGGGCGGGGGGGTGGCGAGGGGGGCCGGTTCAAACCGATTTGTTGATCCTGTATCTCTTGCTCTGGTAACAACTCTCCTTGGCCTCAGGCTCCAAGCAGACACAAGAAATCTCAGGGGTGGCGGAAGAGCGAGAGACGCGAGGTGACCCGGCTGGCGGGAGCCTCCCCACCGCGGCCCGCCAGCGGGGCTTAGTCACCCACAGAGGCTAGCCTGGGGTCCCGCAGGAGGACCGGGGGGCAGCGCAAGGCCGCGCCGAGGCGCCCCCGCCGCAAGTTTCCGCGCACGTGGCCGCGGGGCGGGCCGCGCTCCCCCAGTCTCGCGGGCTCCCGAAGCGGCCAGGGCGCGCGGCGGCGGGCGGGGGCGGACCCGTGAGCAGGGCTCCTGGCCGCTTTCCAGGTCGGCGCACTAATACGGGCGATGAGGCTTCGCGGCTCCAGTCTGACTGACGCCGGCTGGGGCCGCCGCCGCCGCCGCCGCCGCAGCCGCTGTCTCGGTCCCCGCCGCCGCCGGGCCCTGCAGCCGCTGAGCGCGCGCAGCCACGCAGTGAGTGCGCGGCGCTTGGAGCGGGCGGCTGGGGACCCACGGCGGGGGGTGGGGGGGCAGCCGGACCTGGGGTGGGGGGAGGGATGAGTGGCATCGTGGGGACAGGTAAGAGATGCCCTCCCCAGCGCGCGCTGGACGAGCGCGCGCGCGTGTGTGTGTGTGCTTGTGCGGCTAAGTTCTTCCCCGAGGGAAGTCTCCGAGGCCCTTTGGTGTGTGGCTTGGTTCTTTGTACTCTCCATCCCCGCATTTCTTGGCGGAGCCTGTTTGGGGTGGGGTGGGGCCGGAGGGGACAGCTCCGGAGAGTTGGCCGCGCGCCCTCCCCGCGGCCGCAGCCGCCCGGGCAGCGGGCACCTGGGACCTGTAGGAGGATGCTGGTCCCGCGGCGGGGGCGCCGGCCGTGCGGCGCTGTGGCCCAGGGCGTGGGCAGGGATGCGCGCTAGCTCTCCGGCGCCCGGGCTGGGCACCGCGCGGGGGTCGAGCACCGAGGACAGGCGCCGCGGAGACCCAGACTCAGAGCTGAGTAACCGTTTATTGTGGCCGAAAGTGGGGGGGGGCAGTGGAGAAATCGGGGTGGGGGTAGTAATTGTGACTCAGCTGGCCTCCCTGGCCTTCTGTCTCATAGGCTTTTTTACTCTGCTTACCTTTGAGGCACGCGAAGTGGGAAGGAAAAAAAAAAAAGTTAGGAATGTTGTTCAAGTGTCTCCGGGCTAGCGCTTGGATTGTGTTGGGAGCTGGGATGTTTGTCTTTTCCTCCGCCTGCCATTCGGTGCCAGCTCTCCGCAGAGGGGAGGGGGGCGAGGTGGGGAACAGATACAGGAGACTAACTGACGCCAGCATTGTGATCGGAAGGAGGAGCGCGGGGAAAACATTTTTATGGATGGCTAATCGCTGACAAGTCTTCCCGTTACTATTCCTTCCTCCTCTCACCCTTGACAGTGGAAATTTCAAAGGATAATTTAGAAATACTCCGTTGACTTGTTTCTGGGTTGGAACTGGTACTTCTGAGAAATAGCCTACAAGTAATGTATATCTAGTTTCGGAATAAAATTGCATGTAAATTATTTACCCAGTAATTAACAGTCGGATGCACACCCACAGGACACTGTGGATTGCTTTTAATGGATCCAATTTACAAGTGTCATTACAGTGGTTTGCCAGATTTCTCGGATGATCTTTTGGAAGTGTGGTTTAGCAGGAATAATAGAGGATAACTGTCAAGTCATAAGGCATTTAATAATGCTGCCTCCTTGGCCATAACTGAGCACAGCTTTGGGGGCATCCTTCTGAGGGAGTGAAATGTTCATGCTACAAACAGATTTTCTGTCTTAGGAGTCCTGCTGGTGTGAGGGAATGCCATTGGATGTTTGTTATCTTTAAAATAGCGATCTATGTTTAAAAAGGAAGTAAAAGTAAAGCCCAAACACATTCTCCAAACTCCAAATTCACTAAGTGAGTCTTTCTATGCTTGTAGAAAACCATGAACAAGATTTTGGACTGTTTTCAAATTTGTGGTTATCCAAGAAGGACACTGCAGATAAGAAAATGATGTAATAGTTTATAAATAAGGAACATTTCAGATATAATATGACAAAAGTTTAAAATAATATATCAGAAAAGGAACTTGTAGTGATAATAATTGCCTTCATTGATGGCAAGACAACTGTCTTCAGCAGACAGTCTTGAGCCTCTTAATCTCTTCTGACACAACCAACTCCCATTTTTATGCTTGACTGGCTATCTTTGTCCGAGTTGTTTTATGCTTCAGCTCTGTGGTTTTAAGCTATGTTTAAGAGAATGTCAACATATTCTTGACCTGAACAAACTCATTTTTATCAGTACAGTGTTTACTGAAGATCAAGGGTATAAACAAATTTTAGGTTTAACCCCTAAGTACTTTGTAATTCCCACACCTTTGTCATTAGTATGTTAGAGTCAAAATGAACTATTAGACTTTTCTCCCTCTAAAATATTTTTCTTTTACTTCTATATCTTCAGTTAATGGCTAATCAGAGAATGTTTACAGATATCATCTACTGCATCCCTGATTGCCCAAGACATGGAATGAGAAAGAAGAGGTTTTTTTGTTTTGTTTTGTTTTTTAAATGAAACTTTGCCAAGGATATCTATAAGTAATAAACAACTGGCAAAATTATTTATCTTTTCTGTCCATGTGGTCAGTTGGAGGAGAAAAAAAATCTGTCAAGAAATTATTTCATAAAGATTAAAATATTCACTTTCAGGGTTACAAATAGTTTAATTCTGATTAATGAGAGTGCGATTTCCTTTGCTAAATTGGAGAGCTCACGTCTCAGGAGTGGTCACTATAGCACGTAGGCAACTAACTAGTTTGTATCTAACATTCTCTTTGCAATAAAGAAAACAGCAATTTCATCATATACTGCTTTATTATGTCAGAAATAATACGTATTCAAAGAATGTACTTTGCTTTAAGGGAAGGTAAATGTTACAGAAAATGAAGACGTTTACAATTTGTAAAACGTACTAATTACATTTTAAGCTTCTATCAAACCTTAGTGCGGATTTTGTTATTGCTTCTAACATTTGGAGAGGAATTCAGAAACAAGGAAGTGTCCAGAATAAAAGAATAAATATAGCAGTACATTGAAAGTATGAATCTCTTCAAACAGTTGTAATTTTAGGTTGTTGGATTTTTATTTCCTTGGTTACTGTTGCTAGTGAGTTGAAAAGTTATTCTAAAGCAAAAAACAAAACAAAACAGGCAAACAATGAATTCATAAGTAGTTATAACAGTTTGAGTATGCTTTATAGATTTTTTTTCTGTTAAGCACGTGAATGTCCATGTCGTGAGTAGTCAGTCACATAACAAAAAATAAACAATTATCCCTTAGCAATAAACTAACCTTTTAAAATAAATATTCCTGTAAATTGTGTCTCAAGGAACGTGTGCTAACTAAAGTTGTTAAGATTTCACAATATCTGTTAGTATTAGAAGCCATCACACCGGTGGAAGCTGGGTGTTAATCTTCCCCAGGGACAGCATCCTGACATTTGCACCCCAAACCATCCCGAACACCCTGTACTACTCTACTTTGGTGGCAGCCTCCAGCTGCCCCAGACCACTTTTCCAGGTTGATCTTACCCCTCCTTGTAGATTTTAAGTTGTCATTAAATTATAATAATTCATTATAGTAATGAATTATAATTTCCCGTCATGCCCTGTCTTTTCTCTTCTCTGCATCTGTATTCATGCTAAGGCCTAAAATGCCATCTCCTGCTTCCCAGGGTAGCGTCAGATCCTAAGGGACAGCTGCATCTTCCTCATGTTCTATGGTCCTGTCCAGGTGCGGCCTTCACGAACTTTTTTTTTTTTTTTTTTTTTAAAGATTTTATTTATTTATTTGACAGAGAGAGATCACAAGTAGGCAGAGAGGCAGGCAGAGAGAGAGGAGGAAGCAGGCTCCCTGCTGAGCAGAGAGCCTGATGTGGGGCTCGATCCCAGGACCCCGGGATCATGACCTGAGCCGAAGGCAGAGGCTTTAACCCACTGAGCCACCCAGGCGCCCCCTTCACGAACTTTTTTATGGCCCCGGTCTCAGATGTCTCCTCCTTTGAGCTGCTGTGCCTCTTTGCCTTTTCCATTCTTGCTCCATCTCGTCTTATATGAAGTTACTCATGTGCTAATTTATTTCTGCTAGTCAGTCAGTGCTTTCAAGATCTGTGAAGGAAGGGCCCATGCTTCATCTTTTCCATTCCGTTAATGCCGACCACAGTGCCTAGCATAGTGCTCAGTCAAGAAATAGTAATTAAGTGACACATCTTTCACCTAACTCATGGTTTTTTTTGCTTTTTGTTTTTTTGTTTTTTCTGAAATAAAATCTGTAAAAGAGTTTCCCCCATACAGTACGTCTTAGCGGTGCATCTTTCAAGAAGCCAGTGTTGAACTTGAGCTGAGGACTTTGTTCAGAGGCTGTGAAGAGCTGGCCCTGAAACGTCTCCAGTCCAGTCAAGCCTCTTCTGAATATTGTGGCTGAGCATTACAGTCAGGAAAGCTTATGTGATACTCTTATTGCATTAGCAATTTTCCATATCAGATTCGCTAAAGACACAATGGAAACCATTTAGGAAAAAAAAACCAACAACAACAACAAAAAAAACCCAGATTTTGATGTGATATGACTACCACAATGAAACTCTAATGTGATTCCACAGAAAATCGCTAACACGATATGCTAACCCCTCTCCCCAACCCCATAGCCACATAAAAATTGATACCATTTTTAATGTATATGTTTCAAACTATGCTCACAAAAGAAAAAGCAGGCCGCTACTGAGATGAATTTCTGTTTAGGTCAGGTTGGTTGTATAAAGGGTCTTCTTATCAGCCTTGTTAGAGAGCTAACTCTCCTTTCTGTTCCGTGCTCATTGTGTTAGTAAACGATACTAAATCATTTCTTAAAATACGTCATATTCTGTTAAGTGACTCAGAATTAAAAGAGATAGTGTAATATAAAAATATAATTTGTGTATAAATATCATGCCTCTATAATACATTCAGTTTTACAGTTTTAGTTGGGAAGCCTAATCAACTCAAAACCAATTTTCTGAGATTCAAAGAGACTCTGACAAAATTTAAATTCATAACTTAAGATGAAATGCAGAAACAGTAAGAAACAAATTATAAATGTGTATGTTCTGTTCTGTATCATTTTAGAAGTCATAAACACTGAAAAGATGTTGGTTCTTCCCCTTCATTCTCTAACCCATATTTAATTCAAAGATAAAAATTTAACCCATAAAAGAAATGTAAAGGAGTCCTACAAAGTCTGATTTTTCCTGTAAAGACAATTCTGATTTCTTTCTTGGGAGGGGGGGTAGTATTAAATATCAAATTTTTTTCTCTCTTTTTTGTTCTGATTACCAGATATCATTGGTGGCATTGCTTTAGTATATGAATTTCCGCATGGGGAAGTTTAATATTTGATCACTTCCTCTTCCCCTTTTTCAAATTGAATTTTGAAGGACTATTCATGGAAAACATGTATTCCTCAGTCATGAAATGGGTTTAGTGAAAAGTAGTCCTTGGCTTATAAACACTGACGTCACTAAGGATGGCCATTCATCCCAGAACTCCGGTGATCTGGAGAAAACTCCTATTTTCAACCACTGTGCAAATAATCTGTAAAGTGCGCATGTGCTCTGGGGGCCACCCAGATGGGTTGACATTAGAGATTGCTTCTGAAACAACCTAGAGGGAGGCTTTGGGATTGGTGGAAGTGTCAACAGAGTAACAACAGCTTACATTCACTGCTCCTTAGGGCGCTTCCCCAGCTAGGCTGGGCCATGAGCTCACTTGGTCCCAACCCTGCTTTATCCCGAGGAGTATCTTTTTCCATGTAGCCTAATATTTTTCTCTTTTAATCTGTTAAATTGCTCGGAAGCTGGTCAAATGTAGATTTGCTTTGGTTAGTGGGTATGTAACTGTATGTTTTGATTTGATTTGATTTGATGAAATGCAGACATTGTGACATGGGTAGGGTAAGAGTTTGATTTGGAACTGTCCTTTGGGACCGTTTATCAGAAGGCGTGAAGGATTTTTAACTTAAGTACTTGTGGGCTGTGGAAGGTCTGGAGCAGATTTGCAGATTTTTTTTTTTTTTTTTTTTTTTAATGGAGAGTTTGATGGATGGTGAAATTCAACTGAAGTGCTGGGAGTTGCTTTCTGAATTCTTGTATCTAAATTTAACTGACTTGGGAGCCACACATTTCAGAAAATAACTCCAAGAAGGATTCACAGATTCCATCAGAGTTTTCCATCTCATGGTAGAATGTTTGACTTCTTTTCTCGCTTCACTCTAAATCCATTAATCCATATTCCCTTTTTCTTTGCGGAGAATCACACAGGAGAGAACTGGAGTTTGACTGCATAGGAAAAAGAGTTCATTGAAAATCTTGTGCTTTGGGGTAGTTGTGAGGATTCGAGACACCTTAGCTTGGACAAGCTTACTCATGCCGAAGACTGACATTGCTTATTTGGGCTGGTGTCCGCAGTATTAGAGGCTAATTAGGTGTTCAGAGGGTCTCAGTGGGCTGGCCAGGGAATCTGTTCAGCTCTCAGAACATTGTTTGTCTGGAAAAATGAATTCCAGTTTCCAAATGACTACCCAGAAATTGGCACAACATGTTCACAAAATGGCACTGCTGGTGATTAATGGTTATGAAGAATGATATGGGATTATTGTTAGTTATGATTAATGGTTTGATTAATGATATGAGTGACTATTAGAAGCCAGTGAATGTGGAAGATGAGAAAATGTGTTAAAGCTAAAAAGATTTTAGTTCTCTTGTGGTTTTCCTTAACTTGGTGCATTGGTACTGTTCTTTCCTTGTTATCTGGTGGTAGTAGAAATTCATTTCTGGGAGCAAAAATTAGATCAGGTGTTTGTCAAAGAGAAACCTTTGTGTACAGAAATGCTTCCCTTAGGGCTTATTGGTTAATTGTGTTGACACAAAGCAGTCATTAGGTGTGGGCTATGTTTGCAAACAATGACAAGTCAGTGCCTAGGTGTTACTTCAAAGGAGTGGCACTTCCTTTCTGTTGTCATTAATTTAAGTTGATTGCAAATACACATTTTTTTTTCAAGACATTGTATGGATTATGTTTGGGGTTTTAAAATGTGATTTTGTTGATGTAGTCATTACACCAGAAAGTGAGATAAAATCTGAGCAGTTTATATAGGTTTATTCATTCAATCATTGTTTACTCTGTGCCTTGAGTAATTGCACTGCCTAGAAGGCCCCTAACCCTAAGGACCATATAGCAAAATAAAGTACCAAAGGAAAATAAAATCAGGATTTCATAGCCTAATTAGAAAGAGAGAGATCAGGAAAGCAAATATCAAAATATTTACCCAGTAGTTTCTTTATGCAAAAAAAAGGGGGGGGCAATCTATTTGGATTTCTCTATATTCTGTTTTTACTGTGTGTGTATTTTGAATCAACCTTGACAAGGATAATTACAGTGGTCCGATATGGGGTTTTCGGAGTCTAAATAAAAGTGAAATACAAAGTATAAGGGGAATAGAGATTGTTGCACCAGGTCTTTGTTTAGAACTGAAGGATGCTGAAGACATCCCTGGGCCTGGAATTGTACTACTGTGTCTGTCGGGAGAAGAGCCTTTGCTTCTCTGGTTTTCCCTCTTAACCTCTACTGGCTCAAGAGTGAGCGTGCATGGCCCCTCCTACAGGAAGTCGCCCCTGGTCCTTTTAATAGCAGTTGTAATCTATCACCTGTCTGGCATTAATGTGTTTAGATTCTGTCTCCGCTCCTGTCTCTACAACTGTACTATCGGAGAGAGAAGGGACCAGCATCTAGCATAGGTGTCTGGCTCATCACTGATACTTGTTCGATTTCGTTTCTTCCTTCAACCACTGTCCTTTCTCTTCCCTAAGATACTGTAGAACAAGGCAGAAGGAAGGGCTAGGCGTTTGGATTTTACTCTGTAGGCAAGAGACAACTATTAAATTTTAACCTGTGGGCAAAAGATAAACCCCAAAGGGTTTGAACAGATGAATCACATCATCAGATCTGTGTCTGAAGGAGATTGGAGACCAATGGAAGGGGCGTGGTGCTTCTAAATAGCCACATGGACACCTAGCAATGCTGGTGAGATGGCAGTTGACACATCATCTCCACTGCTTCATGAACATCTTTGGCAATTAAAAATCTGAACTTTCCCAAAGAGCAATCTTGAACAGTTATCAGTGATTCTTCTCCCTCAGTTTATAATCTCCACCACTCAAGCAGCCCTTGGTCAGGAAACTCAACCTACCACAACACACATGCATCAATAAAACTTCCATTTCACACTTTGCAGGTGTTTCCATACAGGTTAGTGTGCAATGTGACAGCACCTTAAGTAGAAAGACTATTAAATGCACAGGAAGGAGGAAATGCATTATATGCTTCTGCCTGTCCCAGGAGTTTGTTATCTTACATCAGCAAAGCAATGGGCTGTAGGTCAAAGGTAGCTAATTACATAGGCCTTAATAATACAGTAGGTATTGTTATTGATAATCACACTGGATTTTACCTTCATTCATGCAGCATTTATTGTATGCCAGACCTAGTGTTAGGCAGTTCAGACCATTCTGTGGCATAGCCTGGGGCTTTCCCTAGGAGCTGGGTGTCTCTGGGGAAAACAAGTAACAAATATAAAGAAGCAAGTGTCCTCTGTGCTTTCCATAAGGTATATATATGCCGGGTGCTGTGGAAGCCCAGAAGAGCTGTGGATAGCTGATGAACGCTGCTGCCTGGGGCCGCGGGGAGGTTTCCAGGATGTCACTGTGCACAGGCCCCAGGGCAGAGGGGAGGCAGTGAAGAAAAAAGGAATGAGGATTGATGAGATGGGGAATGTAGTTTGAGGAGAAAGATTTTGAAGAGCCTCGTTTGAAAGTGACGCTAAAAGTACTAAATCTTACCCAGGATACTGTTTTTGTTTTTTCCGGGTTTTTTGGTGGGGAGGTGGTTTCCATGTAAAATATATAAATGCATGCGCATAGTAGAAATTTGGAGACAGAGTGCCTGGCTGGTTTAGTCAGTGGAGCATGCAACTCTTGATTTTGGGGCTGTGAATTGGGGCCCTGCAATGGGTATAGATTTACTTAAAAGAAAATAAAATCTTTAGAAAAAAAAGAAATTGGACAAATCTATATATACATGTATGTGACAAACATTTTATTTTATTTTTAAAGATTTTATTTTTTTATTTGACAGATAGATCACAAGTAGGCAGAGAGTAAGGCAGGCAGAGAGATGGGGAAGCAGGCTCCCTGCTGAGCAGAGCCCCATGCGGGGCTCGATCCCAGGACCCTAGGATCATGAACTGAGCTGAAGATAGAGGCTTTAACCCACTGAGCCACCCAGGCGCCCCCACATGTATGTGACAAACATTCTAAAGCACAAATACAACACTTTTAATCCCAAGCCCTAGAAATAGTTTCCGTCCCATTCTGCTTCAGTCTCACAGCAAGGTATGTCACTAAAAAGTGTGACAGGATCTGCTCTGGACTTGGAATGACAGGGCAATAGTGGCCCAACAGGGAGGGTACTTTCTTGGGGGTGGGTGGATATGGGGAGGCCCAGAAGGACAGACTCATGAGGGATATTTGGGATGGGGCATAGCTACGAAATATTTGGGAGGGTCCATCCAGGGGATTTAATGACCTATTGAATGTGGGCTTGAGGAAGAAGAGAAATAAGATTTCCATGGGGTTTTTCTCTCATGGGCAAGTTTTACTACACTTAAAGTCCTTTTCTCTCATGGGCAAGTTTTACTACACTTAAAGTCCTCTCTGCTCTTCCTGTCCATCCCTCCCTCTCCCCAGGTCTTGGCATAGAGTTCATTACTACACTGGAATGTATTGCATTTAAGGATCCTGGAGTGTAGAAGTCAGTAGTGGTCAAAGTTTAATTAAAAAAAAAATTTTTTTTAAGTCAACAGGGCCCTTTTATCAAAGAAGCCTCATTAAGTAAAGCTGAATGAAGAGGGCTGCTTTGGTGGATGGTGGCATCTGCAGAGGGACAGAGTCGAGAGCTTTGCCCTTCCCCTGGCGTCCAGCTCTGCCCTGCTGTCTTGCTGCTGCGTCTGACCGAGTCTCTCTGCTGTCTCCAGATTTCTGAAGAACACCGTTTACAAACTGCACGGTAAGCAAGGCTGCAGCTGGAAGGAAGGTCTGGTCATTCCCAGATCCAGTGACCTCAAACTCTTGTACTTCTGACACCTGCTGTCTGTTTTTCAGTAGTTTTTCTGTTTGTCGGTTTGGTTTGGTTTGGCTTGTTTTGGTCCCTTTCCTTGGGGTCCAACCGCCAGCTTCGATTTCATTTTGCTGTCGCGTGCCCCCAGTAGCATCTCCTCATCCTTCTCCCAGTATGCTGCTCTAATTTGCTGTAAACTTGGAAATCATATAAACATGCTTGTTTAAATGTAGCCAAAAGCAGTTGCAAGTAGGTCCTGTGTGAGCTTTTCTGTGCAGACTCGGTAAGACCTATTTTGGCAGGTGGACATTTGCTTGTTGCTTGTTCTCAGTTAGGTTTTGCACAGATGGAACTGCTGGATAGTCACATTTTATAGAGTGACCACCTCATGTCTCTCAGGGTCCGTTTATCTCCTCGCCTTCTCCCTCTGGAACTATATAGAAACTGTAAATTATGGCCTCAGAAATATCTCTCCCCTAGCTCTGCTGGGTGAATAGTAGCATTTCATGCTGAGTAGGCAGAAAATGATGTCATTAAAAAAAAAAAAGTTTGATTCCTAATGCAATGCTAGTATGTTGAGATACTGTTTTTCTCTTTATGTGAACATTGATCCTCTTTTTTTTCCTTTTTTGCCTCTGGTCTTTTTCTGAGGTTGTTTTACTTTATCTTCCTTTCTTCTTTTTTGGCACCTTTTACTTCTATAATAAGGCATGCAGGAGGAATAAGCAGAAGTAGAACTACGTGTTAATAATAAAAAATAGTATCATCACATTAATTTACAGTTTTCAAACTGCTTTTGCATGCTTCCTCTCAGTATGAAAAGTACTGATTTTTGTTCCAGTTTTGCAGCAGAGGAAACAGGATCAAAGTGGTTAATTACTTAACGGTCACACTTAGTGATGGAGCTAGCATTCGGACTCAAGTCTTCTTCGTCCAAATATTCATTATATCATGTTGCATCCTGTTTCTGGAGACACTAGTTACCTTGTGGGCCCTTTTAAACTTGAATAATAAAATACCACATTTGTGGAGTGGTATATAACATCTCCAAGCATATGCTGACAATGTGAAGAACATAGTGTGAAATGCTAGAAACTTAGGCTGTAACCTTCCCAAGACAGTGTTGATGTTCTCTTACAATAGTCTTATGAGTTACTTACCCTTAATTTTTTTTTTTTAGGCTTTTATTTATTTATTTGACGGAGAGAGAGACAGCGAAAGAGGAAATACAAGCAGGGGAAGCAGGAGAGGGAGAAGTGGGCTTCTGGTTGAGCAGGGAGCCCGATGCGGGGCTCGATCCCAGGACACTGGGATCATGACACTTAATGATTGAGCCACCCAGGCACCCTTAATCATGTTCTAAGTATTGAGAATACTACATGAAAAAAAATTTATAGCATTCTGAATCTACTTTAAAAGTGGCCCAAATGATTAGGCATGTTTGTTAGATCCCCTCTTTGCTGCTCTAGTGTCTGTTCCTCTTTCCTTTCACGACATTTGGCATAAATAAAATATCAAACAGGCAAAAGAATCATAATTCTGTCTCCAAAAGAAGTGGTACTCTGCAACAATAAAAAACTTATTTTATTTTTTTAAATGTATTTTTTAAAAGATTTTATTTATTTATTTGACAGATAGAGATCACAAGTAGGCAGAGAGGCAGGCAGAGAGAGAAGAGGAAGCAGGCTCCCTGCTGAGCAGAGAGCCACATGTGGGGCTGAATCCCAGGACCCTGGGATCATGCCCCGAGCCAAATACAGAGGCTTTAACCCACTGAGCCACCCAGGTTCCCCAGTCTTTATTTTAAAAAATAATTCTAAATCTCCACTGAAACTTAAGAAATAATGTCCAGTCAATGTTGACATTCTAGCTGAAAAATCAAACTAGATGAGTGGTCGAGAGAACCATATCCCAGGGATTTAGGTGAATGTAAATCAAAACTTTCCCAGTGGCTTATTAAGTATAAATACCGATGACACCAGTTTACCTCAGCACCTCCTGTCATGAGCACAAGGCTGCCTAGTATGATAACCCTGTCTAGGTTTAGTCAGAACACATCATTTTTAGTCAGGGCCTTTTGTTTCATGTGAAATTCAGTATTAACATAAAAAGAAATCAAAGTATTTTTTGGAGTTCTGTTTTAAAATGAGATTGAATAGGGCGCATGGGTGGCTCAGTCATTAAGCATTTCCTTCGGCTCAGGTTGTAATCCAGGGGTCCCGGGATCAAGCCCCACATTCTCCCTCTCCCACTCCCCCTACTTGTGTTCCCTCTCTCGCTGTGTCTCTCTCTGTCAAATAAATAAAATCTTTAAAAAATAAAATAAAATGAGATTGCGTGTTTGCGTTAGGCATTATGAGGGTTTTGATATATTTGTGGGCTTTTATTGAATGAGACTCAGGCAGTCATTACGTAGTGACTCTGGGCCACAGTTAATCCAAATCCAGAAATGAGGATAAAAATTAATTTCAGATATTCTTGTACTTAGTTGTGTATTATAGGATAAATTGATTAACCCAATAATATTTTCTTGCAGTAGATTCTGTTACATTCCTATTCCAGAAGGGATCGTAAAGTTTTATGAAAGAGTGAATTTCAAAATCTGTGGACCTCCTAATGGATTGGAAGGCATATAGATTTTGGACTATTAGTAGATTTTAATACAACTTTAAATATCAGGTGTGGGGTACCTGGCTCAGTTGGTTAAGTATTGGACTCCTGATTTTGGCTCAGGTCATGATCTCAGGGTCTTGAGATCAAGCCTCAGGCTCCCTGCTCAGTGCAGAGTCTGCTTGTCTCCCCTTCCCCTACCTCCTCCCTCCCCTCCTCCCCTCCTTCTCCATTCCCACCCCACACACATGCTCTCTCTTTTTCAAGTAAATAAAATCTTTAATAAAAAGAAAATCTTTAATAAATACACATCAGATGCATTGGTGCATGAAAAGATTTAGATTTCTGCTTTCTTTCAGAATGCTCACAGTTGAATCGATGGATGTTTGTCGAATGCAATTATTTGTTTTCAAGGAATTTTATAGTTTATATTACAAAAATAATATAAATTGCAAGAAAATAAAGCTCAATAATGTTGATTGATAGTATGCAAAATTGTTATTGGCTGGTTCTGGGATAAAAAATACACTTCATTTAAAAAATAAGCTTTCTGGACATTGTTCCATATTTTCCCTTTTTTCTTAGTGTAGAAGCAAATGATACTTTAAAAATAGTACTTCCTTTCTCTCCTAAGCTATGGCCATCAGAGAAAATTGATATGTTTACATGAATCAGCATTAAGTGGAAGAAAGGATCTGAAAGGCAGGCAGAATGCCAGAGAGAGAATGTACAAAACTGTGCTTGTCCTTCAGTGAGTACGGGCTTTGGAAGGAGATTATCCTATATAACTGGGCCTGGGGGGTGTGTGATTTCCTGGTATTTTATGTTATGGGGGATTCTAGTTTCTTTCAAGGCTTCCTTGTACCCATGGCACATTATTTTCCATCTCAAAATTAGATTTAAAAAAAAAAACAAACCCTCAAGATTTTGGTAGAGGGAGACATTATTTGTAAAATACCTTGAAGGCAGTGATGAAGCAAATTATTAGAACATTTGGAGTAAGTTTTTTCTTTATTGTGGTAAAAATACATAAAATTTACCATTTTCACCATTTAAATATACAAATCAGTAGCATTAAATTCATCACATTATTGTGCAACTATCACTATCAGCTTTCTCCAGAACCTTTTCATCCTCCCACACTGTAACTGTCTCCATTAAACAGAACTCTCCCCATTCCCCTTTCTCCCAGTTCCTAGTAACCTCTGTTCTACTTTATATCTTTATAAACCTGCCTATCCTAGTTACCTCATATAAGTGGAGTCAAACAAAATTTGTTTTTTTTCTGTCTAGCTCATTTTATTAGTATAACATCTTCAAGTTTTATTCACTATGTAGCCTGTATCAGAATTTCCTTCCTTTTTAAAGCTGAATATTATTGCATGGTGCATATCTACCACATTTTGTTTATCCGGTCATCTGTTCATGGACGCTTAGGTTGTTTCCCTCCTTTTGGCAGTCGTGAGTAATACTACTGTGAATACTGGTGTATAAGCATCTGAGTACCTGTTTTCAGTTCTTTTGTGTGTATATATCTAGGAGTGCAATTACTGGGTCATTTGGTAATCCTACATTTAATTTTTGAGGAGCTGCCAAACTGTTTAACACAGTGGCTGAGCCACTTCTTATTCTCACCAACAATACACAAAGATTGTCATTTTCCACATCCTTGCCAAGACTTTTAAGTTTTATTTTGTTGCTAATAGCCATCCTAATGATTATGAAGTGGTATCTCATTGTGGTTTAGATTTGCGTTTCCCTAATGACTATTGATGTTATGATGTTATCATGCAATCATATTGTTGACCATTTATATATCTTCTTTGGAGAAATGTCTATTCATAGTGCTTTGTCCACTTTTGAATTATATTGTTTGTTTTTTGGTTGTTGAGTTATAGGAGTTCTTTATATATTCGGGATGTAAATCCTTATCAGCTATATGAGTTACATAGAATGTTATTTTTATTGGAAAATTTCTTAAAAATCTTGTAAATATATTTTCCACCTACTTCTGTTTATGATTTTTTACATTTAAGAATTAATTCTGTGGAATTTCACAACATGTGGTCATATAAATGAAGGGAATCACATATTTTTTAAAAAATTTTTTGCTTTTAAAGCCTACCAGCCTTAGATCACATTAATTTTGAACAAATCAAGGTTAGATTAGAGGATATCTAGCCAGGATAGGAGATCACAATTCAGTGTGTGGTATAACATTCAGTGAAACAACATTTAAACTGCAAATGAAATTAGAAGGGAGATTTGGCCTTTATAGGTTTAGAAATTTGGATCACTGAAGAAAAATTAGCTGTCATCTTTTAGAGTTTGTTTTTTCGCCTCAGTGTCCTCCTTATTTAAAAATGTTCATGAGAATTGTAAAACACCTACATGATAAATAGGAATTTTTAAGACTTGGTTCTAGTTCCACTTTTGACATATTGATGTATTGATAGTATTGAAACTCCAGCAACAACTAAACCAAAAATTAAGGACATTAAAAAAAAGTTTAAGACCTTTTGAACAGGAAAAGAATGATAGATGTTTTTAGTCTCACTTATATATAGAATCAAAAAAAAAAAAAACTGGATATATAGAATAGATATGTGGTTGCTGGAGGCTGGGGATGTGGTGTGGGCAAAATGGGTGAAGGGGACCAAAAGGTACAAGCTTCCAGTTATAAAATAAACCATGGAATGGAACGGAATGGTGACATAGTTAATAATACTGTATTGTATATTTGAATGTTGCTAAGAGAGTAGATCTTAAAAGTTATATCACAAGAAAAAACTGGTGACAGATGTCAACTGTGCTTACTGTGATCAATTTGTAATATATACAATATTGATTTACTGTGTTGTACATCTGAAATGAATATAATGCTTTATGTCAATTATATCTCAATCAATGGAGAGTATAGGAAGAATAGATTAGAGGAGAGAAAGAACGGGATTAGAGGGGAATGACCAGGAGTCAATTTCAAGAAATAAAAATCTAGCAGTGCCTCCTGGCACTGGGGGCAGGACAATTCTTTGTTGTGGGAGCTGTTCTCTGAGATGTTTAGCAGCGTCTCTGGCCTCTATGCCCTGGATGCCAGTGGGATCCTCTCCCTCCAGCCAACTTGTGGAGCTGGAAATGTCTCCAGACATGGCCAAGGGACTCACAGGGAGCAAAGTCATCCCTCAGAGAGAACCACTCGTCTAGGGTGATGAGAGCCTGAGCTGAGTTCTAACAGCAGAATGGTGATGAAAAGGGGGAGAAAAAAAGAAAGCAAAATTTTGAGTAGAGGAGAGGAAGAAATTTTCTGGTAGTTAAAATTTATTAAACATCTACTATTTCCCAGGCATCGGCACTAGGTGACATAGTCATTTAACATAATTAGTAATAAATATTTATTAAATGCCAATCTTAGGCAAAACATTGGTGCTACAGAGGTGAACAAGACAGTCAAGTTCTTAAAGACTCTGCCATTTAATAGAAGAGAGATATATGAACAAATAAGTTATGATCCAAAGTGAAAATCATCATGTGTGTAAGGTCCTGACTGAGAGGAGAATTCCATCTGGGGAAGTCACAGAGGCCTCCAAGACCTGAGCTGCATTTGAAGAAGAAATAGCAATTTCGCCTACTGGAGTGGATTTGGTAGGGGTGGTGGTGAACTGCCCCATGGTCTTTTTTTTTAGTTGCTAAGATGAAGACCAAATTGAGGCAAAACTCTCTCCAGGCTGTCACTGCTGTCCAGGGAATAAAACTCCCAGACGGTAATTAAACCTAGGATGATTGCCTGGGGCAATTGTGCATGTTCCCCAGAGGCTTGAGTAGAGCAATTAGCACCTGGCAAATCCCAGAGCTATGCAGTTTTAGTGCTAGTTTATATATTTCACATATTGTATTAAATCATCAGCAGCACCAAGAGGATAAGGAGATGCATATCTAAATCGCCTAATAAGTCAAACTCTGCCAAATTATATTGATAACACTTTGTTGATTTTGAACAAGTTAAATTAGAAGCATATTTGCATCATGTGGTTAACAGTTTCTTTTTTAACCAGTAGGTGTGCTGTAATGGAACCTAGAAACAGATGGAACCATATGGCTTTATTTGTGGAGTGGCATATATTGTTTAATCTCATGGCAGCAGTATTTGCTATTATATAAGAAAAATACAATTATTCAGTGGCAGTTTATATAATATATATTCAAGAGGAATGATCTCTTCATCCTTCCTTAATGATTTACATTTTAAAAATTTTGCAAATTTAAAAAAGTAACAAACACCGAAGAAAATTTGCCAATGCATTTGTCGTAAGCTGTTCTACATGTACTCTAGCTCTGCTCTTTATTCACTGGCTTGGGTCCCATTAGTAACAATAGTGTTCAGACTTGCTGATGTCACTACCTAGTTATTTCATTTGACTAAATGTGATAGATGTATTTATTTAAGATTTTGTTCAGAATTTTTTTAAAGGTCAGTATGGTACTTTTACATTTCAAGGAATGTTGTGTGATACGATTGTGAAATTACATTAACTTATCAACAATACTTATTTACATATGCTAAAAGCTGTGCAGACTCTTAAGATAAGATGCAAAAGCTATTTGACCTTTCAGTCCACAGAAAACAATTCATGGTTATTCATCCTGTTTCATCTTATCTTCAAAAAATATAAAACGTTCAACATGGTATTAACTACCATGATTTTTAGTTTTAGTACATTTGAATTGCTGAAGACTGACTCATACACCAGAATGGTTACTGCTGCTCATGCCCTCCTGCAAGTATGTTTTTTTCTTTTTAAAATTTTTTTAATTTTTAATTTTTTTTTAAAATTTCTTTTCAGCGTGACAGTATTCATTGTTTTTGCATCACACCCAGTGCTCCATGCAATACGTGCCCTCCTTAATACCCACCACCTGGCTCCCCCAACCTCCCCCCACCCCGTCCCTTTAAAACCCTCAGGTTGTTTTTCAGAGTCCATAGTCTCTCATGGTTCACCTCCCCTTCCAGTTTCCCTCAACTCCCTTCTCCTCTCCATCTCCCCATGTCCTCCGTGTTATTTGTTATGCTCCACAAATAAGTGAAACCATATGATAATTGACTCTCTCTGCTTGACTTATTTCACTCAGCATAATCTCTTCCGGTCCCGTCCATGTTGCTACAAAAGTTGGGTATTCATCCTTTCTGATGGAGGCATAATACTCCATAGTGTATATGGACCACATCTTCCTTATCCATTCGTCCGTTGAAGGGCATCTTGGTTCTTTCCACAGTTTGGCGATGGTGGCCGTTGCTGCTATAAACACTGGGGTACAGATGGCCCTTCTTTTCACTACATCTGTATCTTTGGGGTAAATACCCAGTAGTGCAATTGCAGGGTCATAGGGAAGCTCTATTTTTAATTTCTTGAGGAATCTCCACACTGTTCTCCAAAGTAGCTGCACCAACTTGCATTAACAGTGTAAGAGGGTTCCCCTTTCTCCACATCCTCTCCAACACACATTGTTTCCTGTCTTGCTAATTTTGGCCATTTGAACTGGTGTAAGGTGGTATCTCAATGTGGTTTTAATTTGAATCTCCCTGATGGCTAGTGATGATGAACATTTTTTCATGTATCTGGTAGCCATTTGTATGTCTTCATTGGAGAAGTGACTGTTCATATCTTTTGCCCATTTTTTGATGTGATTATCTGTTTTGTGTGTGTTGAGTTGGAGGAGTTCTTTATAGATCCTGGATATCAACCTTTTGTCTGTACTGTCATTTGCAAATATCTTCTCCCATTCCGTGGGTTGCCTCTTTGTTTTGTTGACTGTTTACTTTGCTGTGCAGAAGCTTTTGATTTTGATGAAGTATGGTTTTGAAAGGGTCCCTTGACACTGGAGCCTGAGGCCTTAAGTCGCCCCTCCTTCCTGCCTTTTCAACTCTTCTTTGACCAGAATTGCTCAACCGTGGTTATCTCTTCCTCTCCTCACCTCTCCTCCTCCCACGCCCACTCTTTTCTGGGAGCTGTGAATGATTCTATCTTCTCAAGAGCCCATTCATTCATTTAGCAAATACTAAACACCTGCTACATGCTAGGCTTTAACTCTATGTGCTGGGGTACAGAGGTGGACAAAAAATTCAGATCCTAATAGAGTTTGTGTTGAGGGGAGGAAAAAGAGACAATGAACAATAAGAATGAGTAAAATGCAAAGCAATCTCAAAAAGGGTGAACAAAGTTGGAAAGCTCACACTTCCTAGTTTGAAACATCTTAGAAAGGTACAGTAATGAAAACTGTGGAATTGGCAAAGGATAGGCGTAGAGATCAATGGAATAGAATTTAAAGTCCAGAAATAAATCCGAGCATCTCTGGCCAACTGATTTTTGACAAAGGTGTTAAAACCATTCAGTAGTGAAAGAATAGTCTCCAACAAATGCTACTAGGACAACTGGATAGCCATATGCAAAACAATGAAGTGGGACCCCTACCTGACACTATTTCCAGTTAACTGAAAGTGATGAATGACCTAAATATAAGAGCTGAAACCATAAAATTCTTTGAAGAAGTCATAGGGGTTAATCTTGTGACCTTGGATTTGGCAGTAGATTCTTAAATATGATACTAAAAGCATAAGCAACAAAATAAAAAGTGAATAAATTTGACATCAAAATTAAAAACTTTTGCACTTCAGGGAGCATTATCATGAGAGCAAAAAGGCAACATACAGAAAGAGGGTAATATTTGCAAATCATATATCTCAGTATTTATATATCCAGAATATATTTTTTTAAAACTCAAAAAAAAAAAAAAAAGAAAGGAAAAAAACCCCTCATAAAGCAACATAAAAAAACCAACACAATTTAAAAATGGGGGAGGGGGGGCCCTGGGTAGCTTAGTCAGTTAAGCGTCTGAATCTTGATCTCAGGGTTGTGAGTTCTAGCCCTGGTTGAGCTCCATTCTATGCTGTGGAGCCCACTCTAAAAATAAATAAATAAATAGATAGATAAAATAAATAAATAGATAGATAAATAAAAAATAAATAGACATAAATAAATAGATAGATAGTAAGGGACTTGAGCGACATTTCAGAAGATATACCAATGGCTAATAAGCTTGTGAAAACATGCTCAACACCATTAACCATTAGGGAAATCAAATGTAAAATGGTTCACCTGCTGTAGAAAATAGCTTGGCAGTTTCTCAAAATGTTAAGCATAAAATTACCATATGATCCAGCAATTCTCCTAGGTTTATACCCAAAAGAATTGAGAAGAGGGGCTCAAACAAATACCAGTACACAAATGTTCATAGCAATACTATTTATTATAGTCTGAAAGTGCAAAGGTCAATTCATGGTTGACTTGATGAACAAATTGCTATGTATATATGCATACACACACATACACGCACACTCAATGAAAAAATATTAGCCATAAAAAGGAATGAAATACTGATAACTACTACCATGGGGATGAACTCTGAAAACATGTCAAGTGAAAGAAGCCAAATACAAAGGCCAGGTATTGCCTGATTCCATTTATATGCAATAAGCAGAATAGGTTACAGCCATAGAAATAGAGCGCAAGTAGAATATTACCAGGGTCAGGGGCCTGAGGGTGGGGGCAGGACCTGGAAATAAGGAGAAATTGTATAATAGCTATGGGGTTTTACTTTGGGGGTGGTGGGAATGATTTGGAATTAGAGGTAGTTGCACAACATTGTAAATGTACAAACTGCCACTGAATAGTTCACTTTAAAATGAATGATTTTATGTAATGTAAACTTCACTTTAACATAATTTGGAGAGGGGCACCTGGATGGCTCAGTGGGTTAAAGCCTCTGTCTTCAGCTCAGGTCATGATCCCAGGGTCCTGGGATTGAGCCCTGCATCAGGCTCTCTGCTCAGCAGGGAGCCTGCTTCCCCCTCTCTCTCTCTGCCTGACTCTCTGCCTACTTGTGATCTCTGTCTGTCAAATAAATAAATAAAATCTTTAAAAGAAAACATAATTTGGAGAAATAAGTAAAATATGTGGTATGTTAATCACACATCTCTTGGGAAAAATAAAACAAAAAAATTTTTAAAATATTTAAAAAAGAAAGCAAAAAAACAAAGTGAAAGAAGGTGAGAGGGCTTCAATTTAAGATAGAGGGAACTAATATAACACTGCATGTTAACTAGCTAGAATTAAAAGAGAAACTGAAAAAGAGTACATTATCTTAATGAACATTGACTAATGCATAGAATTGTTGAATCATTGTTTTGCACACCTGAAGCTAACATAGAATTGTATGTTAATCGTACTGGAATTAAAAATTAAGTAAATAAAAAATTAAAAATAAAGTCAGGGAGGCAGGGAAGGCTTCTCTGAGATGGCATGAGTAAAATTCTAAAGGAGATGGAGGAGGGAGAGAGCCCCATGATGGAAGAGCATTGTAGAAACAGAAATACCCTGGGGTAGTTGCAAGGCTGGCATATTCAAGACAAAATGAGGAGGCAGTGGTGGAAGGAGTAGAGAAAGCAAAGGAGGAAGTAGGAGGAAAAGAGGTCAGGGAGGTAACGGGTGGACGCTCAAGGAAGGGTCATTCTAACATGCCACCAGCGTTGAGAAGTATAGCGCTGCAGGGTCTTGTAAACTATTGGAAGGACTTCAGCTTTTATTTGGAGTGAATAAAACCTTTGGAGGGTTTTGAGCAGAGAGGGATCATGAACTTGGCTTATGTCTTAATAGGGTCAACCAGGCTGTTGTGTTAAGAACAGACTATGAGGAACAAGTGTAAAAACAAGAAGACCACTTAGAAGCCCAATATTATAATTTAATAAAGTGTTGTTCTGACTCTGCTTTTCCCATACTCTACAATTTCACCCAAACTATCATTTCCTTTCCCCCTTAAGTGCTGATAAATTTGGAACTAAATCTGTTTGGTTCAGCCTTGTCCTCTGAGTTGTACCTAAGTGCCTACTGAATTCCACTTTGATACAGTGCTTTTCTTGACCCTCTACCCACCTTACCACCTCAGACCCATATATCCAAAATAGACTTCATTACATCTATCTGATACCCAACTTCAATTCCTCCTGAATTTGTTAATGAATGATATACCATCACCCATGTGCCCTAGTAATCTGGACTATCCTAGTCTCTGAATCTCAATAGTCAAGATTGTTTTATATTCTAAATTTTTTACTTTTTCATATAAATTACAAGTCACTCAATCAAGTTGTACAAAAAAATACTACTGGGAATTTGGTCAAAATGGCATGGCATCTTTAAAGGACAACTACAATAACCTATAACTAACAGCAGAATTAGTGATGAAACATGGATACTTTCCACTAAGATTGGAAACAAAGCAAGTAAATCCACTCTCACCACTTCTGTTCATCATAGTACGGGTTAGTACAACAAAGCAAGGGAAGAAAAAAAACTGGCATAAAGCTTAGGAAAAAAGGTGTAAATTGTTTATATGCACAGAAAACAGAAATAAAAACACAGGAAACCCTATAGAATCTATTTTTTTAAAAAAAGGATTCTAGCAAATTTAACAAGTGGCAGAATAAAAGGTAAATGAACAAAAACAATTGTATTCCTATTTACTAGCGACAAACAAGTGGAAAATGAAATAAGCGAAAGCATTTATAATACCATCAAAACCCATAAAACACTTAAGAATAAATTTAATCAAAAATGGGCAAGAACTCTAGAATGAAAACTGCAAAACACTGCAGAAAACTCTAGAATGAAAACTGCAAAACACTTCAAAATACTGCAGAAAAAAATTAGAGTTATATCATGTTCATGAATTTATATACTTCAATAGCGTTAGGATTTCAGTTCTCTCCAAATCAATTCATAGATGCCATGCTAATAGTATCTTAAAACTCATGAATGAGCAATGACTTTTGCCAAATGCTTTTTCAGCATTTATTAAGATGATAATATGGTAGGGTGCCTGGGTGGCACAGTTGGTTAAATCTAACTCTTGGTTTCTGGTCAGACCCTGATCTCAGGGGCTTGGAATCAAGCCATGCATTGGGTGCTGTGCTCAGCAGGAGTTGGCTTGACTTTCTCTCTCCTTTTCCCTCTACCCCTACCCACTGCATGTGCACTTTCTCTCTATCCCTCTCTCTCAAATAAATAAATCTTTTAAAAAAATGATAATACGGCATTTTTCCTTTATTCTGTTTATATAGTGAAGCATGTTGATTTATTTTCAAAGGTGATACCAATCTTGCATTTCCTGTGTTAGATCCCACTTGGTCATGAGGTGTTAAACTTTTTAATACTGCTGGATGTGATTTGCTTATATTTTGTTAAAGATATCTATATCTGTGTTCCTGAGTGATATTTGTCTGTTTTTTCCTATAATATCCTAATCAGATTTTTGTTTCAGGATTATGGTGGTCTTATGAGTTGGGAAGTTTCCTACCTTTTCAATTCTCAGAAAAATTTGTCTTTCTATTATTTCTTCTTTAAATGTTTGATAGAATTTGCCAATGAAGGCATTTAGGTTTGATAATCTCTTCCAGGGAAAGTTTTTAGCTGTGAATTAAATTTCTTTAACAGATATAAGGCTTTTCAAAATTTCAACTTCTTTCTCTGTATATCAAAAATTAACTATGTTGTATACATCTGTGTAACCCACACACCCACACCATTATTAAGACATAGGACATTTCCATCACCCCCAAATGTTCCCAGTTAAAGAACTTTGGGTAAATAAGTCTTTGTAATTCAGGCTCTGTATGAGTTAAGAAATTATAACTGCAAATGCAAATGTAATGTAACTTTTTTACCAATCATATGTTAGCTTTATTTCATTAACATTTATAAAAATAGGGGAAAAGTAGAAATTAAAAAAATAGATGTTCTTCTAGATTATCAAAACAAGTTATCAAATTCTGCATTTATTTTTTACAGGTAAGCAGTTTTTACTATAACATTATTTAAAATAAAGATAAATGAGAAATAATCTAGAAACCAAAACTGTGAAGCAATTGCAGAAGAACCAGATACAGACATATAATATACATCTGTTAGCTTCAAAAATGTGTGATAAGTTTTATTATATATTGTTATTGTTTTATTTCATTTTGTTTATCTGTGTATTTGTCTAAGTTTTTATTTAAATTCTAATTAGTTAACATATAGTGTAATATTGGTTTTAGGAGTAGAATTTAGTGATTCATCACTTCCATATAACACCCTGTACTCATCACAAGTGTCCTCCTTAATGCCCATCCCTTATCTAGCCCATCCCCTACATACCATCCCTCCAGCAAATCCTCATTTTGTTCTCCCTAATTAAGAGTCAAATTTATTTTATTTTATTTTATTTTTTAAAGATTTTATTTATTTATTTGACAGAGATCACAAGTAGGCAGAGAGGCAGGTTGGGAGGGGAAGCAGGCTCCCCACTGAGCAGAAAGCCCAATGCGGGGCTCCATCCCAGGACCCTGAGATCATGACCTGAGCTGAAGGCAGAGGCTTAACCCGCTGAGCCATCCACATGCCCCCAATTAAGTATTTTTTAAAATTCAAACTCATGCTATACTTTTTGTAAGTACCTATCTATGGATGAATATGCAGAACAAAATACCTAAAAATAAGTTCAGGGGCACCTGGGTGGCTCATTCATTAAGTGTCTTTCTTTGGCTCAGGTCATAATTCCAGAGCCCTGGAATCAAGCCCCGCATTGGGCTCCCTGCTCAGCGGGAAGCCTGCTTCTCCCTCTCCCATTCTCCCTGCTTGCGTTCCTTCTCTCACTGTGTCTCTCTCTGTCAAATAAATAATGAAATCTTTAAATAAATAAATAAATCCATTAAAAAAAAAGAAGAAGTTCAAATTTGCAACAGTAGTAATATCAAGAAGCACATGAAGATTTGGGAATTTTGATTGATGATCAGATGAAATTTAACTAAAAGAACATTTATGTATGTTTTTTAATTTTTGTAAGAATAGTAGCTTGATATGAAACTTAAGTAGTTAGAATTGTAAAGTGACTTGACTGATTTACATATGACTAAAGGCAAAATGCATCTAGTTTTGTTTTTGTATTTGTTTTAGCAATTACTCTGAAACTCCAGAAAGCCAGCTTTCTGTATAGGGAGTGCTCTAAATCTGTTTTCAAGAAAGTATTGCAAATGAAGTAAAAATGCAACTTGGAATTAAAATTAAAAGTTGAATATTACTCTGACTACCAAAAACCTTTAAAAAACAAAATATTTAATAACAAAAATGCTTACAATATATCATTCATTGAAATAGGCAGACTATGAGACATATCTATAAACAAATGCTCTTTTAAAATATGTTTTGTTTATAAAATAAGATTTAAAAATTCACAAAAATGTTAACAATGATTATTATCTCTGTGTGGATGAACAGTGGTTGTTTGAGTTTGTTTGGTTTTTTTTTCATTTTCAGTTTTTTTTTCATGAACGCCAATTGTTTTTTAAATCAAAGAGAGAAAAACTCCCTTTCTATCCCAATTAAAGAAGGAAGGAAGGGAGAAAGAAAAGAAGGAAAGGATAGACAGGACAGGGAAAGTAAGAGAAGATAGGAAATTCTTAACATTTACAAACATGCTACACAGAGTTCTGGTACATTTTTAAATGAGAATGTTAGTAGTGGGGTGCCTGGGTGGCTCAGTCGTTAAGTGTCTGCCTTTGGGTCAGGTCATGATCTTGGGGTCCTGGGATCGAGCCCCACATCAGGCTGTGTGCTCAGCGAGAAGCCTGCTTCTCCCTCTCCCTCTCCCCCCTGCTTGTGTTCCCTCTCTCACTGTCTCTCTCTCTGTCAAATAAAGGAATAAAATCTTAAAAAAAAAAAAAAAAGACAAGTGTTGGTAGAGGTGTGTATTAGAAACCTGGTGATTTGTAGAATAAGTTTGGGAGAGATAGAGGGAAGTGAGAGAGATGGAGAGGAAGAGATGGTTTTGAAAGATGTTTAGAAAGTAAACAGTCCACAGGACTGGTTAGAGAGTGGGTAGGATTGGAACGAGAAACTAAGAGAGAGGTCAATTTTCTTTTTTATATTTGTCAATTTAAAATCAAGTCATTTCAAATCTATTTTGTAACTGTGTTACTCTTTGGTGTAGGTAGAACTGTGATTCTTCTTTCTGCGACAAAAACTTATGTCTAAGCCCTTTGGCTTGTGCCAAAGTGGTTCAAAAGAACACTAAATCACAGAGTTTCAAGCTGCCCAGGAAAATGCTGTTTCTTTCAAGTGGGTTAATATCTGAGTACAGAAACCATGATCCAGAGCCTTCTGTTATCTTCAGCCTAAACAACTGCCCTGGATAACTTTAAAAAAATCAATCAATCAGTCAGTCAATTACTAAATTTTCTATGCCCAGATTTCAAAACTTAATGTGCAGCCGTTAGCGGACCAATTTCCCTCCCTCTGATTATTTAAATCCACGGTAAACACATCTTTGTCTGAAATTCCATTTCATTTTCATTTAACACTAATCTAAATCTAAATTTTTAAAGATTTTGTGATTATTGAGCAGAATTATGATTTATGTTAAACCAGGGGTGATTTTTGACATAGAGGGTGATTTTTACCCCCCAAGGGTCTCCTGACAATATCTGGAGAACTTTTTAGTTGTCGCAGCTTGAAGAGGGCGGTACTATGGACATATAGCAGATAGAGACCAGGGATCTGCCAGACAGGACAGCCCCCCACACAAATCATTAAAATCAAGGGGAGAAAATGCAGTAGTGCTGAGAATGAGAAACCTGTGTTAGATCCTCAGGGGAGCTTAGTAAGGGATAGATCCAGATAATTACAGTGTTGTTTATAGTAGAGGGAGAGTTGGTCTATATGGATGTGGAGCATTGGGACTCATTAGAAAAAGGATGACCTGGGAAACTGAGGAGGACATGGATTTGAGGGCTTAAGGTTGATGGAGTGATAGAGGGATCAGCTGATTAATCTGACCTAAGGCCAACTAGTGCTGGCTGGAACTGCCTGGAGGAGATGGGGTGGGTGGCAGCTAGGCCGTTCGGAGTCCCTCACCACCAGATCACGCAGAGAAAGCTGAAGCCATCATTGCCACGAATGTGAAAAAGAGTGATATAAATGAACTGATCATACATCACAGCCAAGGAGTGTTCTTGGGGTGGTACATATATCAGCAAGGGCTTAGATTACTGCCATCTTTTTATTTCAGACACTTAATCAACTGAGCCACCCAGGCATCCCTCAATGCCTCTTTTAATGGGCTGGTTCAGGATTTCTAGGGAGACTTCACATGGAGGTGAAAGGGATCACAGCCTCAGAGGAGGTGAAGTTCTCTGCCAGGACCAGAATCAGCGTGAGGCCATGCGGGGTGAGGGGCATATGGAAAGTACAGACTAGCATCATGAGCAATGGTAGGGATCACATTCACGTAGGCAATCAGGAAGACTCTATGGGTGGGAGTGAACTTTGAAGAGGGGAGATTGAAGTCAGGAAGTACAAAAGGCGAGAATGAAGACAGAGGGACAGGAAGGGCTAGTAATCCATAACAAATAATTAATTCTTAGATGCTCACTCAGTGTTCCATGGGTGGCTTGTAAGTTTATAACTTGTGTTTAGTGGATGCTTAAGAGACGCTTGTTCTTAACCTTTTTGTTCCTTGTTCTGAGGCTCTTCTGATTGTAGATTAGGATCTTTTCTTTTTCATAATCTTTGATTGGACTTTGGTTCTTAAATTTTGATCTGCTGAGAAATATTGTTAATTAACAAGAGGGACCATGTTATACATGTCCTCTGATATTTTGTTTTAAATTTATTAAATATTTTATTATGTAATAGTTGATACTTTCTTTTTTTAAGTTTTTTTTTTTTTTTTCTTTTTGAGAGAGAGAATGAGAGAGAGAGAGAGAGAGCATGAGAAGGGGGAGAGTCAGAGGGGAAGCAGGTTCCTCGTTGAGCAGGGAGCCCAATGCAGGACTCAATCCCGGGACTCCAGGATCAGGACCTGAGCTGAAAGTAGTCGCTTAACCAACTAAGCCACCCAGGCACCCTAGCTGATACTTTCAAAAGAATATGTGATACATGTATAAAAATTATGAACATTTTAATAATATATGATAGTATAATAAGATACAACATTAATAATGCTATATCTTCCTGTTGTGCTGCTCCTTTGCCTCAAATATTAATAGCTTGAATTTTGCATTTTCACTTCTCTGATAGTTTGCATTTTCACTTCTCTGATAATTTCTTCACATATATATGTAACTCTATGATTTTTTTTTAAGATTTTATTTATTTATTCGACACACAGAGAGATCACAAGTAGGCAGAGGCGCAGGCAGAGAGAGAGGGGGAAGCAGGCTCCCTGCTAAGCAGAGAGCCCAATGCGGGGCTCGATCCCAGGACCCTGAGATCATGACCTGAGCTGAAGGCAGAAGCTTAACCCACTGAGCCACCCAGGTGCCCCTCTATGACATTTTTTATTTTTAAACTTTAGAAAGATGATTCCGTGTTCTGTGTAGTCTTCTAGGCTATGCTTTCTTTTTAAATTTAACATAATGTGTCTAAGATTAATCCTTGTGCATATAGTTAATATATTTTTATTATTATATAATACTCCACTGTGAGATTTTATACATCCATACTTTAGTTGATGGACGTTGCGTTGTTTCTGCATTTTTGCTACTTTGAATGATACTGCTATGAGTATTATATTTTGTCCAGTAGTGTCATTAGGATAGTGACTTTCAAATGGTTTTGTTTTTAATTATAACCCAACAGGACATACACGTCAATCTCTCTCTCTCTCTATGTATCTATCACTTTAAAGCTTTAAGATATTTTTTCTCCAATCGCTCCTGACAAAATCCAGCCTATTTTAAAAAAAGCTAATACAGATCCAGTAAACTCAATAAATGAATTAATTTCAGTAATCATTTCTCTCTGATGATTGAAAACCAGTCTAGGATATGTATACTGGGTTGTGAAATTTGCTAGATCCTATGATATTAAAAATTCAACTTTAAAAAATGATGGCAAATTGTTACCAAAATGCATACTTCACCTATTCCTACCAATTGTGGTTAATCACATTCTTATCAACCCTTGACATTTCAGACAAAATTAGGTTTTCAGCAAGAAGTCTATTAATTTAGTAAACCAAATGAGGATATATTATTTTTATGTATGTTCTAATTTTAAAACTAAAAATTTCTTGCTGAATAAAGTGCCAAGACTTCTCGAAGACTAGAGAATACTGAGTTGTCCTACAATTTGTTGAGCATTTGCTTAAGGATGTCTTCACATTTTCTTAGCTTAAAAATATATCTTCCTTTTTATTCTCTTCCCTTTGCTGCTTAAATATGCAACTATTGATCTGTCTCAGTTGTGGCCTTGTGCTTTATTATTTTAAAGTTAAGCATTGCTGAGAAATTATCTGTGAAGCAAATGTTAAACATACTGAGAAAATAGTTATGTTGTCCTTGAGTAGTATGACACGTTTCATTCTAAAAAGACTGAAATTTTTATGGATGGTTGATGATATCAATTTTAAAGCTCAAAGGATTGGTTAAATGTACATAAAATAGGCTGTTCAATGAAAAATTTTGGTTCACTTTTATCAAAATGTAGCATTATAGTCCCAGCCTTAAATCTAAGACTGGATCAGTAAGAACTTCATTTAGCTTGTTTGTAGGACTTGCTGTCATTTTAAGGTAGAAAATATCTTTCCTGGTATTTTCTTTGCACTTGCTAAGATAGTGCTTCCCCTCCTGGTGCATCCCCTCCTGGCTTTTGCTCTGTTTCATGATTCCTTAGCATGTGAAAATCTACTTATTAGTCTGGAGGCAGTAACTAAATCTACATAGGGAGAAATTTTGCTCTGCACAATGACTAACTTCATTATTCATGGATATCCTCTTGGTTTATGGGTGCTCAACTGTAATGTTCTAAGGCACTTGTCTTAGGCTCTAACTTCCCTACGGCTTAATCTTTCAAGTTAGTGGTACAATCAAGCTTAGTCACCCAAGAGTGCCATTTTGTATATGTTTCAACAAAATTCTCATCATCGTTGACAAAAATTTTTGCAGCATCGTCTTACACTCTGTCATTCTTTTGGGTGTGTGTTTTTCTGGCTTGAGAATATACAGAGCTCATTACAGTGGATGAGCTTACTTTTATCCAGCACAGATTCGGTTTTTTGTTTTGTGTTTAGTTTCTGGAATCCTTTCCCAACAGTGAGAATCCATACTGTACATCTAAAGGCCTGCATAGACGGAAAGTAGCAGTTAACACATGTGATGTGGAGTGGAAGGAGTAGATGAATTTCCTTGCAGAAATACTACGACTCTAGTTGGTGTCATGTTCAGTTATACCATGTCTGCCTTGCAGAGCATTCTGCCTGGAGAAAATGTAACAAGTTGGAGTTGCTGAAATTCATACCCTAGAGTCCATCCAGCGCTGGTCTAGGAAATAGGGAAACGGTCCTTCGCGTATCGGTTTCACTTGTGGGTCTCATTAGACCTGTACAGTAAAGAAAACACGCTGGGCTGGAGTTTTAAACCCTCTATGATGAAATCACACTGTTGCCACCTTTGTTTAAAATAAGGATAAAATAAAACAGTACCCTCCCATAAACCATTTAGTAAAGCCTAAAATAGCCCCACAAGTATCCTTTATTATATTTTTAGGACTCTAAATATTTTGAAGCAGTTTAATGACATTGTATCCTGACTTAAATTTTTTAAATTCCTAAGGTAATGAAGATTTCTAATCTGAGAAGCTACTGTGTGATTTTAGTACACACACAACACAGCCCACAGTGCATGGTAGAGACTAAATCTAAAAACTTTGACAATTGCTTCAGGATGGCTTCGCAGAGGATATTTTTAAGAGTTTTTTAGAAGTAATTCCTACTTTTTGTAGTGTGCCTAAGCACAAGGGAGGGTAGTAAAATGTTTTTGGTAAGTGATTCATTCTGCTCTAGGTTGGTATTTCTCAGAGGACCTAAATGGGAAAGAGGAAAAGTGAAAGGTCATTTGTTGTGTTTAAAAATAATTATAGGCTGCAGTTATGAAAGTTAGTAAGAAATTTTTTTTTAGTATGCCTCATATACGTTACTTGTGTATTGATATACGAGAGGCTCTGAATGAAAAATAGGGAAAATTTTAAAAACGTGAAAAATGGGGGGGGGGAACGTGTTTCTGTCCTCTGTGTAATGTGGTTGTGATATACTATTCCTGCTGTGCCTCATGATCACATTCCCCCATATTTGGGCTGAACTGCATTTCCTGAGAGAAACAGGGAGGGAGATGGTTGAGGAGGGGGAAGGAAGTAGAAAGAGGGGGAGAGAGAGTAAATGAGAATGAATGTTTGTATTTGTTGAAGGGAAGCTCATTTCTGTTGTTCCCAAACACTCCTCAGGGTTAAAAAATAACATCCAAGCTGTCCTGGGATGACTTTACAACAATGAAAAGGTGGAAATATACCTCATTACCTACAAAACCGTTTTTAAATCATCTTTTTTTTTTTTTTTTTAAGTAGGGAGTACCCATTTTCCAGACTTGAGCTAAGCTAATCTACATGGATATTATCTGGTATTTATTTATTTATTTATTTATTTTTTTAAAAGATTTTATTTATTTATTTGACAGACAGAGATCACAAGTAGGCAGAGAGGCAGGCAGAGAGAGAGGAAGGGAAGCAGGCTCCCTGCTGAGCAGAGAGCCCGACGAGGGGCTTGATCCCAGGACCCTGAGATCATGACCCGAGCTGAAGGCAGAGGCTTTAACCCACTGAGCCACCCAGGCGCCCATTATCTGGTATTTAGAATAGTATAGCTTATCTGTTTTCGGAAGGACATGCTGGGAAGATTTTTTAAAAAGTGGGTTATTGACTACATCAGTAAAATAATACTGTATTGCTTATAAAAAAAGCTCGGAACAGTTACAAAATTCATAAAGTTTTAAGGTTTGGTGTTTGATGGGCAAAGAGTTTTACTGATTCTTTCCACACTTTGCTAACAAGAGTATTCTCCAGTGCCCAATAAAAACACTTAGATAAGGTGGGCAGAACACATTTTTAAAATTAGAAATATATTTTAGAAGGAGGACGGTAAAATGAGTTCTCTTAATTCTGCTCTAGAGTCCAGATTTTTCTGACTAAAAGAATAGATCTGTTTAGAAGTAAACTTTGTGAGGTTTAGCAGTTAACTCTAGGAACTGCAGCCTAAAAAACTTGGTAAATATGTGTGAAATAGGACATTTTTTCCTGAAAAAGCTGTATACGATCAGATTTTTCTAAATTGACGAATACTTTTACATTTATTATGATTCATTTTGTCAGACCAATAATCTTTCTCATATTTATATTTGTGGTAAACCCAGATTTTCATGGGTCAGGATTGCTTGGAGTGAGATATCTCTAAGATGCCTTGCATTGCTTAAGATCTGATGTATTCTTTCTGAGGTTGCTAAGGGACAGAAAGTTTGATTTTTTTTTTTTTTTAAGAGCAGCAGTTGTTCGCCAGTATATAAACAATTCAGTAAAAATAGATGTCTAAAGATCTTCAATTCATAATTGATAAATCATTCATGCTAAAATAGTTGGCCTTGATTCTTATTCTCCTTGAGGATGTGGAATGTTTTATAAACACATTAAGAGTTACAAATATAGAGAGAAGAAAGAATTGCACTGTCAGTAATGCGATGATACACATTTGTGCCTAGTGAATTTTTAATCAAAGTACTCTAATGCCAATGATAAAGAATTGGGTATAAATTAAGAATAGGCTCTAAGTAACACATAGTCTATGTGGCAATCTGTTTGGGTCCTACTATGAGTTAAAGGTTTACTTTGTTTTTATAATCCTGGCTCTGCTGAGTTCTGTCTGAGGTTCAAGTTTTAGGACAAGCGAGAGCTCTTGATGAATGGATCATTTCTCTTTGTGATAGATAGTTGCTACCTGCTCTCTAACTGGAAATGCAAGACTTATTTTGGAGTGAAGGAAACATGGAACCATGTCTTGGAGTGATAGCACACCACTTTCTGAACAGATATGGGAAATCCAGTCTTCCTGGAGTTTTAACAAGAGCAGAACCAAAATATGTGAGTCCCTCAGAGAGGCTCATGATATGCTTCAAAATGTGTTGAGGAAGGGGGATGCCTGGATGGCTCAGTCAGTTAAGCCACTGCCTTCAGCTCAGATCATATACCAGGGTCCTGGAATCCAGTCCCACATCAGGCTCCTTGCTCAGTGGGGAGCCTGCTTCTCTGCCTCTGCCTGCCACTCTGCCTGCTTGCTTGTGCTCTCTCTCTCTCTGACAGATAAATAAATAAATACGATCTTTGAAAAAAAAAAGTCCTTAAAAAATGTGTTGAGGAAGGGTGGGAAAAATCAATCTTTATTAACAAAAAGTTTATACAGAAAGAAATTCAAGTATGAAAAATTAGTGCTACAATAACAGTGGGCAGAATACTTTCCGCTTTTCTGTAGTTGACTTCTGTTTTCTGTTGGGGTCTTTCCGACTCTGGAGGTATTTTGCAGTTGACACAAAATACAAAAAAGTACAGAAGTAACATGTCTTTCACTCTTCTTCCAGCCACCAGTAGTTCTTTCCCCAAAGCAACTGCTGTCCGTGTCACGAGTAATGAAAGCATTCATCCCCAGCCCATTCTGTTGAGCTATTAAAGTGTTCAAAAGACAACCGAGTTAATCACATCTTTCGGTAAGGGACACAAATACTGTGTATCACCATTTCAGAATTTCTTCTGTCTTCCTGACTGCCAAGGGCTGATGAGTAGCACACACATCACACACACACAAAATCTGGTTGTTACTTTTTCCCCACCTGAGGGCACTGCCTACTTTAGTAGGAACATGACCAACTTATATTTTGAGAGTTTATTGTAGTGACATTTTTGTGACCCTTATAGATAAAATGTCCAAGCATGTGCTTGGCTGTCCTGCCTCTTTATCCAGTTCTTGTTACCTCCTTGTACCAAAAGGGGAGAGAGCCCAGTGGTTAAAGGAACCAGGTTTCAGTCTGAGCAATGAACAATGTTCATTTTCTAGGAGTAGGTCTCTTTTTTTCCTAAAGTGCTTTGGAGTAGGACCCTAGAAAGGCTTTGTTGTCAGTCATGCTGGCTGACTGGCCTCTACAGGAGTCTTGCCTTTTGTTTTCTGTCCCATAAATCAGAACACACTCCTGCCTTCCCACTGTCTCCGTACTTCTCACCTTTTCTTTGCTCCACCAATCTCTCACCCCGCCCCTCCCAGTCTTACTCAGACTTCATCAGGGCATTAGTCTTTCAGACGGAATACTCCCATTCTTCCTGTGACCAGATGGAGAGACCTGCGCTGTCCTCTCTCTTCTCTTCCATCCGTGGTCCCACGTCCTCTCTCTCTTCTGCAACACGGAAAGTCTCCTTTTTACTGGTTAATTCTTCTTAATCTGTAAGATGCTCTTTAGAATCCCCATCTTAATACAAAACAAAGCAACACTGTTGTGATTTCGGCCTTCCTCCTCAGCCGCCACCCCATTAGAGCTTCCGCAGCCTCTCACCCGAACTTTATGGCATCTTCTAGTTGGTTTCCCTGCTTCCCCTCCCATCCCATTTGTTCTTCACATGAGCCACCATTGTGATCATTTAAGAATAAGTTAGATCGGGGAGCCTGGGTGGCTCAGTGGGTTGAGCCTCTGCCTTCGGCTCAGGTCATGATATCAGAGTCCTGGGATTGAGCCCTGCCTTGGGCTCTCTGCTCAGCAGGGAGCCTGCTTTCTCCTCTCTGCCTACCTGTGAGCTCCCTGTCAAAAAATAAATAAATAAATAAATCTTAAAAAAAAAAAAAAGAGAGAATATATTAGATCACTAAACTGATTTGTTTTTGCAGTCCATTCAAGGCTCCCCTTTGCAGTTAAAATAAAACCCATTTTCCATACATTGTCTTCAAAGTCCAGCACAGCTACCTTGAACCCTCAGGTCCTGCCTCACCTCTAGCTGTGCACCTCCTTGCCCACTCCTCCCTGGCTACTCGGGCTTCCCTACAGTTTCCCAAGGGCACCAAGTTCTACCCACACTTGTGCCATCCTTTTAGGGCTTTTGCCTGGAAGTCTCACTCCACAGCTTCTAGTTAGGCTGACACTTCCTCTTCCTCTCAGTTTAATTCTTAACTTCCTCAGTGAAGTCTTCCCAGTGGGTCCAAGAAGGGCTCTCACCCCTGCTTTGCTCTATCCCAACACTATGTTTCTTTCCGCATAGTACTTTATGGCTTGTTAATATTTGCTTGTTTAATATTCGGACAAGACTCTAAGCTCTGTGAGGGCAAGGACCGTGTCTGTTGTTCACCACTAGGCAGTGCCTGGCACAAAGTAAGCATTGGTGGCAGGTAATTTTTTTTTTTTTTTTAATATACAAATGAGTAAATGCTGGCTAACAAAGCAAGCTTGGCTATGGTTTATTCTTTAGATATAGAGCTGGTCCTTTTACAACAGAAAGCCAATCCTTCACTTGAACTGCATGTCCCTTTAGAGTCACATTATTATTTTGGAGCTTGAACAGTCTTTTCTCCTATCTTCCTATCATACATGCCCCTTCTGTCACCATCCTCCAGTTTAGTACAGAGTTCAGACTCAGCTTTGGGTCCGGCTCCTCTCTTGCTTTCAGTCTAAGCACAGCAGGGGAGACACCCACTATTGCTTTCCTCCTGTCTCCTTTGGGCACTACTACTTACTAGTTCTGTAATCTTGGAGAAGTTACTTAATTTCAATGTGCCTCGGTTTTCTGAAATATAAAATAGGGTTATAATAACCACACATAGCTGCTGCAGTGGTTCAGTGAGGAAATACATGTGAAAACTTACCATGATAATACGATGTGGGGCTCAATCCCAGGACCCTGGGATCATGACCTGAGCCAAAGGCAGACGCTTAACCAACTGAACTATCCAGGTGCCCCGAACATCTTTTTATGTGCTTATTGGACATGTATTATCATCTTTGGAGAAATGTCTGTTCAAGTCCTTTGTTTTTTTTAATCGTGTTGTTTGGATTTTTGTTGTTAAGTTTTAAAAACTCTTTTTTCTGGATATTAATTCTTTATTAGACATATGATTTCCAAATATTTTCTCCCATTTTTGTGGGTTGCCTTTTTATTGTGATGCACAAGTTTTTAGAATTTTCATGAAGTGCTGTCTGTTTTTTTCTTTTATTTCCTATGCCTTTGGTGTCGTGTTGAAGAAATTGTTGCCATATCCAGTGTTATGAATTTTTTGCCCTATGTTTTCTTCTAAAAGTTGGTTATAGTTTTAAGCCTTATAGTTAAATAGTTTATCCATTTTTTGTTGATTTTTGTATATGGTCTGAGATAAAGATCCAGTTTAATTCTTTTGCATGTGGATATTCAGTTTTCCCAGCACCATTTTTTTGTAAGATTGTCCTTTCCCATTGAATGGTCTTGGCACACTTGTCAAAAATTATTTGACCACATATGCAGTGATTTATTCCTGGAGACTCTGTTCCATCCCATTGATCAGTGTGTGTGTCTTTATGCCAGTACCACACGGTTTGACTTCTGTAGCTCTGTAGTAAGTTTTGATATTAGGAAGTGTGAGGCCTTTGGTTTTGTTCTTCTTTTTCAAGATTATTCTAACTATTCAGGGTCCCTTCAGATTCCATATGAATTCTAGGATGAATTTTTCTATTTCTATTTCTATTTTCAAAGAAGTTTCAAAAACTTCTTTGGGATTTTGGTCAGGATTGCAATGAATCAGTAGATTACTTTACAAAGTATTGACATCTTGACAATATTAAGCCTCTAATCCATGAAGATGGGATGTGTTTCCATTTATTTATGTATTCTATCATTTCTCTCAACAATGTTTTATAGTTTTCATTTGTATAAGTTTTTACCTCCTTAGTTAATTCCTCTGTATTTTATTCTTTTTTTTCTTGAATTTCAAAACTGATCATGTCTTAATAAAAAACAAAACAGAATATTGAATATGATATGATAGCATTTTACAAAAACAAGGATCCTCCCTACGTGTTCAAAAGTAACATATTCTGTTTAGCCCATACTAATACACAGGCTTCAAAATCTTCTAAATCCCACGTGTAAATATCTCTCTCCAGTCAGGCTATGTGTGAAATCAAAGATTCCTTGGGGTCTATACAATAATGATATTTAGATCAGGGTTGAAAACACAAGGAATTCCTAAGAATACACATTCTCTTATGAGGAATCCGTATCTTCATCTGTGACGATGTCGGAGATCTTCAGAGGCTTATAGCCCTGCCTTCTGCAGTGGTTATTCATGTGCTCACTGAGCCAGGACCTGGAGGGCCTGTTGGAGGGTGTTATACTAAGCCATGATTCCCTCATACCTGTTGCCACATGAGGGACCAGTGGGCTGTGAGCACCAGGGGCACTGATGATGCTCTCCAGCCTCTCCTCAAGCGAATGCTGAAACCTGGCCTCACTGAATATCATGGGGTCCAGGATTATCTTACTGTCAAACTTATTCATAGCCTCATTCAGCTCACCAATGTCCCTGTGGCCTTTGGCTTCATCAGGGGGCCTGGTGGCTTGAGCAGCTTTGGAGCAGTGGCCTCCTGGACCTTTTATAAACACATAATCCCAATCGGCTCTTTGGCAGCAACATCTTTGTGGTGGAGAAACACTTGGGAGGCCATGTACAGCATGGTGGTGTTCTACTGCGGCTACTGTCTCCTCCCAGCAGTGAGGGTCCTTCTGTTCCTTGTCTTCTTGCTGTTACATAATTAAGTTTCTCCTTCTCTTTGCCCAACTCTTGAAGGGATTCACAGGGTATTGCTTATTTGTAGCATGTTTGACAGCTTCCAGGGCCTCCTCCCCTGCTGCACAGCATCTGGCTAATGGAAGAATACTTTCCTAGTGATTTTGGAGAGGAAAGTCTTCATCCTACTCTTGGAAATTCTGCAGACAACCAAGCACTTGGGAAGAATGGAAGCAACACAGCAGACAAGATATGAGCAGCGGGTTTCTGGTGAGGCCTCTCTAAATATTTTATTCTTTTTGTACTACTGTAAATGGGAATTTTTGGTAAGTTCCTTTCTGATTGTTCATTGTGAGTGTTTAGAAATTTTGTGTGTTGACTTTCTATCCTTCTACTTTGCTGAATTTAGTTATTCTGTCAGGTATATTTGTTTGTTGGTATGTTTATGTGAAATCATTAGAGTTTTCTAAATAAAAGATCAAATCATCTGTGAGCATGGATAATTTTACTTCTTCCTTCCCAATTTGGATGCCTTTTATTTCTCTTTCTGCCTGGTTGTTCTGGCTAGAACTTTCGGTATTATGTTGAATAGAAGTGACAAAAGTGGACATCCTTGCCTTGTTCCTAATCTCAGAGGGAGGCTTTCAGTCTTTCACTGTTGAGTATAACATTTGCATGGGTTTTTCATATATAGTATTTATTCTGTTTAAGTAGTTTTTTCCTATTCCTAGTTCATTCAGTGTTTGTTCTTTTTTTAATCATGAAAAGGTGTTGAATGTTGTCATATGCTTTTTCTGCCTCAGTTAAGATGATCATGTTTCCCCCCCTTCATTCTGTTAATGTGGTATATTAGAGTGATTTTTCTTTGTTGAATCATATTTGTATTGCAGGAATAAATCCCACTTGGTCATGGTGTATAATCCTTTTAATACACTGAATTTAGTTAAGATTTTGTTGAGAATTTCTGTATCAATGCTCACAAAGAATATAGTTTTCTTGTAGTGTGTTTGTTTGTCTTTGGTCTCAGGATAATGCTGGCCCTATAGAATGAGTTAGGAAATCTCTTTTCATCAATTTTTTTTGGAAAAGTTTAAGAAGGATTGGTATTAGTTCTTCTTTAAAGGTTTGGTAGAATTCTTCAGTGAAACCAACAGGCCCTGGGCTCTTCTTTGTTGAGAGATTTCTGAGTATTAATTCAATCTCCTTACCAGTTATAGATCTGTTCATATTTTTTTTATTTATTTGTTAGTAGCTTTTGTGTTCCTAAGAATTTGTCCATTTCATCTAGATTGTCCAATTTGTTTACATAGAGTTTTTCATAGTATTTTTTTATACTCTTTTTTAAATTTTTGTAGAACCAGTTGTAATGTCTGCACCTTTATTTCTGATTTTAGTAGTTTGAGTCTTCTCTTTTCTCTTAGTCCATCTAGCTAAGGGCTTGCCAATTTTATTGCTCTTTGCCGAGAACCAGCTCTTAGTTTTGTTGATTTTTTTTTTCCTTGTTGATTTCCTGGTCTCTGTTTTATTAATCTCTGATCTAATCTTTATTATTTCCTTCCTTTCATTAGCTTTGTTTTTCATTTTTTAGTTATTTAAATCATAAAGTTAGATTGTTGATTTGAGATCTTTCTTATTTTTTAATGTGTTTTTAGCTATAAATTTCCCTCTTAACACTGTTTGTTGTATCTCATAAGTTTTGGTGTTTTGCATTTTCTTTTTCATTTATTTATAAATATTTTCTAATTTCCTTAAGATTTCTTCTCTGATCCATTGCTTGTTTGAATGTATTGTTTGATTTCCACAAATTTGTGAATTTTCCAATTTTATTTCTGTTGTTGATTTCTAACTTCATCCTGTTGGGGTGAGAAGATACTTTGCACAAAATCTATTTTTTTATATCTATTGAGACTTAATTTGTGACCTAACATATGGTCTACCCTGGAAGATGTCCCATGTGCACTTGAGAAGAGCGGGTGTGGTGTTGATGTTGGATAGGCTGTTCTGTTAATGTCTGTTAGATCCAGTTGATTTATTGTGTTAAATTCTCTGTTTCCTTACTTACCTCTGTGTGGTTGTTCTATCCATTATTGAGAGTAAGGTATTGATATCTCCAACTCTTGTTGTAGCACTGTCTTGTTCTCCCTTCAATTCTATCAGTTTTTACTTCATAAATTTTGTTGGTCTGCTATTTTTTGCATAAATGTTTAAGGTTGTTCCATCTTTCTGACACACTCAGCCTTTTATTAATTATATAAAGTTTTGTGGGTTTTTTTAAAGATTATTTATTTATTTATTTGACAGAGATCACAAGTAGGCAGAGAAGCAGGCAGAGAGAGAGGAGGAAGCAGGCCCACCACTGGGCAGAGAGCCTGATGCGGGGCTCGATCCCAGGACCCCGGGATCATGACCTGAGTGGAAAGCAGAGGATTTAACCCACTGAGCCACCCAGGTGCCCCTAATTATATAAAGTTTTTATCTCTTGTGAACTTTATTGATTAAAGTCTATTTAGTCTGATATTAGTACAGCTAGCCCTACTCTCTTTTGATTGATGTTTGTATAAAATATCTTTTTTCAACATTTCATTTTCAATCCATTTATGTCTTTGTATCCAACGTGAGACTCCTTGGATCATATTTTTTTTTATTCTCTACTCTTCTGCCAATCTCTGTCTTTTGGTTGGAAAGTTTAACCCATTTACATTAAAATAATTAGTGATAATGAGAGACTTCCTTCTGCCATTTTGCTATTTGTTTTATATATGCCTGATAGCTTTTTTAGTTCCTTATTTCTTGCATTGCTCTCTTCTTTTGTGTTATGTTGGTTTTTTTTTAAGTGAAATATTTAAATTCCTTTCTCATTTCCTTTTGTGTATACTCTTTTTTTTTTTAATGTTTTTATTTATTTATTTATTTGACAGACAGAGATCACAAGTAGGCAGAGAGGCAGGCAGAGAGAGAGGAGGAAGCAGGCTCCCTGCTGAGCAGAAAGCCCGACGTGGGGCTCGATCCCAGGACCCTGGAATCATGACCTGAGCCGAAGGCAGAGGCTTTAACCCACTGAGCCACCCAGGTGCCCCCTTTTGTGTATACTCTTTAGCTATTTTATTTTTCTTTTCTTTTTCTTTTTCTTTTTTTTTTTTTTAAGATGAGAGAGATTACAAGTAGGCAGAGAGGGAGACAGAGAGAGTGGGGGAAGAAGCTCCCCACTGAGCAGAGTGCCCAGTGCAGGGATTGATCCCAGGACCCTGAGATCATGACCTGACCCAAAGGCAGAGGCTTCACCCACTGAGCCACCCAGGCGCCCCTTTAGCTATTTTCTTTTTGGTTACCACTGGAATTGCTTTAAACATCTTGAAGTCATAATACTCTAATTTGAATTCATGCCAGGTTAACTTTAATAACATATAAAATTCGGCTTTTTCAGTCCTCCAGGCCTATCCCTTTCAGTTGTTCACAAAATTACATCTTTACACATTGTATGCCTCAAAACATAAACTAATATTCTAGTGCATCAGTCTCTTAAATTACACAGAAAGCAATATGTAGAGTTGCAAAACAAAGTTACAGTAGTGCTAGCTTTTAGACTAATATTTTTTAAAAAAATATATTAGTCTCTTAAATCTTGTAGACAATAAACTAGTGAAGTTATAAACCTTTGTTACAGTAATACTAGCTTTTACAATTGCCTATGCATTCATCTTTATTTAGATCTTTATTTCTTCATATGGCTCAAGTTAGTGTCTCATGTCCTTCATTTCACCTTGCAGGACTCCCTTGATCATTTCTTTTTCTTCCAGGACAGGTCTAGTGGTAATGAACTCCCTTAGCTTTTGTTTATTGGGACTGTCTTAATTTCTCCTTCACCCTTGAAGGACATTTTTTCCTGAGACAGGATTCTCAGTTTATAGTTTTTTCCTTTGAGCACTTTGATATTACTGGCCTATTTTGCATCCCTCTAGTGAATTTTTCATTTCTGTTATTGTAGTTTTCAGTTCCAGAATTTCTTATTGCTTTCTTTTTAGGTTTTCTATTTCTATTGATACTTCCATTTATTCATACTTTTTTTTTTTTTTTTTTTACTTTCTCTACATCTTCCTTTAGTTTTTTGAGCATCTTTTAGATAGTTGGGTTGACATCTTCGTCTAGTATACCTGCCATCGGGTCTTTCTTGGGAACAGTTTGATTTGAATGGGCCATACTTTCCTATTTCTCTGTATGCCTGTGATTTGTTGTTGTCAAAGCCTGAACATCTGAATCTGATAATGTGGTAAATCTGGAAATCAGATTCTCTGCCTTTGCCAGGGTTTGTGGGTTTTTGTTATTGCTTTTGGTTTTGTTTTGTTTTTTAATATTGTAAGCAGTTTCTGTGCCAAGGATCAGCCTGAGGTATAAATTCAAGGTCTTCTCAAGTCTTCTCTGAGCCTGCTTCTTTCCCTAGATATGCATAGTCACTTTCTACTTTTCCCCATATATGCAGTGGCTTTTGCATATCCTAGCATTTAATGTCTGTCTGGCTCCTAAAAGAAGAAAAAGAAAAAAAGATGGGGGGTAGGGGAAGGGTGTTGGCCCTATTTGAAAACCCTGGAAGTAACTGTGGCCAGAGGAGGAGAGACTTGCAACAGTGGGGGGAAGTACACATCAAGAGGCTACCCTCACATTTGCAACTCTGTGATCAAAAACAGCAGTCAGCGGTCAGACCACAGATACCTGATGTTTGGAGGACAGGATCCATTTTGCTTTCCCTGGCTCCTGCAGAGTGAGTACAAGGTGCTGCAGGAACATATGCACAGTTGCCTGCCAAGGCGTAGGGGATTGGTCACTGCTACTGAGCTAAGAACTGCAATTGACCCATATTAGCCATATTCGCCATCCAAATCTTCCCCCAGAAGCTGTAATCCTTCAACTGGTTCTAGAGTTCCAGAATAGTTAAGTTATCCTGCTAGTATAATAATCATCATCTAGATGGGGAGACAGATTTCTGGTGCTTCATACTCCTCCATCTTTCCAAAACCCTCCGACTCTAGTCTTTAAGGCTCTCCTCCATCTTAGTTGGGATAGTCAACAATTGTCTTAAGTCTCTTCAGCTTGTTCCCTTCTCTCTCTTACCTTCTTCTTTCTTCTAGTTCAGTGTTTTTTGTTTTTTGTTTTTTTAACCTTTCAGAGGTCACAGGTTCTTTTCAGAATTTGCAGAAAAATACCCATGAACTGTCTCCCTAGAAAAACATATATGTACAGTCACTCAAAATGAGCAGACAATTCAGATGTCCAACAGATGACCTGAAGTCCTATCATGGCCTGTTTGAATAGAGCCTCTATTATAAAGATGCATCTCTGTCATCTTCCTTGGTACTGTGGTCAGAAGTTATTCTATCCTGCAACAAGATGTTAACTAGCAGACTGTGAACAGGAATTGCCTTCTCACAGATTTGTAGGAAAATTCTGAATATAGTTAGAAAAGCCTCTTTTCCAGAATATGAAATCATGGTACATTTTCCACGTTTACACAATTGATATGTTTATCTGATGACACTAAACTGGTGCATGTATGGGGTAGTTTTTTATAGTTTACAATGCAAACTTGTAATTGTCACTCATTTGAAACACATAGGGATGACAGACTAACTTAAGTGAGGACAAAGTCAAATTAATGAAATACACATCTAACGCATTTGTGTGTGTGTATGTGTTTGAAGCCTGGTGTCTCTTCAGGAATATAGAGTAATAACACATTATGTATATATGACAATAGGGATAATAACACCCAGTTATTTTCTAGGTAGACTTTTTTTGGATCTGTTTTTATACTTCAAAAGCACTTGTTATCACCATATTAATTACTAGTATACAAAAAGTGTTATAAAAGTAGTCAAGGGAACAGCCTTTTCCTTTAAGAGATTAAATGTTCCTTTGGCAAGTGTGTTCAAGTTCTGAATTTGGTTCATAAAACTTTTATAGAAGGGATACCATGGATCAGAGGGTCAAATTGATAAGACTAAAAAATTAAAAAAAAAACAAAGCAAATAATGAAACAGTAACATTTTGTCATGTGAGTATTTCTGGAATGGGCCCTTGCAGAATGGACCAGTGCCTCCTGATCCCCTTAGCTGACGATGGCAACCAGCCTGGTAGATGATGTGGACTTTTCTTGGCCACACTGACCAAGAAGCAGTGCCCATTAAGGATTGTTCAGAGGTTCTTTGTGTGCAGTGCTTAGGCATGCTCCAGGGCAGATAGCCAACATGTTAATCTAAAATGGTAATTTTTTTGAATTTTGTTTTCTTCAGAATTAAAATCACCAATTGAATCTTCTAAGGAGGCCAGTAAGTAAAAATAATCTCAGTAACTGCTAACAGGAGTTTGATTTAGACTGACAGATTACAAATGAAAGGTTCATATCTCCCAAACTGTTTTCCAGCCTGGCAAATTGGATTTTAGTGTAGAATTATGTACAGTTAAATCATGGTGTATGCATGTGGTCAGTGCTGCACTTCTTTTAAGTGGTCCTGTTTAAAAACTTGGAAATGAGGAGTTTTTTTGTTCCCTCAGTGGGGTCTATTATAAAACTCATATGCCCGAAAAAGAAAGTCCTGTTTCGTGCTGTGCATGAAGTGGACCACGAGTGAACCGGAGGAGGGTTGGGCATAGTGCTTTTGTCCTTCCGTCCACAGAAGGCAAGCTCTAATGGCCAACAGATGGCATTTGTGGAGATCTGGGGTGATGAAGGCCTTGAGGAAGGCACTGCAAGTGATGTCAAGCACAGTAATGCCAAGCATACATTTTCACTCTTATTCCTTAGTGGTAATAAAAACAATGCTAGAAAGAAACAAAATTCTGGAAAGATAAGTGAAAATCATGGGGTGTTGGTAGATGACATTTGCTGTGGAAAGTGTCGATTTGACAACTGTGGAGGGGGGAATGTTGTTTTGCTCCACTCTATGCAATATAGCTTCACGAGTAAAGGTTTCAGTCTCAGACTGGACTATTCTGGGTGTCGGGTGGGGGGAGTAGCAATGTAGCGTCAATAGCAGCTAAATGAGTCACACAGTCCCATGTGGCAGGTACAGCCAACAGCCATGGAGTCATGGAACTATAGCTCAGACAGACCCTCACAGGGAGGGTGAGCACCCCACCCTTTGATCTGCAGATGAGGAAATGAGGGGGCTCAGAGAGACCACATAGTTGGTTTGTAGCAAGGGATAGAGAGTTTTCTTAGGAAAGTGAGAATTTAACCGCAGAAAGAATTAGTAGAAAATTATCCTAATCTGCCAAGTTAGTTATTTTTTCAAAGATTTTATTTATTTATTTATTTTTAAAGATTTTATTTATTTATTTGACAGAGAGAGATCATAAGTAGGCAGAGAGGCAGGCAGAGAGAGAGAGAGAAGGAAGCAGGCTCCCCGCTGAGCAGAGAGCCCGATGTGGGGCTTGATCCCAGGACCCTGGGATCATGACCAGAGCTGAAGGCCGAGGCTTTAACGCACTGAGCCACCCAGGTGCCCCTAAGATTTTATTTATTTATTTGACAGACAGAGATCACAAGTAGGCAGAGAGTCAGGCAGAGAGAGGGGTGGGAAGCAGGCTCCACGCTGAGCAGAGAGCCTGATGTTGGGCTCGATCGCAGGACCCTGAGATCATGACCTGAGCCAAAGGCAGAGGCTTTAACCCACTGAGCCACCCAGGCACCCCAAGATGCCAATTTTTTCTTAAAGATTTTATTTATGTATTTGACAGACAGAGATCACAAGTAGGCAGAGAGAGAGGGGGAAGCAGGCTCCCCGCTGAGCAGAGAGCCTGATGTTGGCCTGGATCCCAGGACCCTGAGATCATGACCTGAGCCGAAGGCAGAGTCTTTAATCCACTGAGCCACCCAGCTGCCCTTTAAGTTAGTTTATTTTTTAAACTGTGACCTAAATCCTTCTAAGTACAACTCAGTTATCATCTCCAAAATCCTTCTAGAACCCCCAGCCTTGGCCAAGGACTCTTCCTCATGTAGCTACCTCTGGCATCTTGCTTCCAAAGCTCTCATTAGATGTTGCAGAAATTATCTGGTGAGGGTTTTGTTTATAAATCCTTCACATACATTCATCTTTAGAGTCTGTTTTGTTCTATTCTTCTTTGTACTTTTTATAGGAATAGAGGAACTACACACAATGTTAACAACTCCACTCCTAATTGTGGAACCGCTTTTTAATAACCTCCCTGAGAGTATTGTCTTTTACTTATAGGGTGAGCCTGGGCAGTGGTGTTTTCAGGAGGCCATAGTAAGTTTGAGCAGATAGTCTATGGGCATTTAAATTATCTGACAGTGGAAAGCTGTTCTGAGCCAGGTTGACACTCCTAAACAAGCTTGCATGGGGCGGAAGGGACAGGGTGGCTACACTGTTGATGTCGGGGTGATGGCCAGCTGGAAATAAACAAGGGGCCCTTTGTTCTACTGGTGGCAAAAACTTTATGTGAGTGAGAATGGAACAGCCTTAATGAGCCTCAAGTGGCAACCTGGACAAATAGGAACTGAAGCCTTAGTGTTAGTGAGCATCCAAGTCTGATTCCCTTTTTGAGTTTACTTTTTCTATTAAAAATATATATCAAACATAGGAGCAAGTATAGAGAGTATTGTTTGAACGTCTGCATGCCCACCCATTGCTTTACTAAATCTTAACTTTCTGATATTTTCTATCCTCTTTCTTCCCTACCCAGAGGCTTTTATTACACGTTTGGTGTGAAATACTCTGAGATTCTGAATTTGACTCACTGGGGTCTCCCTCCATGCCAGGGCCTCTGTGTAATGGGACAGGTACTGAGCCTTATAGCCATAAAAGCATAGTTTTGGAGCCAGTATGAGGCTATCATAAAGATTCAGAATATGGCAGTGAGATCAGACCACAGAGCCAGGGTTCCGCAGACCTAACGTTCTTGACCAGTCTCGGTGTTGCCCCCAATGGATGAGGAGAGATGGTGGCCCAAAAAGTCACTCACCAAGGTGTGCCTCGAACGGACATGGTTTCAGGATCTCTGGTTTAAGGGTAGTGCTTTTCAGTCATTCTGGATTGTAACCCACAGTAGCAAACCACATTGCGTTTTGCATTGCAGATTGCTCAGTGACCCTCAGCATAAGCGCGTGTATACTCGTACACACTAATACAGAGCACATGCCTGTGAGTGAGGATGTTAATGAAATAATACCATTTCTTTGTAAGCTGCACTACAATCTAGTCTATTTTGTTGTACAAAAGCTATTTTGTTTGACTAAATTGATTTCATGTGTCATTAATAGGTAGGAACCCGTGGTTTAAAACAACAGCAGCAAAGCCCGGTTTAGAGAACCGTTAATTGTCTCATGGAGCAAACATTTTTTGAAGCGTTATTTGGTTTAACTCTGCTGAATATTTTATAAAAAGCTTTTATGTATCCCTGACTTAAACTTCAAGTTTATTTCACAATGTACTCATGGAAGTCCCATGTAAAATGAAGCAGAATTCAAAGTTCTTTGGGGGTTCAGGTCATTCTGTACTGTGTTACTTCTCTTTCAAGCTCCTAATCCTCTTCAACCATTGCTTTAAGGCAGCCTGTCTTGATTAAATAAACAGACCTTGAACACGGTGACTTAACTATTTTTTATAAATTCATGATCGTTAAGCCACAAAATCAACCTTTCCAAATAAAACTGAGCATAAGTCAAACTGCCAAGCGAGAAAACCCAGCTATCAAGCCCTCAAGTCTCCTTTGCCTCAGAGTTTACCTCTCTATACGATGCTGAAGTCTATATGAAGAACAAAGTGTTGCGGGTGCTGCTTTATATTTATTAAACTCATCAATTTGCTTCTAACCAGGCTGACATCCTCCTCCTCTGGGGGGGCCTGATAACTCTCATGACAGCAGGGGTTTATGTAGCACCTTTGCTGGGAGAAGTTTATATAATTGTACTCAGATAGGTACAACTTTCCCTCCAGGGAAGTGGAAGAGAAAATGATACTTATGCATATCAAATAAGCAGTCATTGGAGATTTTGAGCTAGATTGATTCTAACATACTGAAATGAGTTTGCGTGCTCCTAAATGTTACCAACAGACACTTTAAACTTTAATAAGGTAGCTGGTTTCCAAAATCTGGAAGAAGGAGAGGGTTTTGTTTGAGCCAACTATTTCACAGAAGAGGAAGTGTGGTTCTACCTCAGGAAATTTAAATGGGACTGTTGAATAATGAGGAAAGAATGTCTCCTTTGGATGACAGGGTGAAGAAGTATTCAACTGATTTTCAGGCAGAATAACAAATGTGACAACAGTACTTTTGTGTACACATTTTTTGTACCGTGAGTATGTATAACTTCTAAAAAAAAAAAACCAGTTCTCAAACTTTTTGGTTTTATGACACCTTTCTACTCTTAAGAATTATTGAGAACTCCAAAGAACCTTTGTTTGTGTGGCTCATAGCTATCAGCCTTTACCATTTTCAGAATTAAGACTGAGAAACTTAAACATATTTATTGATTCATTTAAAAAGAATGATAAACCCCTTATATATTAACAAAAACATTTTTATGTAAAAATGATATTTAAAAAGAATTATTGAAAAGACTGTTACTGTTTTATATCTCTGCAGATCTCTTTAATGCCTGGTTAAGAGATGACACTTGGATTCTCATATCTGTTTTTGCATATCATCATTTGTGATGTATTTTTTCAAGTTGAAACACGTGAAGAAAATCTAGCACACACAGATATATAATTGGAAAAGAGAGGACCCTGGAAGCCCCCTCATGGGAACTCTGGTCCTTTGAAAAAAAAAATTAGTGTCCTAATTTTTTTCTATTCCATTTATATATTTTTCCAACAGTGAAGATGGAGTACTTGCACAAACTCTAACTGAGAAAGGAAGAAGCATGAGCATGTTGTGGAAATATTATAGAGGCCCTCAAAATCCAGGGAGAGAAGTTTATACTTGGGAAATGAAGGAGTCACTGTAATTTCTTAAATAGGAAAATGACTCGGTAAAAATTGTGTTGGGGAGTAAATGGATTAGAATTGGAAGAGAAGAGCTACTTCAGACGTTGTTGCAGTAATCTAGGAGCGTGGTGAGGGGGGTGAGACCTCACATGTTGGTGGAAACAGAGAAATTTCAAAATCTGAAAGGCACTTTGAAGGCAGAATTACCAAGACTTGGGTAAGGGGATAGTAGAGAGGGAAGAATCAAAGATGACTAAGACTTTCCAAGTCTAAAACATTTGAAGAGTATTTTCTTCCTTATATCCAATGTTTAATTTTTTCTGAAAATTATCCCGATGAAGCTAATTAGAACTTTGTCTTCTCTTGTTTTTGTTTTCCAGAGTTGGCCAGGCCCTTGTAGGGCCTGGGAGAAAGTCAACCAAGTTCCCAAGCTGAATCGGTCAGTTACTTCCAGAAGAAAAGAAAGACCTACGACATCCCTGGAGAGTTTGTACCTATGACATCCCTGGAGAGTTGCTTGCTACATTCTTCCCTCAGGCCCTGCAGGCAGTAACGGGCCGTCTGTCCAGTTCCCGTTGGCCCCGGACGCCTGCAGTTCACCTCTTATGCACTCCAGCACCCCCATCAGCTCCCTCTTCTCCTTCACCAGCCCAGCAGTGAAGAGACTGCTAGGCTGGAAGCAAGGAGATGAAGAGGAAAAGTGGGCAGAGAAGGCGGTAGACTCCTTAGTGAAGAAATTAAAGAAGAAGAAAGGAGCCATGGATGAGCTGGAGAGGGCCCTCAGCTGTCCAGGGCAGCCCAGCAAATGTGTGACAATTCCCCGGTCTCTGGATGGGCGGCTGCAGGTGTCCCACCGCAAGGGTTTGCCCCATGTTATTTACTGCCGCGTGTGGCGCTGGCCTGATCTCCAGTCTCATCACGAGCTGAAGCCGCTGGAGTGCTGTGAGTTCCCATTTGGCTCCAAGCAGAAAGAGGTGTGCATTAACCCCTATCACTACCGCCGGGTGGAAACTCCAGGTGAGTTTTCTTCCGGATATCATCCTTTGTTTTAAAAATTGAGGAGCTGTGTCCCAGTTGATGAGGAGTGATGGGGCGTCAGCAAGACAAAGACCCCACCCCCAACACCACCAAAAGAAAGGAAGAGGGGAAGGTTCAGTTTTGAGGAAGTAATCCAAACTTCTGTAGTCAGAAAAATCTAGAAAGAAGATAATTTTAGTATACATGTAAGTTTTGTGCGATTTTGAAAAATGAAGTTTGGATGTATTTTGGAGTTTATCATCATCAGGTTTTTCTAGTTCTTGGGGTATTTGAAGATCTTAATATGGCCTTGATATGATTAACTGTAAAAAAAAAAAAAATCCTCCTTCCCATCCTGTCTCCCTCAGTGAAACTGAACTAAGCTAAAGAAGGTTTTTTGTTTTTTTGTCTTTTTAAGATTTTATTTATTTATTTGACAGAGAGAGAGATCGCAAGAGAGAGAGAGGGGGAGATGCAGGCTCCCTGCTGAGCAGAGAGCCCAGTGCGGGGCTCGATCCCAGGACCCTGAGACCATGACCCAAGCTGAAGGCAGAGGCTTAACCCACTGAGCCCCCCAGGCGCCCCCTAAAGAAGGTTTTTGCTGCCACTTTCCGTAAGCTCCGATACATGGAAGTATCTCCTGCCTGGGTCTGCAAACAGCCAGTGAAAGAAGTGCTGGAAATCCTTTCAGGGAATGAAAGCAACAGGGGCTGGGAGAGACTGGCAATTGTTCTTAAGTGTGGCTTTAAATATAAGAAGATATCGTTCTGGAACCCGTCTCACACCCATATGTGTGTGTGGACACACATTTTTGTGTGTCTTTTTGAAGTCTGGAGTTCACCTTTGTCCTTCACACTGACTGAAACAGTTGGAGTCCATTCCTCTTGGACTGAGTGTTTCTGTGGCTGCTGGGATGCAGTTTTAATAGAAGCTTCCTCTCCCTGTTTGGCTGTTTGCCTCATCCCAGGAGACCAGAGGGCTGGCCCAGGAGCTCTGGGAATGGCCCATGTCCATTAAAAGATGGTTCTGTCTAGGCATGCAGGCCATGGTGGAGGTCCAGCCTGCTGCCTGGCTCCAAAATTCAATTAACCTTACAGCAATGGTGGAGAAGTCGTGCTCAGCTGCCAGTGGTCTTTGTGAGGTGACTTTCAGGCTTCCAGATCTTGCCATCCTATTGTAAAACTGCCTGGGTGTGGATGCTTCTCACGGTCACTTCATTCCAGGATTAGTCCCTGTATGAGACTGTTGAGAAAGTCCTGGTGAATCTGATGGGTTTCCACTAGATCATATAGGTCTTAGCCACCTTCTTTTCTTGCCTGCTTCTCTCTGGATCCTCTGCATACTAAAAAAAGTCATCCAGGGGCACCTGGGTGGCTCAGTGGGTTAAAGCCTCTGCCTTTGGCTCAGGTCATGGTCCCAGGGTCCTGGGATCGAGCCCCGCATCGGGCTCTCTGCTCAGGAGGGAGCCTGCTTCCCTTCCTCTCTCTCTGCCTGTCTCTCTGCCTACTTGTGATCTCTGTCAAATAAATAAATAAAATATTTTTTTTAAAAAGTCATCCAGGTCCGAGTTTAAGATAATGGTTTGATACCTTTTTTGTTTCAAAGATTTGAGTTATATTAAGCATTTAGAATATACCCAATGAAAAAAATGTTCATTAAGAAATCATTTCTCTCTTTCTGAGGAATGTAGTTGTAAAACGTACATTGCAGGAAGTACCTTGTTAAATGTCTCTGGTTTTCCTTTTGAATACTAGAAAACCTAATTTTATTTTTAAATTTTTAAAAAAAGATTTATTTATTTGAGAGAGAGAGAGAGAGAGAGAGCATAAGAATGAGCAGGGAGGGGCAGTGAGAGAGAGAACCCAAGCGGACTCCAAGCCGAGTGCAGAGTCCAACGTGGGGCTTGATCTCAGGACCCCGAGATCACAGCCCTGAGATCATGACCTGAACTGAAAGCAAAAGTCAGACACTTAACCAGCTGTGCCACCCAAGCACCCCTAGAACACCTAATTTTAAAGGCTTAGTTTGTGTTTTAGTTTATGTAAGGTTCTTTTTAGAAATGATAATGTGAATATATTTACATATGGCAGATGGATTTCATATCATAATATTTTAGGTTTGAGTTTCCAAAATGAAAGATGGGTGGAGATTGTATTAATTTTAAGGTAATATTTAAGCCATCCAGGATTTTTTTATTCCTAACTTTGTTTTTGTTCTTTTATTAGAAAAATCAAATTTGTACTTAACTTTCTGGCCATGTTTAAAGTAAATATTTTGAGAACAGTGAGGGTGCTAATATTAAGCAAGTTTACTGGGTTCCTAGTTATCATAAAGCTTAATTAAGTTTCTTTGCATTTGAAATCTCATTTTTTTGACAACCTTCCCCCATTTTAGGAACACTGAAGGCTGCACTCTGATTTTCTTTTTACTCACACAACTTTTTATATCATTTATTTAAGTTCTTTCTAACTATCTGTAGTGAAGGACCCGTTTTAATTTTTAAATTTTCAATCCTTCAAATATCAGTGCTTTTGTAATGCAAACGAATTACGTGGCAAATGAAATTTTAAGAAGACAAAAATAAAAAGGCAAGTGTAGGTTTGCTTTTTTTTTTACTATAATAAAATATTTTATATCTGCATTTCAACAGATATAAAATTACCCTGTCAAATTGCTAACTTTAATAAGTTTCTAAACAGTTCAGTCTCAACCTCAATACTGTATTTTCCTGGACTGGCACCTAGCAGCTGGTAAAGTGTTACCAGTCCCCAAATCTCACTTCGCACGGCTTGTGTCTAGTAGCTTCTGGGCAAACCGTGTTTTTGTAGTGTGTGATGATTTTATTCCACGCAACTGGAGCTTATTTCAGGAGTATAATTTCTTCTCTACATAAAATACCCACATATGAAAACCACATGAGTTTTGAAAGAGATACAAAATCTTTTTCAGCTCTGCTCTGCACCCCATATGTGGCAGGAGTAACTCCTGCCACTGTTCTCCCCGAAGTGGTGCTTAGTTGTTAAGATAGTGTTGTATTTAAAAGGTGGCATAAAATTGAAACCAACGTCTGTAATCTTACTATGTCATATTTGTAAGCAGCAGTTATGATCTAGAAATATAATTTAGTAATTAGGAATAGCTATTGCTATGGATTGAACATTTTTGTGCCCCTCCCTCCCCCCGTTCATATGTTGAAAACCTAATGCTTTAGGTGATAGTACTAGGAGGTGGGGGGGGGGTCGCTTTGGGAAGTGATTCAGTCATGCAGACAGACCCTTACAAATGGGGTTAATGTCTTTATTAAAGAGGCCGCAGACAGATCCCTCATCCCTTTCCACCCTGTGAGGGCACAAAAGGTCCCAGTCTGTAGCCTCAAAGAGAGCTTTCCCCAGAATCTGACCATGCTGCACCCTGATCTTGGACTTCCGGCCTCTGAAACTGTGAGAAATACATTTCTATTGTTTATAAGCCACACACTGTATGGTATTTCTATTATAACAGTCCAGATGGACTAGGAAAGCTATGTTTTGAGTGGAAATATTTAAAAATATGACCAGTGCATATCTAAGGTAAACTAGCCAGTCAAGCTGAATGCTAACCGGGATGATACCATTGGTTTCTTTACAGAAATCACTGCCTTTGGTTTTACGTGGATGGTAAAAAATAAATTATCAAGACATTTGTTTCAATGTCTTTCAATGATCTGGTGTCTCAGATCTTTGGCCCATGAAGAAATAGAAGTTTCTGCCTCTGGATGTTATGAGGCATTATATTTAACAATGTTAGGAATACACTATAGATATTTAACAATACAACTGAAGTTACAGAGATTATTCCAATTCTTTTTCATCCAAAAAAGAAAAATGAGTGTTTGTTTTGAGCCTTGTTAGCATTGTAATGAAGTGTCGGTGCAGAAGAAGCCATATACCATGTATATATATATGTATATATATATATAAGCCATATACCATGTACTCGGGCCCCCCCTTTGATAAAGCAGGTCATCTTTTTGTTCCTACGTATTCATGGAACACATAAAAGGGAATGATGGCTTATCATCCACCTCATTTTTGAATGATGATGTGGAGGGCTCTGTAATGTCATACATTATACATGTAGACACGTACACTGGCTTTTTAAGGGGGGAGAATTCATTTCTCTGTTTCTCTGTCACCCTCAGCTGGGGTGGTTTAGTTTTAGAATTTCATTTACCTGTTTGAGTTTATTTTCTAACTTGCTTGTTAGGAAAGAGATAAATGTATGATGGCGGAGAAGTGGTAGACTTTGTGATTGATGTTATTGTTATTTTATCGCTGCTGTTGTCATCTGTTTATTCCAAAACATTTACTTTTTATCAACGTTTTTATCAATACTTGCATGTGGTAACAAATCAGTAATATTATTAAAAACAAGAGCTACCCATCCATCTCCAGAAACAACTTCTCTTAATCATTCTTGGTTAGTTCTTTTGCTTGTTCCCTCCATTATTGCTAAAAATTATGGAGATAACTCTAGATAATATATTTATACATGTAGACAGTATGTTTATACGTTAATTACTAAAAATTATGGAAGTAATCCTATATAATATGCTTATATATCTGTTTCTGCACTTTTCACCTTCAGGTAATTTCATTGACTAATACAAAAGATGAGGATTTAGCTAATTTATATTAACTTCTTTCTTCCTCTTTTTAAATCTCTGATATCTATCTTGTAGTTTATTTGTTTATTTATTTTTGGGGGGGGCTCTTGTATTGATTTCCATTTTGACAGCTGGGGGTCAGGATTATTTTCCCTTGGAAGAGCTTTGCAATTGCCTTTGACCACTTCCTCCTTGTTTTCTCTGCTTCTCTTTCTGGAACTTACTTTGGTCACAGGTTGTACCACATTTATTGATTATCTTCTTTCTGCCAGGCACTGTGACACTTTAGAAGTCAGTAAGAACTAGGAATGCCTGGATAATATTATCTTGCCCTTGAAAATTGCATCCATTCCTAACTTTTTGTATAGAATCAGGATCAAAACCACTTTTTTTTTTTAATGTGGAACCCAGAAAAAACATACATAGGGCTTTGTTTATAAGTTTTTTTATTGATGCTTATCTTTTACTGATTCACTTTGTATTACTCTCTGTTTATCTTTTACTTAGTCATTTTTAGGTACCTTTAAGAGCTTTCTGATAAAGACAAGTAGTTTTGTTTTGTTTTTTTTTTTGTTTTTTTAATTTTAGCAGCACTAGGGTGGCCGTCTGAATAATTCAACATGGTCTCTGAAAGAAAAATATTCTGGGCATCACTTAGAAACCAATTTTGCCTTTTAAAAAACCAAACCACTTTATTGGCAGAATCAAAGGAAGACACAAACAATTAGTCCTGCAGAAATCCAGATAATAGGGCAGCTCTAGTAATTTCTGTGGTAGGAATGAATAGGCAGTCTCTTTAGTGTGCTGACCTCAGAATGATTCTCCTCTAAACTTTTTACTGTGATACTCTGTTTAATATTCAGTTTGCAAGAGTGTTTAAGTACTAAACACTGGTGTTTAGTTTGCTTCACCAGCTCACTTTCTGGGAAACGACGGAACCTTAATTGACAGTTTTACAATAAGCACAAAGAATGGTGGGTGGGCAGTTCCCAGAAAACAGAGTTTTATCATGAAGAAAATGGGCAGACACAAACAGCAAGCGTCCACTGGATTTTGTGCCGAGGAGCCAATGCTCAATTCTAATCCACTCGTTCCTTTCTCATCCTAGTGCTGCCTCCCGTCCTCGTGCCAAGGCACAGTGAATATAACCCCCAGCTCAGCCTTCTGGCCAAGTTCCGCAGTGCCTCCCTCCACAGTGAGCCTCTCATGCCGCACAACGCCACCTATCCGGACTCTTTCCAGCAGCCTCCGTGCTCGGCCTTCCCTCCCTCTCCGGGGCCTGGGCACGTGTTCACACAGTCCCCGTGCACCGCGGGCTACCCTCACTCCCCAGAGAGCCCCTCGGAGCCAGAGAGCCCCTATCAACACTCAGGTCAGTGAAAGCCGCTGTCCGTCTACGTGGAGTTTGACCCAACACAATCAGTTATGGTGGGACCGTCCTAATTACAGTTACTGTTACTCATATTCATATGGAGTTTTGCCGTTTACATGGCCATGTCCTGTGCCCACCTCTAAGATCAGGGCCAGGTGGGAGCAGTTATCCATCCTGGAGCTACACATATCTTTGCTCTGGTTTCTGGTTCTCACCCTCTGGAAGATGCTAAACGGATTTGAACAGCATCTCTGGGAATTTCCAGGGATTTTTTTTAAGGTAGCAGAAATAAGATGATAAAATACTTCTCTAACCCAAGGAGAAAGACTTGACCTGAGGGTAAGCAACGTGAGGGGTCCATGCTTGGCCTTTTCTTTGGCTGTCTCTTTCAGTAAACACAGGGAGTCCCGGCCTCCAAAAGATGAATGCTTAACTTCCCCGGGGCAGAGTTGGGCCCCACCTAGCCGGTGCTTCTCCTTTCGTGCTGTGTGAAGCCAGCACAGCATCTTGAAGACAGAGCTAGTCAGTAAACGTTTGCTGAACTGAAAAAGCCTATGGAAGGGACATCCTGTGCAAAAGGGAGAATCAAGCACATTGTCACAATTGCACATGCTGCCGCTCCTATAAAGTGGGTCCAAGTTAGATCATGAGGAAGAGATTTATATGCACCTCTTGAGTGTGAGATGAATCATATCCTGAGCGACAAATTCTTAGAGGCCAGGCTAAACTCATCTGGCGCTAAATGTTACAGTCTGCCTCATTCATGTGTTCATATATTCCTTTATTTAATGGATATTTATGGAACACTTATTATATACAAGCATTGCCTTGGGGAGCTGGAAGGAGAATTCAAAGATGGGTAAAAAATGTCCCTGTCCTCACAGAACTTATAAAATATGGGAAGATAGAAAAGGAGGTGCCCCTTCCTTTCTGAGTTATTCAGTTCTGCCTTTTGCTCCCTCAGCAATACAGCTGCTATTTTCATACACATCTACTATTGCATTTATCACACTACGTTATATAATTCCTCATTACACATTCTCCCCCATTCAAGTGCCAGTCATCTTCTCTTTTATATATGTAGTGCAGGTCCAAAAACACAGTGTTTGCTCGTCAGTTGATTGCAGAGTAAACGAATCACCACACAGGCATGTGGAACTGGGTCAGAGCCTAGGGTTATAGCTCTTGATGTTACTGAGACAGTAAGTAATGGCTGAACACCTACTAAGTGCCAGGCACTGTGTTACTTCGAGAGGTGCAATGATGATTGAGTCTGACAAGAGTCTCTGACCTTCAGGAGGCAGTAGCTGTTGAGAACAATCATGTAAGTAAGCAATGAGGCTGTCACAGTCCGGACAAGTAATGATAAGGACCTGAACTAACAAAGGGATGTGGGGAGGGGAAAAAGACAATGAATTTGAGGAGACAGACTCAACAGAACTTGATGCGGGGGTGAAAGCTGAGACGCTGGGAGGGAGCTCAGGAGTCATCCACTCAGTGGGGAGGAGATGGTTGCTGTCTTACAAGGAGCTGGATTCACCAAGAGAGGGACACAACAGGAAGAGAAGTCATTTGAGGACAGAGCCAAGGTTAAGGGACAGGAGGATAATTATGTCACAGAACACCTGTTTACTTGAAACATATCTGTGCTGTAAAGATTGCCTATGCTGACTTTGTCTTCCTGCACTGGTGAAACTCAAAGGTTGATATTTTTCCCCCTCCTCCCACCCATGAAGGACGGACCCCAACACCTCTGCAGAAGCTGGTTCGTTTTCATGGAGGGAATGGCTCTTTTAATTTCAAAGAAAATAATTATTTTCTGAATGATTAACAGCAAAATACAACCTGCAAAACAGACCCATAGATAAGTGAAGCTAAAAGGAGATTCTGAAATTTAATAGTTCACATTTTTTTAATCAGCTTTATTGAGATATAATTCATACATCATACAGTTCACACACTTAAAGTGTGCAATGTAGTGGTTTTCACTTATTAATTTTTAAAGTTGTGGTAAGATACATATCTCATAAAGTTGGACATTTTAACCATTTTAAGTGTACAATCCAGTGGCATTAAGCGCATTCACAGTTCTGTGCAACCATCCCCACCATCTATTTCCAAAATTTTTTCATCCACCTAAACAGAAACTCTGTACCCATTAGCAGTAGCTCCCAGTTCTTCCCCTGCCCTTTCCTCCTGCCCCTGGCAACCTCCAGTCCACTTACTGTCTCTGTGAATTTGCTTATTCTAGGTACCTCAAAGAAATGGAATCATACAATATATGTCTTTTTGTGTCTGGCTTATTTCAGTTAGCATAGTGTTTTCATAGTTCAACTATGTTGTTAGCCTGTGTTGTTTACTTCATTTTTGTAATTAAACAATAACATTCCAAAATAAAGATACACCACATTAAAAAAAAATATTTGTTGACTGATGGATATTTGGGCTATTTCCACCTTTCGGCTGGTGTGGATAATGCTGTTCCAAACACTAGCAGGCAAGCATCTGCTTGAGTCCCTGCTTTCAGCTCCTTTGGGCATATGCCTAGGAGCAGATATGGTGATATGGTAACTCTGTGTGCAGTTCCTGAGTTTTACAGATAGATGTACTCTGGGACCTGCAGAAGAGCCACCTTGCTCTACAACTTTTTACCAGGCTCATAGTTTATTTTCCCACAGGAAAACGTCTTACCCGTGGTTGCACGATGTGGTCTGCATTCGAATTGCCAGCAGTGCCTGGGAAATGTTCATGGCCACATCCAGCCGTTGATCTCCAGACTCAAATTTCTGAGGGTGGGACCAGGAAACTGCATCTTTAACAAGTTTCACTGGTGACTTTGATGCATGCTTAAGTGTGGGAACTACTTGGATGGACAAAATTCAGTTTGACAAAGGCAGACTGATTCAGCTTTTTATGCCACTGAACTCTACCCACTGCTAATGTAATAAGACGATTCTGAAGTGACAGCAGGAATATATACAGGAGGAATCAGTTATTCTGAGGTTCTCACTAAAGAGGTTTTCCTCTGCTGCAGGAGTTTTTATTGTGTTGTGAATTACTTTCTCCTAAGATCTTGTCTACCAAATGCACAGCATTTGCCTAAGCATGATCACTGCCCGATTATAGGAACTGATACTTGGGGAGAGGAGCCCTTCTCCGCATGCCTTAGGGCACAAGGTTATAATCAGGTTTCCGCTGTTGGGCATTTTGGAGGCGCATTGGGAACTATCTCAGAGACCTCGCATCCCTGAGGTCATTGTACCATCCATGGCAACAGAGGAATTGAAAAACTAAGCTCAAAGAAGGTTTAACTTTCTGTTTTGAAAGCCAGGCAATAGACTCCTGCGCTATTGAGAAAGCTAGGAGAATAGCTCCTTGATTTGAAAATCTTATGAAGTCGTTGGAACTTACAACTCTTTAGGTAACTGCCAAGTCAGAGGGAAAACTAATCGACCGTTTAGTGAGGATGTCAGGACAACAGATTTCTTACAGTGTCACTAAATAATAGCCCGATGACGTGACTGGTCTCTCTCCAGCAGCAGCACTATGTGCCAGGCTCAGGAGTTTCACAGCGAGGAAGACTGGAGCTGTCTTAGTGTAGTGTATCAGTTTTACTGCTTTCTTTTAGTTGACACACCACCCCCGCCTTATCAGGCCACAGGAACCCCAAGGACCCAGAATGGCCGACCCGTAGATGCCACAGCTGATAGTCATTTAGTGCTGTCAGTGCCTAATGGAGGTAAATTTGTAGATGAACAGCTCAATGAAGCTGTTTTCCAAGAGCATTTCCTACTACCCTAAAACAAAACAAAATAAAAAAAACAAACAAAAAAAAAAACAAATCAAAACATGCTAGCCTGCTATTTCACATGTCTTTGAAGAGGCAGAGAGCATGGCTTTGCATTCTAACTTTGGCATTCCACATCACCGTAGAGTGTTAGTTTGTCATCCTGGTTACTAGAGCAAGTTAATTTTTTATTCTAACCTAACATTTAGATGCTTGTAGTTCTTGATATTTAGTACAGAAATGGGTGTTTAAGTTAGCAATTTTATCCCCGTTGTGTATATACTATAGTTTTGTAGTGGTGTCTTTGATTTAGCTTAGAGGGGCGCTCTACATAAATATGCAAATATACACAAATATGTAAATGCACACGAATATGTAAATATACATAAATATGTAAATAGGATTCAGACAAATATGTAAATAGGGTTTTTACAGAATTTTATCTGTTTCTTAAAATAGGCTAAGTAAATAAATGTTGCTCAGTTTTTTTTAAATTTTTTTTTTGAAGATTTTATTTTTTTATTTGACAGAGATCACAAGTAAGCAGAGAAGCAGGCAGAGAGAGAGGAGGAAGCAGGCTCCCTGCCGAGCAGAGAGCCCGATGCGGGGCTCAATCCCAGGACCCTGGGATCATGACCTGAGCTGAAGGCAGAGGCTTAACCCACTGAGCCACCCAGGCACCCCAATGTTGCTCAGTTTTAATGTTCATGTAAGCCACACGGGGATCTTACAGAAAGGCCGATTTTGGTTTCTTAGATCTGGGGTGGGATCCAGGAATCTGCATTCCTCACACGCTCCCAGGTGATGCAGAGTCTACTGTTCAGGAACCACACCGAGTAGAGAGGGTCCAACAGAGCGTACGATTTGAAGTCTGTAGGGGTGAAGTCTTTTACAAGTACAGGTCCTTTTGTAAATCAAATAATAACCCCCTAATTTATGTTTCATAAATTTATGTTTCAGTGCACATAGGAACACACTGTAGATACGAGAATTACTCAGGTATTCAAAGAAAAGAGAGCGAATATAATCAGTCAAAAGACAGAGAAAGAGTGTGCGTGGCAAAGAAAGAACTCTGAACTTTGGTTGGTTACTGGCAACTTAATTACTTTGAAAAATTTAAGGTGAAAACATAACGTTCATGGATTTCCTGATGAAACATGTGCTGTCTTTAAAAATACCTTATGCCGTATAAGTACTCCATATGTATGCAATGGAGAATGTGACCCTATCTATGTAGTTTTTCTTTTTTTCTTTCTTAAGTAATTTTAAGTCCTGTCCAGTATTTTTGATTTGGCTTTCATCATATCCAAACTATTATTTTTTCAGCCTTAGTTTTTTGGAAAATGATACTCTTGTCACCGGGACTCTGTTCAGTCCAATGGCAGTGATATGTTATCTTTAACCTGTAGAGAGGAGGCAGCCTGTCCCCTTCCCTGGAGGCGTCTCCTCTCCGGGTGATGGAATTTACATTAATCTGTTCATACTGTTGTTTGTCAGACCCCTTCAGTACTAATACATATGAGTACAAATGCTCTAACCATGGAAGAGTCACAAGTATCGTGGCCTCTGTGCCACACGTGTGGCGACCAGATGAGCTCCCCACACAGATCTTCCATCAGGGGACAGGTTTGGAGAGATCACAGAGAGCATCTTTGTCTTGCAGCCACCTCTCCTGGTTAAGAGCATGAATGTTGTCCAGGTGGGATCATGAGATGGGAAGCCAGACATGACGGGAGTGATGTGCTCTCTGGTTCTTTTCCTTCCAGACTTCCGGCCAGTTTGCTACGAGGAGCCGCAGCACTGGTGCTCAGTCGCCTACTATGAACTCAACAACCGAGTTGGGGAAACGTTCCAGGCCTCCTCCCGAAGCGTACTTATAGATGGATTCACAGATCCTTCAAATAACAGGAACAGATTCTGTCTTGGACTTCTTTCTAATGTAAACAGAAACTCAACAATAGAAAACACCAGGAGACACATAGGAAAGGGTAAAAGCAAATATGTCATTCATGTATATGTTCTTTGGAGCTAAAACGTGGGGAGAGAAACAAGCCACGGATTGGCCACGTAACCCGGCAGGATGGTCTCAGGCTGGTAAGCCAGCAGGAGGATCCGAGGCTACAGGGTCGTGGTCTCTCTGTTTCTAGGGTCAGCGTAGCGTCTTTCAGAGGGTGGCTTAGGATAAGTATTAAGACAAAAGTGGTAAGAAAAACAAGAGGATAAATGTGAAAGCAGGATGAACTTACTAAATAGAATTATCATGAATTATTTTTGAATTGCCTGAAGATGCTAAATAAGAAAACTTCAGAGGAGGAATTCTGGTGGGGGATTATATTATACCAGGTAAAGTGACCTTTGGAGACTTAGAAGGTAGGTAGTGAAAATCATGATAATTTATGTAGGGAAGCCTTTGGTAGTGTTTGGGGTTCTCCTGTGCTCAGGAGTGTTATGAAGCCAGATGGACACAGGCCTCCCTGAGGTTTGGCCAACGAAGCTTTGAAGCCTATCTCATCGGTGTGATCAATGGTAGAAAATCCCAGCTGAATGTGAGCCCTCACTGTGTATCTTTAAATCATCTTCTTCACATTAGAGTAGCTGGTAGTGTTTGACACCTGGTTGCCCACTATTGTGTCAGAGTACCGTGGAATCATAGTTGTACAGAACCTTTAGAGTCATTTTATCTTTCCTCTTTCCATCCAGCCCTCAGACCACCTCAGGAAGGTAGACACAAATCTTTCCTTTCAAATTTCCAGGGGAGATTCATTATTGTACCTGGTGATACATTCTAATATTCTTCTTAGCATAATCCCTAAATGTCTCCTGTCATAGAAAACCTACAACCATTGGTTAGAAACAGGTTGAATTTATTCATTGATGTTTTTTTTTTTCTTTCTTTAAGATTTTATTTATTTATGACAAAGAGAGCTAGCAAGAGAGGGAACACAAGCACAGGGGAGCTGGAAGGGAGAAGCAAGCTCCCCGCTGACCAGGGAGCCCAATATGGGGCTGGATCCCAAGATGCTGGGTTCATGACCTGAGCTGAAGGGAGATGTTTAATGACTGAGCCACCCAGGTGCCCCTTCATTGATGTTCTAATGGTGATATTTATGTTTATTTATATCTTATATTTTTCCATAGTGGCTTTGAGATGGCTTATAGGAAAACTTTGCAGTGAAATGATAAATGGAAAGTAGAAAATCAGGAACAGGGGGTTGAGGGTGGCAAGGAAGGAGAATGCAACTAAAGGTTAGCATTGTGGCTATGATTAAAATTGTGCTCTAGGTTTTCTGACAGGGAGGTCAAAAAATGGAAACACACTATAATGTAATTTTTATCCCAAAGGAAGAAACATAGCCATTCTTCAAAGGAAATAATACTTTCCCTTTGACTGAATTCTTAAATAAATTTCTCAGATACTACAGCTTTACTTTCAAATGGTTTTTATAAGAATCTTCAGGTGAAATCTAAAGGCAGAGTATTACAACATAATGTTGTGGGACTGGCTGTGTGCTGAGGGGCTTTCCGGACTGGTCTGCATATGAGACTTCTGCTGATTCCACTTGGTCCAAAGATAGGATTCAAACATGAAAGGAGTGTTGAATGCCTTCTGGGAATCTTTCTGCAAGTAGCTCTTTGAGAGTGCTGCTGATGCAGGCATGGGAGTTGAGGTTCTGTGTGTTCCTGCCTGAGAGCTAATCCCCAGGTTAAGAAACCATAGGAACAAGAGCTAGGACTGACAGCCTTTTATGAAAATCAGGAAGTCCACCTAAGTGCTCAGTGAATGGAAGAGCCCTCCACCTAATGTGGTTCCCCAAGGCAAAGTCAGTTTTTTTCAGAAAGCTGTTTGAAAGTGCTTTACTGAGAAAATAATTTTTTTAGAGGAGATATAAGCCATGCCATAAAGCATGGGGAAAAATTAGCGTAGAGTATTTTTAAAGGAAGAGCTGTCAGTCTTTTATGAGGTCAGGGGACTGCTTCTTAGGTGCTCCCTTGCATTGTTTTGTTTTTGAGCAGCATGGCTTCCTGGAACACCAGCCTGAATAAATTTGCAGCAAAATGTCTCCAATCATTAGTGAATAAGTTAACTTGTTCTTTGGAGTTAATTAATCAGTCGAGACACTTAGATTTCAGAGATAGGCATTCATCTCACAAATCTTTGTTGAGAATCTATTCTTAGCCAAATTGTCCCACCATTAGGGATGCAACAGTTGGAAACAAAGAAACATAACAAACAAAAACAAACAATAACTGGCTTTCATTGCTTACACATAACTAAGGAAAGACAGAAAAGGAATAATGTTATATATCTCTAAGGATTTGTCTAGAGGAAAACACAGGAGGGGAAGAGATTGGAGAGAGCTTGTTAGGAAGTAGAATGGGATAGGCAGGGAGCACATTCCTAACAAGGTGACATTTCAGCAGAAAGAAAAATGCAATTAGTCACATGGAGGGGGAGCTTTCAAAGCAGAGGGAGCTTTTCAAAGCAGCAGGTACAAAGGCCCTGAAGCCTGCCTGGTTTATACACTGTAAGAACAGCAGGGAATTCAGGGTGAGTGGAATAAAATGGATAAGAGAGTGGGGAAGTTGTAGAAGAGGAGGGGAGAGGACCAGGTCACAGGAGTTTACAGATCTGAATTTTCACTTTAAAAGGATTCCCTGGCAACTCCAGTAAAATTAAATTGTTAGCGAGGGAAGAGAGAAACATTTTGTTTTTAAGATTTCATTTATTTATTTGACAAAGAGGGAGACAGCCAGAGAGCGAACACAAGCTGGGAGAGTGGAGGAGGGAGAAGCAGGCTTCCCGCTGAGTGGGGAGCTCTATGAGGGCTCATCCCAGGACCCTAGGGCCATGACCTGAGCTGGAGGTAGAGGCTTAACAACTGAGCCACCCAGGCGCCCCAAGGATGAAAGGTTTAAAAACACGCATGAAGGAGAAAACTGAAAGGTATATAGCAAATGTTAGCTTTGATTATTTCTGGGCTCTGCATTTGTGGCTGAGTTTTATTCTCTGCATCCCCGTATTTTCTAAATTGTCCCTCCTGGGCTTTCTTGCTCATGTGGGGATGGAGGCGGTGGGACTTGGCCTGTCAGGGCAGGCCAGGATTGCTGCAGTGGTGCTGAGAAACATCACAGGGGGCGCAGCCCAGCCCAGCAGAAAGGCTGAGTGAGTACTGAGGTGGGCCATTCTCTGTAGTCCAGTTGGGCCCCACCCTGTTTGTTCATCATATTGTCCAAAGAGACTTAAAGTTTTCAGATTCAGATTTAGGGAACTGACCTTGCCACCAGGCCAGTGATGGCTTTGTGTGAATTGTAAGAAGCCCCTTTCTCAAGAGAAGTTACTGCCATCTTCTGGAGAAGCTTTATAATGATGCTATAAATCTTGGAAGGCTATGAAGCACACCCTAGAATTGTGCAGTGCACAACAGTGGGCACTGTCCCACCAAGGGCCTGTCCCCTGAACCAAAGCCCTGGCGTGGATCTGGAAATTTGTGCTTTTATATTATTACTTTTATCGTCATATGTTAAAACATTTTTTATTTTGGAAAATGTCAAACACATACAGAAGTGCACAGAATCTTGTAAAGAATATTCGTATCACCCTCTCCAGCTTCTGTAATGATTCACAGTCTATGCGTTCTTATCCACTGTCCCTCCACAGTATTTTTGCAAGAGTATTTTAAAGTAAATCTCCAACTTCATATCCTTTCATCATAGATTTGAGTATTTTATCTATCTATAGAAGGGATTTCGAAATATAAGTACCATTATTACACCCAGAAATACGCACTTTCTTAAAGCTCTAAGTGATCCTGATATTCAGCCATGTTTTTAAAATGGTGTGTGGAAAACAGGGAAACAAAGGCAAGGCACAGATGGATTACAAACTCTTGGTAAGGTGTTGAGTTCGAGTCAGGAAGTTTGAGATTATTCTAAAGGAAATGAAGAGGTACTAGAGTCTCTGAGCAGGGCTACAGGATAATGAGATTTACTTTCTGTGCTGACATTTGTCCCTCCCTCCCAGTCAGAGGGGAACCTATGTGCATTCCTTCCACTCTGGGACTCAACTTTCTCTTTCTTCTGGTAGAGTCCAGAGCCTCAGAACCGTCTGAGCAACCTAAGCAACCCGCCTTCCTCCCTATCTTTCCTGTCATTTCTCTGTCATTCAAAACTGTGGAAGAGGACCCAAAGGGAACACATTTGCAGTCTGACTTGGCAGACCCAAATCAAGCCCATGGTGCCTCTGGCCCTAAGTAGCACAGGACTCCATATTCCCTCATCTCTGTAGAAGGTGGGCGGCAGTCACACACAAATGGGAAGCCTGGATAGAGGGATGCAGCCCAAGAGAAGTTGGAAGAGCTTGCCTGAGGACCACACTGCCTGGTTCCTCTTTGGCATCTCAGGAAGGGCATCATCCTATTGCTCACTATTCTTTTTGGAGATTTTGAATCTAAAATACAAGTCATTTAAAGCCATGGTTTTGGTTTATCAAGTGGGTGCAAATAAAATCATTTGCCTACTTGACTTTTTTTTTTTTTTTAACATTTTATTTATTTATTTGAGAGAGATCACAAGCGCGGGGAGGGTCAGAGGAAGAAGCAGACTCCCTGCTGAGCAGGGAGCCCTACACCAGACTCAGTCTTGGGACTCCAGGGTTATGACCTGAGCCAAAGGCAGTCACTTAACCAACTGAGCCACCCACACACCTTTGACTTTTCTTTCTTCCTTCCTTCACGGTGGGGTTGAATTCAACCCTTGTCCTACTGTTCAGAGCCAACCCAGGCCTCCGTGTGCTCATCCCATTGGCTCTGCCCCCTCTTTTTGCTCGGGACACTAAACTCCTGCCTGTCTGCCCAGCCTCTACTTCGCTTTCCTTATTCTGCCAACTGTGCTTTGGTTGCGGATAATACTTCCACAGGATTGAAAATCATCCCCTAAATAAAAACCAAAGTTTAGTTAACAAAAATCCTATCGATGCTACCTAGTAGGTTCTGGGAGGATTGTAAATTTGAAGGTCATTCAATTCAAATACATCCTGAACACTTGGCCATCTCATTCTCTGGCTCTTTCCCCACCAGCTCTCCCTCTTTTTGAACAACCATAACCACTGCAGCGGCGGCCCTCCCCGGGAGCTCACGGGGACTGGGAAAGAAGTCTGTTTGTATTTGTCCCAGCCTCACCTCCAACACGTCAGTGCAGCCAGATACCATATCCCAGCCAAGAGGACCCTCTTTGCTGCTTCTCATGGCCAGGGCTGAGGGTGCCTGACCCCAGGCTGTTCAGGGAGAGAAGGGACATGAGAAAGAAAAGGGAGCGGAAAGTTGGGAGAAAAGGAGAGGAGATCCAAGATATATCAGTCTCCGTGTACTCTGGATCATTTCTATGAACACTTTGTGACCCCGTGACAATTGTATTTACCATCACGTTGACACATAATGCTGGAAAATTTTGTTTCTGCTGAAAGGCTGGAGGAAAAATGTGCTGGTATTTAATATTCACTAGACTAGAGCATCTTTGTTTTATCTAACGCCAGTCTCTTGCTATAAATATATGTGAAGTCTTAAACCCAGAGACCTGGAGTGAGAGAGTCAACTCATATTTAATCTGGAATGAAAATTAGTTTGGGCAGCACCAATCTCAGGATGGTGTTTTGCATTTTAAGTCCAAAAACGTGACGTAAAGTAAAATAAGCAACATTTTGACTGGGAGTCTTTATATCTGAAAAGGTGACAAGAATTTCGTTGTTCTTAAGTAAAATGTAGGCATTATTTCTATAATGGTAGGTGACAAGTTCTAAAATGAAATAAATCTCTTTGAGGTATTTATTAAGACAAATGGATTCATAATTGTTAAAATGTAAACTTAAAAAAAAAAAAGTAAACTTCATTTACTCTTTCCTCTGAAGCGGGTTTAGTATATGCACTAAAGGGGTAAGTGACATTTCCTTGATATTATCTGTGCCCAGTTTCTATTTTTTTATTGATACATGGACATGAAGGATGTTTTCTGCATTATGTATTTATTTTGCTTCTAATATTATGAGAGTGAATAAGTGTGAGATCGAGAGTGACAGAAGGAGCAGTGCACAACAGCCTCGGCAATCATTGTAAACATGGGGTGCAATCCGCTTATAAATGGACTCATGGGAAAAAAAAACCCCACAGTATAATTAGAATAAGTGGGCATTTTGATCACTCTTTTACTCTGGCTGGTGATAATAAAATTAATTTCACGAGAGAGAGTCACATACCACGAGGTTGCAGTGAGAGGAAATGGTGTTAATCCGAAGCTAAACACGATGCTGGTGCTTGAGGGACACTGTTTTTAACCTCGTAGGTGTGCATTTATACTACGTCGGGGGCGAGGTGTACGCCGAGTGTGTGAGCGACAGCAGCATCTTCGTACAGAGCCGGAACTGCAACTATCAGCACGGCTTCCACCCAGCCACCGTGTGCAAGATCCCCAGCGGCTGCAGCCTCAAGATCTTCAACAACCAGCTCTTTGCTCAGCTGCTGGCGCAGTCGGTTCACCATGGATTTGAAGTCGTCTACGAGTTAACAAAGATGTGCACTATCCGCATGAGCTTTGTTAAGGTAAGGATGCTTACTTTCAGATAGTAAGATAGAAGATGACAAACAAAGTAAAACAAACCAAAAAGCATCCTTTGGGTGTGTGGCGTCTATACCGCCCATTCGAGTAGGAAACAGGGTTGTTCTTGCTTTGGAGGATTTCTTTTGGAACTCTGTTCAGGTATTTCTAGGAAGAGCTCCTCCAGGAGTATCCACTCTTGTTCAGCAGTTACAAGAAAATTCTTTTTTTTTTTTCTTTTAAGATTTTATTTATTTATCTGACAGAGAGAGACACAGCGAGAGAGAGGGAACACAAGCAGGGGGAGTGGGAGAGGGAGAAGCAGGCTTCCTGCCAAGCAGGGAGCCCAACACAGGGCTCCAGCCCAGGACCTTGGGATCATGACCTGAGCTGAAGGCTCACTTAACCGACTGAGCCTCCCAGCACCCCTAAGAAAATTCTAAAAGATTTTACTTTTGAAGGAAAAACAAGGTGGTAATCTGAATTTTTTCATGCGGAAGATAAAGTGACAGTGATGATTTTATAGGATTTAACGCCACAAAGTGGTTTTTTTTTTTCCTCATCTCTCAAATTTCTGAGCACTGTTGTCTCTCAGTAAATGTTGAATTTATCTGATTTAAATAAAACATTGCCCTTACTCTTAGAAAGCATGCAGGTCAACAGGAGAGATCATATTTATAAAAAAGCTACAGAACAGAGAGTAGTATCTAATACAAGCCGCTGTACATTAAGTGCTATTATAAAGGCATAAACAAATTGGGATGGAAATATTATGTTGGGTATGATTAACTCTGAGCGAGTAGTAGCTGTTCTGTTTATGAATATTTATTGAATTTCTCGAATTAGATCTTACTAACGTTGATGTGAAGGCTTCGGAGAACTGAGGAAGTTAGTGGGAAGGAAAGCCAACTGGATTTGCACACTGAAGTCTTTGGCTGTTTCATCTCTTGCAAAGCAGTTGCAAATAATTCTGATATTTCAGAATCTTAGGTTGTTTATCAGACTCTCTGGGTCTATGTGACAGTTTTCACATTGTCACATATCCACCCAGGAAATCAGTATGGATTGTTCCAGGTTTTTTCCAAAGTAAAATTTATTAATCTTTTAAGATTACCATGAAGAAGAGTTGTCCTATTTTTCTACACTCTTATTTTTATTGTATTTATAATTTTAGTAATTATTTTAAAAATAGCAATCAAGAATATAGTTTCCAATTTAAAAAATGGCTTTTTGAAACCCTTTCTTTCATGATGACAAAGCAAATTTACTGCTAAGCTTTAAAAGCATTTTTATATTGTAAAGCTGTTAGCAAATAACCTGGAGATCTTTCTAAATGTTCTGATGCTTTGGAACCAGCAGAGGGCATTAAATTGCCATTAATGAACAATCATTTGACTCCTAGTTATTTTCTCCAGGTCTGTGTTTTTAAAGTTAGGATGAAATGCCAGTACATCAGAGGTAATTATTTCACTGTAACGTAAGCTTTCATAGACATCTGATTGTCCTAAGATCAGCCAGATCTATTTCATAAAGCTATACAGTTCACAGAAAACAGTTAATAATGTTGCAACAGACAATCAGTTTAAAGAAATTTAAAATTTCTCATCATGGGGAAAAAATGGGAAAGTATGTGAGGTGATAGATGTTAACTAAACGTATTGTGGTCATCTTGCAATGTATGTATATCCAATCATTGTGTGTACACCTAAAACTGACACAGTATATATCAATTACATCTCAACAAAACTGGGGCTGGGGGGCGGGGAAGACAGTACAGATAAAAATAATGTAAAATATCTCATTAGTAATTTCATATCGATTATATGTTGATAGGATAATATTTTAGATAGATTGAGTTGAATAAAACACATTATTGAAATTTAAAAAAAGAAATTATAGGACTAAACACTGGTGGCTTCCACTAAGAGGGGATGGACTAGATCATCTATAAGGCATCTTTTAGCTTTGATTTTTACTGATTCTAGGACTCAGTCAGTCAATAAGATATTATTGAGCACCTACCATGGGCCACACCAGGCGCCATTCTAGGAATTGAGATATATCAGTGATTACTCAAGATCACTGCCCTCATGGAATCAATATTCCAGAAGGCAGAGACAGGCAGTAAACAACAGCTATAATAAAGAACGTGAATGGAAAGAGAAACATAGAGCAGAGTATGGGGAATTGGCGTGCTGGGGTAGGGGTCGGTTGCAAGTTTTATAAAGATAGACAGGGTGGACCTCCGTGGGGACTTAAAGGAGACAGGGGAGTCAAGTTGTAAGGGTATCTAGAGGGGAAGCAGTAGACACAGAGGAAAGGCCAACCAGACAGCAAGAGCTTACCCTAACATTTGTAGGAGCGAGGAGGCCAGGGTGCCTGGAGCATGAGTCAGGGATTCTGGGGTGGGGCTGGGGGTGAGATCCAACGCAAGGATTTCAGCTTTTATTTTAAAAAGATGGAGAGCCTCTGAAGGGATATGAGCCTAGGATTTCATGATCTGACTTAAATATTTAAGATTTTTGGCAGAGAGATCACAAGTAGGCAGAGAGGCAGGCAGAAATGGGAGAGGGGAGTGTGGAGCAGGCTCCCAGCTGAGCAGAGAGCCCGATGCGCGGCTCAGTCCCAGGACCCTGGGATCATGACCTGAGCCGAAGGCAGAGGCTTAACCCACTGAGCCACCCAGGCGCCCCTGACTTAAATATTTAAAAGATCAGATCACTGTAGCTGCTATGTGATTTGCAGGTATCATGCAGACAAGGATGGAAGTAGAGACCCGCTAAGAGGCTATTACAGTATTCAGATGAGAGATGACGGTTGTGCCCACTAGGGGGAGCAATCTCATAGACGGTGTAAGAAGGGGAAGGATTCTGAGTTGTGCAGATGATTCCACGGGGGAAGGTGAAAGGAGGAGTTAAAGAAATAAACTTGCCCCCACCCGGTAGGGAGAAGATGCAGGTGAATCAGGTGTAGATAGAAGGTAAAACCTTCAGTTTTAGTGAGAATACCTCTGTGATGTCTGACATGCGTCAAAGTAGAGATGTGAAGGAGACAGAGGTACCAGTCTGGATTTAGGAAGAGAGGGCTGGGTTGGAGATGTCAGTTTAGGAATTGTCAGTGTTTGCACAGTATTTATCCATGAGCCTGGATGGAACTGCCAAGAGTTTGAGTTAAACAGAGAAGATCAGAGCTTCAGGACAGAACCCTAGGGAGAGGAATTGGTACAGCCAGTATGGATAATTTGTTTGAGGGTTTTTGCTAGAAAGGAGGTCAAAGATACAGAGCAGTAAGTGGTGGGAGTGATAGGGCCAGCAGAAATGTTTTGAAGATGGGAGCTATTTCAGAATTTTCCTATGTAGATGGGAATGATCTAGCAGAAAACAAAATCTTGTAGGGAAGAATGGGGAGATTTGCGGGAATGATGTCCTTGGGAAGGCATTTGAGTCTTGTGCACAACTGGATGGACTGGCTTATTTGGAAGCACGGATAATTAATCTGTGCTGAGAAATAGAAAGGGTGAGTGTGTTGGCACAGGTGCTGTGGAAACCCTTCTGATTGCTCTACATCTTGTTAAAATAAAATGAAAATTAAGAGGAAGGCAAGCCATAAGTGATGCTGAACTCTTAAGAAACAAACTGAGGGTTGGCAGAGGGGAGGTGGGTAGAGGAATGGGGTAACTGGGTGAGGGACATGAAGGAGGGCACTTCATGGAATGAGCACTGGATGTTGTATGCAACAGATGAATCACTGAATTCTACTGCTGAACCTAATAATACAGTGTATGTTAACTAAATTGAATTTAAATAAAGAATTTTTAAAAAGAAGATTATCATTCACAAACAGACTGGGGAGTAGGTGTTAGAGTTTTTAGGGAAAAGGAGCAGGAGTGAGCAGTCATTTGGGGTGTGGGGAGGAGTGGGAGAGCACAGTGACTCGGGGACAGTCATTTGATTGCAGGTGGCATCAAGAGGGGCACTTGAGGCTTGTGCTCACGAATGTAAAGTGGGGTCAGGCAGAATGGTTGTGTTGAAATCCAATTTTTTAAGAACTACAGGGAGTCACTGTTCCCAATAACAGTGATGTGTGATGTCTCTTCATTTTTAAAATAACTTGTCACTGATGTATAACATACAGAGAATAAAGATAGGCAAATTTATTTTTTATTTATTTTTACTGTCTCTTCTGTGAATGGTAATAAATGGGAAATTGCCAAAAGTGAGCCTAAAAGAGAGAGAGGAGAAACAAGCTTTGTAAACCAACCCTGAATAATCAAGAACACCCTCACTTCTGTCTTTACACCTTTGAGATCCAGTCACTGGTCTGTAGTGAGCATCTGTTTTGTGCAAAACACTGTCTTCAGCAGGAAGGGGTTGAACATAAAGTCAGGCCCCTTCCCTTGTGGACGAGAGAATGACTTGCCAGTGTTTCCGGTGTGCCTAGAGACCAGACCACTCTAGGTCCGTGTGTTGAGCTGTGAGCCCAGAGGGAATCCTTTGATTTGGACTCTTCCTCGGGTGTCTGGTTGATGCACAAATTGTCCTGTGCTTACAGGAAGGTGGAGGGCACGCTCTCCCCGGGTCTCAGGAGCTGCTCTGGCATATGTGTGCACTGATGCCTGTCTCTCACCTCTAAAGGCTGACCAAAAGTCTGCCACCATCACTCTGGGCTCTGTTCTTGCTTTCCAGGGCTGGGGAGCTGAGTATCATCGCCAGGATGTCACGAGTACCCCCTGCTGGATTGAGATTCATCTTCATGGACCACTGCAATGGTTGGACAAAGTTCTGACTCAGATGGGCTCTCCACATAACCCGATTTCTTCAGTGTCTTAACAGCCGGTCATGTCTTAATCCACAGTTCTATAGAGTAAATGCTGTTGCAGGCAGTGGCTTAGATACCATTTCAGATTTGCAACTAAGTGAAGTTTCTAAGTACATAATGTAAATACACATAATATATACTCTTCATTTTTTTTTTTTTTATCACCAGTTAATTTGCACTAGAATTTCTAGTTAACCTGATGCCGGCACAACGTGATTAGGAAAGCAGGTTTTTCATGCCAATGCTATAATAAGAAGCAGCTTCTTTTGTGGGAGGAAACAAAGGAAAAGCAACCGTGTCGATAGAATTAGAAAAATGTTGGCAGAAAAAAAGGCAGTGTTAGTCAGCCATGTCATTATAAGGTATGTTGTGTGGCCTATCAGAAAAATATCGAAACTGTGTCTTACAAATTGGGGTACGAGCAGCACCAGAGCAAGTAACGCTTTCAGACAAAAGAAAGCAATCAAACCCATAGCATTTAAACAATCTCACTTTTAGTGCTATTGGCAAGAAGGGGGACAGAAAAACACCAAGCTTGTAAAATCAGTTATGTAAGATAAGTCATGTAAATTATTTCCCAAGTTGAAATACCTATAGCTGAACTATGGTGCTGATATTAATGGTACATTTGAAACAAATTTAAACTGTGATTGGAAAAGAGACTGTGAAGCTGGGAGTCATGTTGCCTCATGATCCACCACTATTAAGAAGAAAATAATGAGTCTAATACATGGGAATATTCATATGAAAATGGCATGAAATGAGCTATATTCCCAAATTGCAAAGTAAGACCAGAACTTAGTCCAAGAATCACCCAGGAAGACTCTTGCTTTCCACCTTGGAAATCGGGCCCCTGTTTTCCCATTATTCCACTCAAACAGTCTGGCAGACATCTGAGTCTGCCCAGTGAGCTAGAGGACTTTGTGTGTAAATTCTAGGTGGGGAAGAAGCAGTAAAAGAAGAGGGTTGGACGAAAGCATTGGATGTTTTCTCACACCTTCTCCCATTCCCGTTAGAAGACTTCGTGGCAAGGGCACTCCTTTTGCCTACATGTTGGCACATACTATTTACAGATGACTAAAACGGTGGTGCAGCCTTTGAGAGAATCTGGACACATTGCTGAAGTTACATTTATGGGTTACGTAACTTGGTGTCTCGATCTGCTGGTCACGGCTGTTAGTCTCTTACAAAGCTGAAGCCTCATACCTGGAAATAACTTCCCCAATAGAATAAAAATTTCATAACCCCTGTAATTTCTGGGGAACAGTGGTACTGAAGAAAGGGACATTTAAAAATATATATATATGGTATTAAAAACCTGTTCTTATTTACTCTCAGATGATAAAGAGAGGAGAGGAAAATTCCCCACATTTCTAGGTACTTTCATATAAAATATATATATATATATATATATATAAAATTCCCACCCACTAAACACTGCATTGCTTCAAAAAATATTTCACACCCTCTTAAAAATGTATAATTTAAGAAGGTAATTATGCTTGTAACAGACGGTACTTCAGTAATCCAAGAGGTTTCTTCACTTATGCATTCTGTCAACTCTTTTTAGCTTTAGCGCACACAATAGTTGCTTCTCATTAAATCATATTCAAGGTAGAAATGATCCTGTGAAAAAGATATGCGAGTGAGCTCCTACTGTCACCTCTTGTAAGAACTAGTGTTATCTAATAGAAATTTCATATATGCAATAGAAAATAGTACATTCTACGTTAAAACTAGGTGGTCCATTTAGTGTTTAGAAAACCCCGTAGTTCCTTGGTTCAACAACTATGTATTGTGCCCCTGTATGGGCCGGGTACAGTGTTGGGTAACTGTGGAATCAGATGTAAACCAGAAGTAGCCCCAGGCTCTGGAGCTGAGAGTCTGTTAGTAAACCTGTGTAGATACCTTCATGTTTCAGAACTTTTAAAACACAACAAAACCTATGATCTTTCCTTTGCTCAGAAAGATATAACTCATTTCTTAATTATTTCTGTTTTGAAACTTAGTTCCCTTCTCTTCTGAGCAATCAGGTAAGAGATGAAGTCTTCCTTGGAGAAATGCTACTTTTCTTCCATGCCCCAAAGTTGTTTGTTTTCTCCCCTGACTTCCCTGTTTTCCAGGTTTTTCCCTTTTCCTCTTTTCTTGGAAAAGGCATTAATACGGCGAGTCTTCCTCACATGAGTACAGCTCTGTGAGACCATAAGGACACATGATTTTTCTCAAGAGAGCTAACATAGCTTTCTTGATCTCTTCACAAATGCTCAAACTCATCCTCTGGTAGCGATAACCTTATACCTTTGCAGAATTAATCATAACTGGTTGCTTATAAATTACATTAAGAAAGTTAAGTAACCTGGATGGCCATGCAGGTTTGGTAAAACCAGGACAAAATATTCCAGGAAGCCTGTGCTCATCCTTTGAAAAACAAATGCTTAAAGTGGTACATTTGCATCGTCACTGGTCCTGTCTCTCCCAAAGTCCATATTCGGATAGGAGTGAAATTCAGAAAAGTTAACCCTTCGGTCACTGTAACTAGTCACCTTCTCATCAGCCTTTGAACGTTTATGTTGTCAGGAATTGTCCAAAGTTGTAATGTAGCATTTTCTTTCAGACTTCCACGTTTGCTCATGTAGCATTCATTCCTTGAGATGGACAGGCCCCCCCAAAATGTAATAGCATTCTTTGAGAGGAAAACTAGCAAAGTGGACATGCTAAGCCATTTAAAGGCACCAACAACGCCACACATTTTTAAGGTTGCCATGGACAAGGGTCGTGCGGTAGAGAACAATGTTTTGGCCTGCTCTGGACCCCAGAACATTTACTGTGTTGTTCAAGCCTGTTTTCTATTCTTTCCTGTTTAAAAATTGAGATATGAGAAGTTTGTTTTAGTTAGATGATATTTTACTATCTGCCAGTGTTTTGGAACTGTAAAGATGTCACTTTTCAAGAGTTACCTTTTTTATTTTTATTTTTTTTTTTACATTCAGTATAAATCAGGAAAAGTTGAACAACAAAATAGCACTAGCACTTAGAATCCCTTTTTCATTTTCTTTTAAGGGATTAAATGCAACAACAAAAACATTTTATAAACAGCACCTGCTAGACTTTAAGCACTTGTTTAATTTTGAATGTGTCCTGAGTATTTGGATATATGTATTCAACAACTAAAGCAAACTATAACATGCATTCCAAATTTGTCTTCCCCTGTTATGATTGTAGCAGTTGAACCGTATGACAAGACTAGAGGATCCTGACATATGTTCAAATTAATGTAACACAAACCAACAAGAAACTATTTCTATTTAAGTAATGCTTTTGTCAATCATATCTAGGCTTCAATTATCCTTCAAATGCACACTTATGCTGTTATGTGATTGTTTATAATAAACAATACTGTACCTATATGGTTCTGGCTCATTTTTCCCTACAAACATCATAGAAAGGTCACTGCATATGGATTTTAGGTGATCTTATTTTCAAAATGAGATGCTTTTAAAATCCAATATGCTATAGAGAAATTAAGTAATGATTTTGAATTAAACATCTTGGTGTCCCCAGCATTAAGTATAGAATCTTGGAGATACTTTGTGGTAATTTTAAAGAGGATATCATAGAAGCTTTTTTTCTGGATAGTGGTAAATATTAAGGGATATTGTGATATAAAGGAAAGAACAATTTTGTTATTGTAAACATCTGTTCATTGTACATATATATTATGTATCAGGAAAGGTGCTAAAGATGACTGATGAGGAAAAAAATAAAATCCAGGAGGAAATTCTCAATTTCCTCCATTTTCTTCTAGTCTTAAAATGGAGGGGGAAAAATATGTCAATATTTCAAGAAAGTTTAGCCTTCTCATTAAACTTGATCAAAGTTTTCCTTTTTTTTATCATTTTAAGAAATGCACCCTTTATTCAAAGAGGTATTTGTGGACTTCAAAACTGTAAATGAATGAAAGGCTATTGTGGTTCAGATGCAGGCAGGGATTCTGAGACCTCCCATTTCAGCTGTGAGTTTATGGAGAACCATGATTCCATCTTGTCTGCTTTTGCATCTTCATGATTCCTGACCCTGTTCTTGCCTCTAATATTTGGTATTGGCATTTCAAACACTAACTGTACAGATTGCTTTTAATATGTCATGGCATAGACATACAAGACAGTCTTTAAATATTGACCTATCTTTGAGAAGGGATATTTTCATCCTAGAAACCTGTGCATATTCTTTTATCAGATGGTTCTTATACGTCAGCCACTGTAGATGCAATGGCAGATAACACAGTTTCTGCCTTTAAAGGAATTTACAAGTTTGTGGAGGAAGATGAATGAGTATGTCAGCAAAGGTCAGTGCACTGTTGGTTGTGGCAGCTTGCTGGGGGAACAAACAGCGACATCTCCATCAGGCCCTGGGTTGGTACCTGGTAAGGCTTCCGGGCCAATCCAACTTTCTTCCTCCCCATCATTTCCCTTAGCAAGTCACCCAGGACCTCCTAAGCCAGGTTGGATGCCTGCTCTCTGTGCTGCTATCATATTTGTGCTCATCAATGGTCAGTTATTAATTCCTGCACCACACTGTTTCCTTGTCCAACTATCTACCAGACTGGGAGCTCTTGAAGGGCAAGGGTTGTATCTATTCATGTTCAATCATTTTCCAGGTATTGTTTAGAAAGGCATTTGGGATTCACATTGTAAAAGCAGAAATGATATTTGTTTCCAGTTCCTCTTTTTAAAAATCAGCAATTATTTCATTTCTCCTCTTTTTAAAAAAATATTTTATTTGTTTGAGAGACAGAACACAGGCTAGAGAGAGCGAGCATGAGCAGGGGGACAGGGTAGAGGGAGAACTGGACTTCCTGCTGAGCAGGGAGCCCAACGTCATTGGGCTCCATCCCAGAACCCTGGGATCATGACCTAACCCGAAGGCAGATGCTTAACTGACTGAGCCACCGAGGTGCCCCTCATTTCTCTTTGAAATAAAATAATTGCAAGCCTCCAATTGCATGTCCAGTGACCTTGCTCTATTGGTGGGGTAAGAGAAGGATGCGTATGATTTGGTTTGGAAATAGTTACTCAGCTGCCTACGGTAGTTAAACAGTTAAACAGTTATCATTGTTTTTAGTCCAAGCACTTACTTTCAAAATGTGAATTTCAGTAAAGATTAGAAAGAAGCTGGGTGCCTGGGTGGCTCAGTGGGTTAAAGCCTCTGCCTTCGGCTCAGGTCATGATCCCAGGGTCCTGGGATCGAGTCCCGCATCCGGCTCTCTGCTCCTTGGAGAGCCTGCTTTCTCCTCTCTCTCTGCCTGCCTCTCTGCCCACTTGTGATCTCTGTCTGTCAAATAAACAAATAAAATCTTAAAAAAAAAAAAAAAAGATTAGAAAGAAGCATAAGGAATTCTGATGGGGCAACCAGGAGTTGCAACTGCTCCGCTCCATCCTTGCCTGCAAAAGCAGCTGTAAACAGTATGCACACAGTGAGTGTGGCTGGGCTCCTGTAAACGTAAAATGTGATTTCAGTATTTTTCACATGTCTGAAAACATGTTCCTTTTGATTTTCATAAACCATTTAAAAATGTAAAAACTATTCTTAGCCTGAGGCAGAACGGAAACAAGGCTGTGGGTCAGTTTCGGCCTGGGGCAGGATGTCCTACTTTGCCAAGTCTTGCTTGGATGACTGAGAGGCCACCCTGTGTGGTCCAGTCACAGCCGTGCTCCCCTCTGAATGCAGCCTCATGAGACACCCCAAGCCCGATCACCAGAACCCCTCAGCTGAACTCAGCCAACTGACAGCATGTTAACACAACAGAAAGGTGGTTATTTTAGGCCATCGTGCTTTGAGGTGGTGTGTTGGATAACTGAAACAGTGGTCCTCACCGTTCTTATGTTGGGAATATTGATGAGACCTTGTCTTTGATTCAAAAGGAGGTGAGAGTAGCTGCTTCTCACCAAGTTCGGGCACGCCTGTCTGAAAGCACCTCCCATGTATTCCTGTGTGGTTGCTACTCTGGTTTTGATGAGTATTCAGGCTCAAGGTGATTTGTCAGTTCATTAGCTACATAGATCTCTGTTTAAAATACTTGTGTCTCTCTCCTAGACTATGTGGGAAGGTTTGCTATTTTGGTTGCTAGAAATAGATCAGTTCCTGCTTCCAATTATTAATAGCAGAGGTGAGCTATTCCATTTCACAGCGAGGGTACAGTGTAGACAGAAAAGTAGTACTGGTTTCTGAGGACACTGCTGGTCCCGTGCTGCTGTGTTGGCACAGTCACTGTGGTGATCCCAGCCTCTGACCTTCCCCTTGCATCTAGTGGAGTTCAGGCCCAAGTGCTTGTTGGTCAGAAAGCACCCAGCCTTCCTCTCCAAAGTGAGCACATGAGAGCTGCTCCATGTGCCTCAGTTTTAAGTTCTCGTACTGGTTTAGAATAGGCAATGCCCATCCTGGCCAGGGGCTATAGTCATTTTCCAACTGCAGACAAAGCCAGAAGTGTTCAAGAAATGAGATACTGAATGGACTTTATGCCCTATTTACAGGCAGCAAATGTCTGGAACTAGTGAGTAAAGGACAGTTTTGACTGTTGCTGCATGAATGATAAATAGAAGAGACACAGGAAACCCGGTAACATATTGTTTCCATGTAAGGAAGAGAGTACTTGGATATGAGAGGAATGCTTGGTTTTTCTCAGGCACATTCCTGGACACAAGGGTCCACTCACTAACACAAAAGGCAAGGTGTTCATGCCATGAAGTCTATTTTATTTAAAAAAAAAAAAAATTTAGAGTGAGTGCAAGGAGGGGGAGGAGCAGAGGGAGAGGGAGAAGGAGAGGGAAGACTCAAGCCAACTCCATGCTGAGTACAGAGCCAGACACCCGGCTCCATCTCACAACCCTGAGATCATGGCCTGAGTGGAAATCAAGAGGAGGTTGCTTACGCGACTGAGCCACCCAGCCACCCGCCCCCCCACCAAAGTCTCTTCTAGAAAGAAAAGATCAGCTTTGTAAATATAATAGGAGCCTAGAAAAAAGGATCTCTGAGTACTACCCTGCTGAAAGCAAACCTGAGTTTTCATAATAGCAGACAACTTTTGATGATCTCAGAAAAATACTGACAGTTCTCTCAGACTCAGACTCCTTCACTTTCTGTAGGAAATAATGCTGTCCCTGTTACAATTCCCTCATAGATGAGTCTGTTCAACATGATGAGGAAACTCAGGTATGTATGTGTATTTTTATATAATTATAATAAGTAGTAATACATTTTGTGCAAATGCTTAATATTAATATAATACTATTAATATATCCTGTTTGTTATTAGATCTTCAAAGGCAACTGGTGTAAAATCTTATTAGTGCTGACTGTGGTTGAGGACAATTTGAGGACAGTAAATGATACAAGGTACAATTATAAGAGAGGAAAACAAAATCTCACTAGTCATAACTTCTGGTTGTTTTTCACATCTTAAGAAAGCCTGCATGTATTTCTGTATCACTAGGGTAAAGCTATGAAGATGGAAGATTTGTTTCTTTTGCTACAGTATACAATAACAAAAACCATTCGTCTCTAATGCTTTTGAACATTACAAATGATTATTTGGAGGGCAAGTAATAAATGTTGGGCTGATAGAGGAAAGTAGTCCATGTCCTGAGTAGGAGATGAGATCAACTTCTCTAATTATTAAACAGTTCAAATATCTTCACTAAAATAGTTTTAAAAGAAATCTGTTAACTTTAAACTCAATAAAATCATTTTAATCAGACCTTTTTCTATAGTGGGGCAGTTCAGCCCATTTTAAAATAAATTGTTACCTTTTTAAAAAAATAGTTGTGGGAACACAAGTAAATGTTATGTGCCATTCAACAGCACCTGTTGTCATGATTATAATATTTATTTTCATAGCTAAAGAAAATGAGAAGCTGAAGGAGTCACAATGATAAAAAAAAATGAATTTTTCCATGTCAGTTAGTTACATGAAAGAAATTAGGACCATTTGGCAATACCTGCACTAATTATGTTTTCTAATTCTAGACAAAGAAACAGCACATTATAAATCAACAATCGTTTGAAAGATCCCAAGTTGGATTTTTTAAACCAATACTGGAAACCCGAAAGCCACAAAAGAAATGTCATATATGTTGAATCTACAAAAACTAAAACCTTGTATGGCAAAAATACCACAAAAGAAGTAGATAGGCAAATTTTAAATTTGGGGAAATACAAACAAAAATGACAGAGTTGGGGCACCTCATAGTGGCAGAAAACTGGACACCAAGTGAATGGCATCAACAGTGGAATGATTGAATGTGATGACACATTCCTATCATGAGATGCTCTGCAGCCATCTAAAGGAATGAATCAGAGCCACAGAAGTGATTTGGGGGGGACTTCTGAGTACTGGAGCATAAAAAAGTAATATGCTGACGTGTATAATATGCCCACATTTTTATGTAACTGAAAATTGCTATATGTGTATATATGTGTGTTTAAGATTCACAAAACAGTAAAAATAAGGAAGAATACATGCTAGGTTGTTGACATGGGTTACCTACAAGGTGAGCAGTGCATGGAAGACTGATGGTGGGGAACCAAAAAATGAAACAAAAGGGAGAACCTAAACCAGAAATCCTCCGTATACACATTAGGATTACCTTGATGTATTTATATAAAGTTATACGTGTGTGCATACAGAAACTTGAAAAAATTTAGCATATATTTAAGTGCCTACCGTGTTTGAAACTAGGCACTTGGAAGTGTTAGCTCCTAATTTAGCAACAACACTCTACTGTGGGCAGAGCATCATTTCTGGAGACAAGATTTAATTCAAGTCTTGGCTCTGCATCCAACAGTTAGACCTGTTTTACAAGTCACTTCTCTGAGTTTCTTTCCTCATCCAAAACCAGGGACACTACTTGCCATATTTTGAGGTTCAAATGAATTAGCACATGAAAGTACTTTCTAAAGTAATGTAATTAGGGTGTAAGTAATATTTGTCTTTTAACATATTCCAAAACTCAAGGGTTAGTGTACAAAGGCTTTATTTATTTATGATAGTACTTCCACTGTCAAATATAAAGTTCATGCTCAAACTGCACAGGCCTCACCATGATTACATACACGGCTCACACGACGTACAACAGTGTGCAGTGAGTAACTTAAAAGTCCTGGATTTGAATCCAGCTGGTTGTGCAATCTTGAGCAAGTGACAACCTCTGCAGGCTTGCTCCTGCATCTACGCAATAACTGTTGTGCATACACCATGGGATTGTCGGAAGAGTAAGTAGCCAGAATTGTTTTCAAAAATTATAAAATGCTAGAAAATTGGTATCATTCTGTCATGCTGTCTTTAGATTATAATCTACTTTCTTCATGCACCTCTGTGAGGGAGGTTTACATTTGGGCCTCAGAATGGATTGCAGGAAACTCCAGGGGGAAACTGCACTATAAATAAGGCTAAATATATGGAAATGAAGATTTATTAGTAAAAACATTTCTTCTTATAAACTGCAATAGAAAGCACCTAGCTTGAAAGCATTTGTACAGCTATTTAAAACTATAGTAATCATATCCAGAACCATGAGAGATAATAATAAATTAATAAACCATTAAATTTGGGGGTCATTTGTTAAGCAGCAATAACTATATAGCTAGGTGTATCAGTTACCTGCTCTCCAGAATGTTGTGTAACAAAGGACCCCAGAACACTGTGGCTTATAATCATAAACAGCTATTATTGCTCACAAGTCTACAGATCAGTTGGGTGGTTCTGCAAATCTGGGCTAGGTCTGGTTGATTTGGCCTGGGGTCAAATGCATCTGCGGTCAGCTGGCAGGGTGGCTGGGGGCAAGCTAGTGGAGCACAGCCTCACTCACACGTTCGGCTGTTCACCACGGCAGCTGAGTAGGGCTCTAAAAGAACAAGTAGAAGTGTTCAAAGTCTTGGGAAATCCACTCAAAGCTGGCATATATTATTTCTTCTGCATTCTATTGGCTAACACAAGTCACAGGCCAGTCCTTCAGACTGAAGGGATAGAGGAATAAAGTCAGCTTCTGGGTGAGAGAAGTGTCAGTCATACTGCACAAGTCTGGAGTACCTGAAGGGATAAACAAGTGGGGACACACTGCAGTAAATCTACCCAAAATAAGTAAAAACCGTATTGTTTTATTAATGAGCTGTCTGTAAGCATATACTGAGATAGATGTTTATTTATACATAAATTCAATCCCTCTTACTTTAATTCAGCATTCTGGCCTATTACTTTCCCCTCCTTTCCTCTCCCGCTTATTCCACTTGAAAGATAAGCTGATTTCTTTTCTTTTTTTTTTTTAAGTTTTGTTTAGTTATTTGATAGAGCAAGTGAGCACAAGTAGGGGAAGGGGCAGAGGGAGAAAGAGACTCCCCTCTGAGCAGGAAGCACCATGTGGGACTCGATTCCAGGACCCTGAGATCACGACCTGAACCAAAGGCAGATGCTTAACCGACTGAGTCACACAGGTGCCCCTTATTTTTTTTTTTTTCCACTATAAAGTTTAACTTACACTGTAGGGATTCAATAAAGGCTCCAAAAACATGAGTAAGAGAACTAATAGTTAATAACAAGTATAAATGAATTCCTCTGTATCTAGAATGAAAAAAACTAAAGAACAGAATAAGTGAATCAGACAACCGAAAGGTCTACAACTGGACTTTAATGAATAATTTTGGTAAAATCTGTGTTTTTGCACAGATAACACAGGTACAAAACACATAAAATATAAAAAGATTCTCTCCTTAAGTACTTCTTAGAACAGCTGCGACTAAGGTTAACTCGATATACATTTCAGGGCTTAAAACCCAAGAAATGAACACATTTTTGCACAGTTACACTTAAGAGACATAAATTTATTATCTAACATTGGAAATACTCACTTGACATTTGATTTGTTATTCTTATTGGTAGGTTCGCCTTTTAAGTTTTCGTAGGAGACAACACAAGGAAAAAAGTATCTACCCAGATTACCCATCATCATTCTTTGAACATTACTTTAGGAATAACACGATATTAAATTAGCTCAATTTTGAAAAACATTGACAAAATGCTGAAGTGTTATTCTTACTTTCAGAATCTCTTTTTGAAAAGGAAATTAATATTAAAAAATTGTTTTTGCCCTGACATTGGTGGAATGAGATACACCTATACTGTTTACAAATTCAACACACAAGTCTGCTTTAAAAGAGAAAACACTAATAGGTAACATGAAATGAGAAGCCAACTTTAGGAGATGCTTTCATTCCAGTGTACTTAGTTAACCCCCTCCTAGGTTTTACCAGCACATCTCTGAAAAGAAATGCACATCCTAATTTTATAGATAATTAACAATGATCATTTTCCTTATACATTTAAAATATGCTTACCTCTTTGACAGCTCCAGTCTTAACTGTAAAGAAAAAGTTATTTCAAGAACCCAATTTTAGGTGCTCCAATGACATTTTATCATCACAAGTAGTATCACAACTATCAGTGTTTCTTAAGAGGAGGATTACTGACATTGTGAGTGAGATAATTATTAGTTGTGAAAGGCCATTCCAGACACTGTAGAACATTTAGGATTCCTGACCCATTCACTAAATACTAGGAGTTTTTAAGATCATTGTGATAATTAAAAACATATCCATCCATTTCTGACTGCTCCTTGATAAGACCAGTGAACTAAATGATCAAAAATTAGTAGCTATTAGCTTTGTGACTTCCACAGAAAGTAACTGCTTCATTACCTTCAGTAACAATGACTGAAGAGGAATACTCTGTTTAAAAAAAAAATCGTAATTTAATGTTATTTTGGAAAGATAAGCTGTTTCTTCAAATTCATGGTAATCTGAAAGGATTAGATGCACAAAGGGCAATACTTATTTATCCCAAAATGCACACATATATTTACAGGAAAATGACTATTTATGTTTTACTGGCGTATCTAATCCCATTTATCTTTAGTATAAAAATATGTCCATCTTCTACAACAAAATAAAAAAACATGTGGATCTTCTTGGTAAATTCCTTCACACTGATGTTCCTGGAAACTGCTGCTGTCTTTGCTCCAAAACTTGCTGATTTAATAGTTGTTGCTGTTTCTGTAAAAACTGCACCACTTCTGGACTTCTTAGTAATGACTTGAAAAGAAAAAGGAAAAAAATATATTTATTAGCATTATTCTTATGGGAGTAGATTGTCTTCATGCTATAAAGTTACTCTGATGTCTCTACACAAGGCACAATATGCTTACAAAACAAAATGTGCCCAAACTGAATTCACACTTGCACCTGATGCACTGCATTAAACTGCAAACTAAAAATAATAAAATTCGATGTCATACATCAAAATACTAAAACCTACAGTAATGGGTGAAGCCTAATCATCGGTGACTGTGTACACAAAGGAAATGAAATGTTTTATGTTATGCCAGCATATATACTATCTATGAAACATAAGAGCAAACAGCCAAGAAGAGCACTGGTCCAAGGTCACAGTAAGAAAAACAAGGGGCCACGTGTGAAAATGGCAATTAGATGCCAGGTTGGAAATCCATGTAAGGATTCAATTTCTCCACTAGCCTATTAAGTCTTTCTGAAGAAATTAAAAATAATGTGTGTGTGTACAGGTATTAATGAAAGTAGTATTAGCATATTACAAAAATTTCAGAAAAGGCAGAATATGACTGATCTAATACAGTTTTGTACACCTACCATTTTTAAATATAGTCATATAACAAATATAACACTATAGTTAGTGTGCTTTTACTTAAATAAAATACTTCTAGAAATTGATGAGGGAAAAAAACTTTGGATCCCCAAAATTAAAAAAGATAAACCGAGCAAGGTGGAAATACTATCATTAAACACTGATTTTAAAACTTAACATTAGAACACGGTACATTTTCTAATTATTACTTTAAAACCTATTTATTACACTTCAATAAAAAATTGTTTGTAAAGATGTACCAATATCCTATTAAGTAAATGGACAATAATCTACTCCACTATTATGAAACTGTTGAACATTTACGTTGTTTTAACTACTATTTTACTATTTGTGATAATTACATTTCTGGCAACATCTTCATGCTTAACTTTATCCATATACAGGGTTTATTTCCTGCTGAGACTCCTGATACCACTGCCCAGCTGCTTTCTGGGTCTGATACATACATAATACCACCAATAGAATGAGAGTGCCCATTTCATGAAACCCCCAACATCACTGTGATGTCTTTTAAATAGTTGTCATTTGTTGTATTGTTAATTGTGATTTTTACTGATACTGAATACCTTTTCATATCACTTCATGGTAGCATTTCTGCTTTTATTCTTGTTTATACTTTTGCAATGTAGTGAAGCCAACATTTTTTCCTCATCAATTTCTATGAATATTTTGTAAACTAAAAATGTCAACCATCTTAACCATAGTGTCTTATATGTGCTGCAAATATTTTTCCAATATATTAGTTTGAAATTTGCATTTTTTTCTTAAAGATTTTATTTATGACAGAGAGAGAGCAAGAGAGGGAACACATGCACAGGGGAGCTGTAGCGGGAGAAGCGGCTCCCTACTGAGCAGGGAGCCCGATATATGAGGCTCTATCCCAGCATCCTGGGATGGTGACCTGAGCTGAAGGCATATGCCCAACGACTGAGCCTCCCAGGTGCTGCCTGAAGTTTGCATTTTTTCACCATTTTTGACTACAGCATTCATTACTTCATACTTCTACTTCTTTTAAACTAGAAAAAGGTTTTTAAGATTAAGTCTCAATTGTATTTTTTTTCCTTTATCAGGAATTTAGTTTGATGTATAGTGATTTGATGAGCTAAATTCTTTTTGTTTTCAAATTATTACCCAATTATTTCCATGTTTATTGAAAAATCTCTGCTTTTCTGATTGAATTCTGATGTCTTCTAGCAAATTTATAATAGAAACCCCTATTAAATGTTGGTCTCATTCTATTTCCATACCACTAATGCATTCTTCCGCAAACCACAGAATTCAGTACAAAGTCTGCTTTAAAACCTCATTTTGCTCAGATATTCAAGGTTTAGTCAATAAAGATAAAGGATTAAAGGTCTGTTTGGGGAAAGCCTTATGAGATTCCAGGGTGTACTGGCAAAGGAACAATTCATTCTGATGACCAGTTGAGCAAGTTTTAAAATCTCAAAAATCTAAATAATTCTAACAACTTCTGATAATAAATTTGTAAGTATTTTACAGATACTTACCAGTCTTTTTTGATTTAACACTTGTTCTAAAAGAGTAGGTCTTGCAGGACGATCCCCAAAGGTTCCTGTTCTTTGTTTAACAATGGAGAGTATGTTATCTGTACTTTCCTGGGATAAATGATAAAAATGCAAATAGGATTAACAGTTCACATAATATAAGAATCCATGATTGTACGCTTTTAATGATGTCATGAATGGGTCCTCAGCGTCTTTTCTTTCTTGCCCAGTTCCTGTGAAACTCTGGGAAAAGCCCTCATTAAGTCACAGATAAGATGTTGGCAGGTAATTTTATAGAACACTATTCACTCCCACCCTCTACAATTTCTTTAACCTCAGATCTCCAGTCTCTTGAAGGTCTCAAAATCAAAAATGGGGTAGAGGAGGGAGGAGCAAAGAGTTACCTGTGAACTGTTTTCAGTATTACAAAAAATGCCAAGTGGAAATTGAACATTCTCTTCAGATAAAGCTATCCAGGCCAAAACAGTCTGCCTCCTTTGGATAGAATATATACTCAAAGGCAATCTACCTATTGCTAGAGACGTTGATAGTTTTTTATCTAGTTAACAACAACAATTAAATGGGGGGAGGCAGTAAAATATTAAAGAAGCAACTGATGGACAAGGCTTTCAAAATTTGTAAGTCACTAGGAGAAAAATTACAAACTGGCTTTGAAAAAACTGGAAAGCACTGGTATAAATAAGCTCCTGCCACTGGTATAGACAAAATAGCTAGATCCTAAAATGAAAACCATACTCTGAGATATCCTTACCCAAACAAACTCAGCAGCCCTACCTACCAAATATGTATCCCCAGTTCCTTGACAGTATCTTAAAAACTCACAATTTTCCTGGCATAACTAAATACTGGAGTTAACTGAGATATATTCTGACTCTTATAAAACCACGATACAATACTGATCACATCCAAAAATGATGACTAAGCAAATATAAAATTGCAAATGTTTTACATAAACCCATGCTATATGTAAATTTACTCTTCTCTCTTTGCTCTTCATTTAGGTGGTTACTGAGGCTGTTTCCTTCTCTTGACCTCTCTCTACTGGCCTCTGAGTTCTGTTAGAATAGCCACTATCTCTCTTTCATTATGGGAAGTTTATCAACCCGATGTGACAAAAATGTTCAATCCCTAAACATTTTAGGCCGCAAAATGTAAAAAAAAACAAAAACAAAAACAAAACTATAAAAAGAGCCTTCTCATACCCAAAGAAAACAAAAATAATTTCTTCTTCTCTTTCCACAGGATTAACTATGTGTGGCACTATTTCATTTTTATATGCACAAGAAGTGGAATCATGAAACTGATTTGATGGCAGAGTACTCTATATTCTCACAACCCCAAACAAAGTACTATGCAGATTCACAATGTGAATGTTACAAAATCACAAAAACTCGTAGTAGAAATAACCTTGAGTCAGCTAGTCCAAACTTCAACAATGTCGAGGTTCCCTTTTCAAAAATTTTCAACACCTTTTGTCCTAGGGAGTTTACCAACTTTTGAGGCATCCCGTTTAGTTTTAAATAAGTCCAACATTTAGGTAAACTTTTATTTCGACTGAGCTGAAATACGTATCTCTTGTGATTTTTACTTAAATGTCCTACTTACATAGAACTACACAAAATAAACCTACTGCTTCTTCCAAATGATACCCTTTTAAAGATATTTATGGGTAATGATCACTCCCATAAGTCTATTCTTTTATCCCTAGTTCCTTTATGTTTCTCTCCTATAGCATAATTTTTAGATGCATGACTAAATGTCATATACATTTGTTCCTAATTTAACTTGATTTATGTAAATGATTTTAAATACCTTAATTCCTAATCTTGCTTTTAGATTACTACAAAAGACCCCTATTACCACTCATCAGTCCTACTATAATGATCTCCTAAATAATCTCTAAATCTCTAGCCCTCAACTTTAATCCACCCCATTAGAGTCCCTGTTACTTCCTAATTAGAAACTTCGTTTGAAGACTCCAAACCCAAATCCCATAGTCTGACATTCAATACCATACAAAAACTGGCTTCAAATTCTCTTTCCAAATTTATTTTCCATGAATTTTCCAGATATATATTCTTTCGTTAGAATGGTCCCCTTGCTTCTTCCCAAAAGTGTTTTCTGTATTCCCACTTCCCTTCCTTTACTAAGATGTGTTTCTCTTTATTTTATCTACCAAAATTTGAGGGAAGCAATATAGAGTGGGGATAGAATGAAGGCTCTAGAATCAGACTGCTTGGGTTTGAATACTTGTTGGCTGTATGACCTAGGCTAAGTTACTTAATCTCTCTGTGCCTTAGTTTCCACACGTGTAAAATATAGCATCTGTGTAGCACTGCTGAAGGGTGTGAGACTCCATGCCTGGCATATAAGAAACTTAGCTGATTAAGCTTAAACTATTAGCCACACTTTCTGGTGTCTACTGAGTTATATTTTCTCTGCAAAACCTTTCCAGAGTATCTCAGCCGGTAAGGATCTACCCTCCTCTCTGCTAGTAAAGTAAAACTATATAGTTGGCCCTTATTATATCCTGATGATAACTGTTGGTTATTTTCTTTACACTCAGTTGGACAAAGATAAAGACTTATAGATCTTGGTATCTCCTCAGAACTGGTAAAGTGTCCCCATAACATAAGACAATGGTATAGCAGGGTATTAATTTTTGCTTATAGCAGTTATTTCTCTTCATGCCAATTATTTTAGAATAGGAAAATTATTAAGGTTCTTTTTGTGGGAGGTAGAGGGAGAGAATTAATTCAGTATCTATTTGCCTTTTATACATTCTCCTTAAAACAGTAGATGTAAAAGCTAGACAGTTAAAAGAAGAAGGTAGCTATAGATAAAATACTTCTTTCTTGAAAAGAAGTATATCATTTTCTCTCTCTGTATTCTGAAGTGAATTTGGAATGTATAGGGGGCAAACATGACCCTTACCAACTTTCATTTTGTAATAAGTGAGATGTTTATTTCCATAATTACTTGTAATCCAAGATTTGGTAAAATATATTTTATAAGGATGTGGATACAGATTTTAAGCCACAGGGGTCCTTAACTTTGTAATGTGTATGCAAAATTAAATACCTACCTGTGTGTATTTTTCTAGGAAAAGAGTTCATTAGGTTTCATCACATTCTCAAATAAGTCCTTTAACGCTAAACAGATTAAGATTCAATGGGATAAAAGGGAAAGAGAAGTCACTCAGACCCTAATCAGTAGGTGATGCTGATTACTATAGATTACTATAATAATACTAATCTATAGTAACTACTATAGATACTATAGTCATGCCAAATACTATAGATTTTTAAAATATTTAGGACTTCCTATTTGTAAGCAATTCCAAAGTCTAAAATTTTAGCAATGAGGCAGCTGTTCAAGTCCAGCAAAAACTAAGAAATTTTTTTAAAGAGTTTTAGAATATATCCTAGGATAGCTTTCAGTTTAAAAAATTTTCTGGATCATTTTTAACAAAATTCAATTTTTCAATGAAAATGTACAGAGGGATTATAGCTTTTATTAGAAGGAGTAAAGCACACAGGATGAAATATCCGCTATCTATAACAACTTCAAAGTATAGCATTAATAATGACAACAATAATGGCTAAGACTTACTGACTTACTATCTGCTAGACACTGTGTGAACACTCAATATGGAATATCTCACATATTCACTGCAGCATTATGAACCAGGTACCATTTTAATACCCATTTTACAGATGAAGAAGCTGGGCTTAAAAAAGTTTAATAACCTGTTCAAGGCCACACACAGCAAATGATGGAATGGAGATTTGTGGCCGGAAGTCCAACACCAAAGCACGGGCTTTAACCTTCAACACAGTTCAAAGCAAACAGTCCAAAAATCTTCCTGAGAATTACGCCCCTTTATGATTCCATTTTCTTTTCTAGGAGCACTAAGAAAAGGACTAATGAGAACAGGGTACTAAGAACAGGGATACTGAGAATAAGGTATTAAGTATAGGGTACTAAGCATGGGAGTACTGAGAACAAGTCTATTAAGTATAAGGCTACTGAGAATAGAATTACTGAGAACAGAGTACAAAGAATAAGATTAACAGAGAACAGGACACTAAGGACAGAGTACTAAGCATAGGGGTACTAAGAGCAGCTTACTAAGAATAGGCATACTGATAACAGTAAGCTGTGAATAGGGTAATAAAATCAGGAAGAGATTACCTTCTCCAAAGTACAATTTCATCTAGGTTCCTAAGTCTCTTGGCCTGCTTCTTTAGCGATGAACCAGATCAATCACCTACTATCTGTCCTTCCAGCCCATATCCCAGATCTTTGAAATGACAGATCTGCTGATGTATCACATCATTTCCATTGACATTTATTCATCTATCACAAGGATGCAACAGAACTGTTAAGGCTTTGCACATGTGTGTATAAACTTTAATTTAGGACAAGCACTCACTAACTCTCAACCACAAGTCCAGCCCCAGCAACCTGGCCCATCTGGGAGCCGGTGGGTAGTGCTGGAAATGCGGTTCGCTTAAGAGTGGAGTTTTTTCTAACCACCTCCCACTACCCAAGACCCCATCTAAGGTCTGATACCTCCAGTCTGACGTTTCCCGCGCTGCCAGGCTGGGCGGACCCACTGCAGTTAAGGGCCTGGTCACTTTTCTTCTTTTTGTATTTGTCCTTATACATCTTGTTGCGGTGTTTCTTGCACATCCAAGGCTTCCGCTGCTTGGCCACCTGGCTCGTGGTCTCGCTGCAGCCCTCGAAGGTGCAGGTCTTGCTCATGCTGCCCCCGCCGCTGCTCCGGCTCCGGGCTCCCCCGCTGCCACCCTCGCCGCCAGAGTGGGTCTCCTCATCCTCCAGATCCTCCAAACTAGCGGTGCTTTCGCCTCCTCCTGGGGCGTCGGAAGTGTCCAGCAGGTCGGCTTCGTCCTCCCCTGCCTCCTCCTCGCCAGTCCCCCCCACTTCGCACAGGTACCTAATGGACTTGCCTGCACCGGCGCCGTCCCCCAGGGCCGGAGCTTGCCTCAGGACGCCCTCAGCCGCAGAGTCGTCCTGCCCTCCGCAGGGGTGCATCACCAGCAGAGTAAACTGCGAGGTAGGGGCCGGGACGGGAGCGGGAGCCAGGGCCTGGCCCAGAGGAGGGGCCGGGGCCCCGGGGTGGAGCGCGCCGCTGGCAGCGCCCGGCCCCGCACCCTCGACAACACCCTGCGCCTCCGTGCTTCTGACACCTTATAGGGGTCCACGACCCCAGCCCTTCAGCACCTGTAGGGCCCAACGGCACTTCGCAAACCAAAGACTCAGGACCCGCGAGAGGGAAAAAAAAAACCTCCGGCTCCGCGAAGGCAGCCCGACTGCGCCTGCGCGTGAGCGTTTCCACGCCGGGTGCCTTTCAGGGAACTTGGCGTTTCTGAGGGGCGGGGCTGAGCCGCCAGCGAAGGAACTGCTGCGCAAGTGCGGCTCTGGCGCTGGCGGGAGGCGCCAGGCTTCGCTGGCGCCGCCGCTGCGGTGGAGGTTGTGTGTGAAGTTGAAGTGTCCGGGGCGCTGGGTGAGACGGCGCTTTTTTTGCTGAAACCTACTGTTCAGAAAGTTTCAAAACACTTGTGAACTGGAACGCCACAGTGTAAATTAAGGTTGTTCCTGAGCGATTTATGACTTGTGGCGTTCGGACGCTAGTTGTCCTGATATTTTGTCCCCAACTGCCTGAAGTGGGAGATGTGAAGCTGGGATGTGGGGATGTCACACCCTGGGACCGCTTGTTAGCAGTCAGGGACGGCGGAGGCGGCCTATTTGAAAATGATACAGTGGTGAAGGAGTGGGCCACACTGGGGCCCAAGTTCTATTTGTGTTGAGAGCTAAGCGATTTGTTCTTGATAAATTTGTATTTCTCTCCTGGAAACTTGTTTATTTGATTTTTAATGTTTATCCTTTGCTATGACGGCTGAGGTAAGCCTTTAATACCGTTTTCATTAAATTCAGTGAAAATGTGCGAAAAGCAGCAATGAATAACAAACAAGGAAAAAAAACCCTCTCAGTAGACGATCTATCATTTTTACCAGTTGTGGCACAGTTGCTGGTTGTTAAATCTTAAATTAGCCAAATCTCGCGGGGGAACCGATCCTGCAAGGTCTTGTACGAAACCGTCGAGTAATTGTGCTCTTTCCATGTATTCCTTCCTCCTTGCGTAGTTGGGTTTTGCATTCCACCTGTTGCTAAGGAAAGCAATGCTCTCCAACCAATGATAAATCCACTCACATTAAGGTGTTTGGGTGTTCATGTGTGAGCTACATTTCAAAGAGAGGCACAGTGGATGGGAGAAAGTTTGGAATTCGACAGACCTGGGTGGCACCGTCCTGTTGTGACCAGGCCTAGTTAGTGAAAGCCTGTGTGAGCTTTGGCTTTCTCAGTGGCCAGAGGGGCGGTCAGTGGTATGCTAGACCCGGTGGATGAGAGCCAGTTGTTAAAATATCAGGAGTTTAATGAGCTGGAGTCTAAACACCTTCATTTCTAAAAATTAAATTACATCAACAATTAAATTATGTTCAAAACAAAAATTAAAAGCCTCAAAACTTATCACTTTCTAATTGTGTTACAGTGTTTTACTGTAGCAACGCTTATAACAATAGTTATGTCTATTGTATCTGTATGTGGAAATACTATGGAGTGATATGATACTGTACATCTCAGCTCTGCATACATTGATGTCACAGTGGTTGCTTGAAACTAGCCATAGTAAGAGTATTTACACAATGGAAATTGCCAAATGAAACAAAGAGGAGTTTGATTTACTAAATGTCCGATTGTCTTCAGACTTAAAGGGATTGTAAAAATGTTAACAAAGTTTCAACTTAAAACATTTGATCTGTGGCTGTCACATTGTCAATAGCTTCCCAAAACTGAGGAAATAAATATTCTTTCAGTATTTGAAAACTACCGTGATTTCAGCAAAGTAGTTGCTTACATCATTGAAGAACAAGTGAAGTCCTAGTGTACATCTTCATTGTTTCACTTTTGTCTTACTCATAAATATAAACAAAAATATCAGCCAACATTCATATCTGAACTACACTCTGTCAGTGATGTGAGCAACTTCTTTGCTGATTTGAATAAAAATCAAGCATTTATTTATAGTTTGAATTCATGACACTGCTGTTACTGCTGTTGGTGAAATAATTATAAAAATGACAGTGGATTTTACAAGTAACAAGTCACTGACGTGTGGGTGTATGGAATTTACAATAAAGTGACTTTTGATTTTTGTCATTATTTGTAAATTGTGTGCTAAACATTTTTTTCTATCAGTTAACTCTTTTAAAAAAAAATTTACCAGCATGTCACTGAGGGCAGTGCTATTTAAATCCTAGTACAAATTCCTGTTATGGTATTTAATAAATGACAGCAGGGTTTTCTTTTTAATTTATTGAGAGATAATTTACATATCATGAAACCCACTCATGGTAAGCATACAGTGTAATGATATAGGCCAGCAGGAACCAATTGACTCCTGTAGTACTGCTTTAATATTCCATTTTTCAGTGTTACTGTAATTTAACTCTGATTTAGCCTTCTTCCTTTGCTTAAGAAAATGATGTATGGTGATGGGTATTAAGGAGGGCACTTGTGACAAGCACTGGGTGTTACATGTAAGTGATGAATCACTAAATTTTACACGTGAAACCAGTATTACCCTATTTGTTAGCCAACTAGAATTCAAATAAAGACTTGAAATAAAAAAAGAAAATGATGTATGGTTAATTTTTATGTAATTTGTAATTCAAATAAAATTGTTATACAACCGGAACCAGAGTTCCCCATCTGTTTTCCTCTCTTTCAAACTCTGTAGACTAGTTTGCCTTCTCTAGCTTATTTTTATTTTTTTCTTCCTTTCTTGCTTGTAGACAACAGTTCTATGCTTCCCTGAGGAGTAATATATGCTGTGTCTTGGGAGCTTATGAAAAGAATCATTCTAATTTCCTTTTTTCAGTCACCCTAGGTGTTCTTTCAAACTATGAAACTTGGTGTTCACAGAGTACCAATTTTCACCAGAAGAGAACTTTACCATTGTGATTACAGCATAGTAGAATGGTCTTAAAAGCAATTACAACCCTCATTTTTATCTAAGAAGTCTTGTATGGAAATAAGTCTTTAGGTCTTGGATTTTATTTTATTATTTCAGAGGAAAATAAAGTACTTAACTGTACCATGTATCATGCTTGTGATATTGATTGAGTGAATGTTACCATGATTACAAAACAATAATTTTCAATTCTACCATTTCTCTGTATTTATAAGTTGGTATTTTACTGTAAAGAAGAGCCTTCCCTTTTACTTTACATATTTATTTACTGTTTATATACTATCAGTATGGACTCATAGATTAATGTTTTATTTAACGGATTGCAATCTCTTACTTATTGATTTTGCTGCTCAAATTGTTCTGATTTGGCTGGACTTTCTAGATTTGGCTGGTAGTAGTCCTTCAAGTTGCGTCCTATATCCTTTTGAGCATTTCCGTACTTTCTGGCACAAAAAGGTATTCCAGACCTGTCTTGTACCTTTCCAGCTGCAGTCCATTTCTCCTTTCTCCTAGGATTTCTGGTTCTTTTTCATGGAGAATGGTATCTAGACACCAATATCTGGGTGCTAGATGTGCTCATTTTTAGTAGGCACTTTTAGCAGAAAGAGGTAAAGGGAAAAAATCCAAATATGTGTATATTTATGTATGTATATATCTATATGTAATCATAAGTTCATGCTGATTACTGATAACTCCAGTTAAGATCCTACCCCCAGTAGTCTTTCTTGCCTTCCCCCATTCCACTTAGTATCTTCTTTCTTCCCAATGAGAGCTTTGTTGATGATATGAATCATCATGAGATGAGAAATTTGTTTATGATAATCTGTATTACATGTTATATTTTATATTAGTTTTTTTATTCAATGATTTTTTAAAAAATTATTTATCCTTTGCTTCCAGAAAGGTAAAAGGCATATTAAGATAATGAAATGAGCACAGAGTTCATTTTTGAGCCCATATTTGTATTTCTTGTATCTATCAGTCCATAGATAATGCATGACTATAACAAAAAGCAGACTATGCTTAGACTTCCACATACATTGTTTGCATTTTGTTTAGGAAAGCCAGGAGATAACCTCCTTTGAAAGAAGATTTCAAAGAGTTGCTGGGTATGTAATACTTTGACAATAATGTTATCAGTGTAAGAGTAGAGGACTTCTAGGGGAAGAAATATTCTTGGACATTAGTGTGTGATGTTTTGACTTTAGTCAGAGGTTGAATGCCTATGTATTTGATCTTTCATACCCCAGTCATCCTTGAATCTAACTTAAGTGTCACAAAATGCCTTACCTAAATATAAATAAAATACATAACAGCAGTGAAATATCTGTAAGATGACCTCTGCTGGTTCCTTTGCAACAAGGGAGTTCCTCTATCCCCATGTGATATGTATTCATAACACTTGTGATGTTATTAGATGCTCACACTACCAAACTGAGTTCTCATTTGAACATAAGCAGGGAAATTTTTTAAAATATATATTTTATTTATTTATTTGATGGAGAGAGAGAGAGCACAAGTAAGCAGAGTGGGAGGCAGGGAGAGAAGCAGGGTCTCCCCTGAGCAGGGAGCCCAATGCAGAGCTCCATCTAGGACCCTGGGATCATGATCTGAGCCTAAGGCAGCTGCTTAACCAGCTGAGCCACCCAGGCACTCCAAGCAGAGAAACATTTTTAAAACTATTTCTAAGTAAGTCAGATAAGTTTGTTCTAATGGAAATAGTGTGACTGGAAGAACAATGAGAGGCAAGACTTGATCTATAAGAACATAGAGCTGACACCTAGACCCATTTGCTATGACAGTAAAAGTCTGGGTTTCATTGAGAAACAGGTTATCTTTTCATCCTTCTTGAGCTATGTGTGGAGATAGGGAGGACATAAAAAACTCCTGGAGGCTTCATGATTTAGTTTAAATTATACAACTAAATTGTTTTTCTAATTAGGATTTTTAAAAAGATTAACTGAAATAAGGAATTACATCCCATCAATTTATAGCAACATTACTTTTTCCAGAGATGAGAGATCTTAAAGGTGTGGGTAGGTTACTTTATCAAAGTACATTTTAGTAGATAATTTGTAGACAAAACAACATTCTAATGACCAATTAAAGAGACTAACTCTGGTAGCACAATGTATGAAGTAATGTTCACTCTGAGACACCTTAGTCTGGTGGCCTTAAGCTCTATTTTGGCATAAGTCTTAGCATGATAGCTTCATCAAGGGAATTTGAGATGATTTGAAGGGACACATGATATGTAATAGGGAAGCAAGGAAAGAGTCACAATCATATGGTACATAAAACATGCATTTTGCCTGTTGATGTAGTTATTGTTGGTAGTACCGCTAGGTTTATGCCTAAAAACATAGCATTCTGGTAAATTCTGTCTTGCACAATTCCCACCAAAAAAGGGGGGGAAAACACATGTTATGTTTATAATTGTATATGCCATATAATAGGATAGAACTTCTTTTTGAGTAGCTATTGATGGAAACCAAATCTGTGCTTATGATCTTACACATTTGATGACTAGAATAATTTTCCATGAATTGGTTTGTGGCTCCATACCTTTCAAACCCTTTTTCTTCTCCAGTGTCTCACATTAAGAGCACAGGACACATTTGTCACATTCATATTGTGATTCGACCTCCGATTGTACACTTTTCTTGTCTTTATGCCCAGCGAGTCAGTACAGTATAGGCAGGAGGAACATTCCTGAAAACCTGGACTACATGGGAGAGTGGGAGAGAGAGTCAGTTAGCAATCCTTTGACTATGAACCACATAAATATATTCCACTAAACCCAAACTAATTGTATCTCAACTCATCCTCCCCCAGTCAGGTCTCCACATGTCTAGATCCTCTTCAACATCTCCAAGCACAAGAAGAAATGTGACAGGAGGGACGTACAAGTAGAAAGAGACAGGGGTCTCAATTAAGATTAAGTCGTTTACTTTCTTTTGCAAAAACATATGCCCATGTCAATACATTGCTGCCACCCTCCCAGCCTTGGACAGGAAGAAAGGAGCTTAACCATCATTATTTGTGTGTAAATCTACCTCAGTTCATTAGTACTTTGTCCAATAAGTACTTTGACTCTCAGAGAAGAAATCTTCTATTTGAGTTTAAGGGTCCACTTAGGAGGATTGGGTTTGGAATTATCTTAGGGAAAGGATTACCTATTATCCAAGCATTTGAAAACGCGATTGTGCTGGCTTCTAATCATTGGAGCTCATCTTTTCATTTTCTTTCTTTTTCTTTATGAAATCCCTTTAGAATTTCTTTTTAATAAGCTCCAAAAGAATATTATTCCTAAATTACCAGGAGACAGTGAGAACTGGCCTGTCTCATAGATTTACTCTAAGTATTATATGACATAAGATTCTGGCAATTAATAAGTGCTCAATTAAGGATAACATCAGGATAAGCAGTTTGTTACATGAGCTGAAATGGTAGGGTTTGGAAGTATTTATATGTTCTCTTTAAACCTGTTGCATCTGCTCTTTCTCACCCCCAGACAATCTTCTGGGAATATCCCATTATTTTTCTGTCTACTAATAAACAGTCTCATTTTCAGATTTAAACAACCCCAGGGAAATATATCAAAACTTCATTTTTTTCTCCATTTACTTTAAAGTTTCTCTCCTCCACCATAACTCAAGGTTGACCAGTTTGAAACTGGCTGGGTGGTGGTGGGCTTGGTTTCTTTATCTCCCACCCTCCACTTTCTCCCCTATTTACAATTGCTATTTCTGACCCCTCTAAGTCAGGCATAGGGATAAGGGGAACTTTTGAAGAACAAAAGCTTATGTGGCAGGTGTTTTTGTAGTCCACAGTTATAACCTTTCATGCAGCAGATGCCCTAATGCTGGCTTTATTCCTGGTGGATACTTTAATGAATTCCATTTTCCTGATTTTGGTGATACCATTTCCATGCATCTTTCTGCTGGGATCCATATACCTCATCCTTTCAGAATAACTCAAGGCCAGCTACCTTGCCCCATCATGGATGGAAGAGTGGCTGGTTTCTGTTGCTCCTAGCTTTTCACTGTGTTATGGAGACAGCTTCATCCATTTTTAAGGAAGAGTCTGTTAACAATCCCTGTCACCCCCTGAACTCTAAGGTATATGTGCAGTTTCTCTGAAATGTTCTTTTTAAGCTCAGCACATTCATCTTGAAAGATGCAATGAGAGAAACACATAGTTCACCTGCAACTCCCTTCAAAAAAGTCCTCTTCAATCTTTCTCATTCTTGTCACACTCTTAACTTCTCTTATATGTAAAGGGGTGATGATAGTGGGGAATGGGTTTCAGGTTACAGAACCAGTTTGGAGCCACACTGGTGTCCTGGCACCTATGTACGGGCACTTAACACATGTTATTCTCATCTTTGGGGGATCACTGAGAACTGTGAGACAATAGGAAGGAAAGTAATTGTAATTTTGGAAGTCGTAACTTGTGCCACTTAGATTGTCCATATATAGTTTTTTCATGGTCTACTGTTATTTTCTCATTCATCCCTGCCATTTTTCATTCAGAAGGGCTCTAAGTCATCCCTTCATCAACCCAGTTTGTGTACCATTACCACGAGCAATCCCTAGTGCCTTCAGTTTACGTTATCATCATCATTGTCATCAAATCTGTGCAGACAGCTTTGTATGAATTGCACTAAAAGAGGGAGGTAATAGTTTGAGATAATACTGAATTTGAAAGTAATTAAAAGGTAATAAAACTATTTTAGGCCCCTCATTGCCATCAGAGAGTCCCTGCCTACTTAGCCTAGAAACCATACCGTAAAAGGACTCATTTCTTCATTAGTTACATATTAGAGGTGTTTAGGAAAAGAACCTTCATCTTTGAGGAGGAAGATACTATCTTTTCAGAAGACACAAAAGCAGTAGGCAATGAATACAGTGATTCCAAGAGGAAAGCTGAGAATATGAAGCTAGATTGGAGACACAGCTTGAACAAATTAAACTGGGGATAGGGACCTTCTGACTAAAAATAATGGACTCCCTAAGGAAGTAGTATGACCAAGGAGAAAAGTTTGAAATGCAATATTCTAAAGCCACCCAGGAGGTCTGAGCACTGGAGAATAATCTCGTATAGATGAAGGTGATCAAAGGTCAATTACAGAAATATATTAGGGAGCTGAGAACAAACAAATGGTGACTTGGAAAATGTGCAAAACATGTAATTGTTATTCTGAAAGACAGAGCAGGGTGGAATCAACCCACTGACAGAAATGTCTCTCTGGAGAGTGAATTGAAGAGGAGAGTTTTCTGGAATTCATCAAACACATAAATAGAATTGGTCTTGTGACACCCAAGCCAAAATACTGACTCCATACCACCCACAGACCTGGTTTCAGTCTAAATACAACTTGAGTGTTCCTGCGAAGTAAGGGAAATCCCTTTATCCCATGGATCAAAGCATCTGCTTCAAAATTTTAGGGGACTTTTTGTGAAAAGTCCAATCTTGCCTTCTTTTGAAACTTTTTATGGGGTCAGACTTCAAGCTAAGCAAATGTCACAGCCTCTTCATGAGAGAAAAAGGACAGGTAGCAGAGACAGGTAGGTAGAACTATTATGTTTTTAGGTGATGAATGGCTGGTAAGTGTCTAAATTTGGGTATCTTTATTTATTTTTATTTTTTAAATTTTAATTCCAGTATAATATACAGTGTTGTATTACTTTCAGCAGTACAATATACTGATTCAACAATTCTATACATTACTCAGTGCTCATCATAATAAGTGTACTCTTAATCCCCTTCACTTATTTCACCTATCCCCTCACCTTCCCTCCAGTTTCCATCAGGTTGTTCTTTATATTTAAGGGTCTGGTTTTTTTTTGTTTTGTTTTGTTTTTGGTTTGCTTCTTTTTTATTTTATTCATTTTCTGTTTATTAAATTCCACATATGAGTGAAATCATATGATATTTGTCTTTCTCTGTCTTATTTCACTTAGCATTATACCCTTTAGATCCATCCTTGTTGTTGCAAATGGTGAGATTCCATTCTTTTCATGGCTAAGTAATATTCTATTATATAGATATATGCCACCTCTTCTTTATCTGTTCATCTGTTGATGGACATCTGGGTTGCTTTCATAATTTGGCTATTGTAAATAGTGCTTCAATAAACATAAGATGCATATATCTTCTCACATTAGTGTTTTCATATTTCTTAAGTAAATACCCAGTAGGGGAATTACTGGATCATATGGTATTTCTGTTTTTAATTTTTTGAGGACCCTCCATTCTGTTTTCCACAGTGGCTATCCCAATTTGCATTCCCACCAACAGTGGAAGAGGGTTCTTCTTTTTTTTCTCCACATCCTTGTTAACACTTATTTCTTGTTTTTTATTTTAGCTTTCTGACTGGTATGAGGTGATATCTCACTGTGGTTTTGATTTGTATTCCCCTGATGCTGAATGATGTTGAGCATCTTTTCATGTGTCTATTGGCCATCTGTGTGTCTTCTTTGGAGAAATATCTGTTCATGTCTTCTGCCCATTTCTTGATTGGATTATTTGTTTTTTGGTGTCCAGTTGTATAAGTTCTTTATATATTTTGGATACTAATCTTTTTCAGATATGTCATTTGCAAATATCTTCTCCAATTCAGCAGGTTGTGTTTTAGTTTTGTAGACTGTTTCCTTTGTTGTGAACAAGCTTTTTATTTTGATGTAGTCCCAATAGTTTATTTTGCTTTTGTTTCCCTTGCCTCAGGAAACATATCTAGAAAAATGTTGCTATGGTCAATATCAGAGAAATTACTACCTGTGCTCTCTTCTAGGATTTTTATGGTTTCAGAACTTATATTTAGGTTTTTAATCCATTTTGAGTTTTTGTATATGGTATAAGAAGGTGGTCCAGTTTCATTCTTTTGCATGTAGCTATCCAGTTTTCCCAATACCATTTGTTGAAAAGACTGTCTTTTTCTCACTGCATATTCTTGCCTCTTTGTTGCAGATTAATTGACCATATATGGGTGGGTTTATTTCTGGACTTTCTGTTCTGTTGATCCATGTCTGTTTCTGTGCCAGTATCATACTGTTTTGATTACTACAACTTTGTAGTATATCAACTTTGTAGTATACAACTTTATAGTATATCTTGGAATTGAGGTATATTAGTTTAGTTCTTTTTCAAAGTTGCTTTGGCTCTTCAGGGTTATTTTGGTTCCATACAAACTTCAGGATGATTTTTTCTTGTTCTATGATAAATGCTGTTGGTATTTTGATAGGGATTGCATTAAAATACCCATTTGATAGGGTATTTTGATAGGGATTGCTTGAGTAGTATGGACATTTTATCAATATTCTTGCAATTCACGAGCAGGGGCTATTGGGGTCTGTTATCAAAGGAACGAGACTGAGACAAAGTGGAAGTTATGCAAAGCCTTATTCTATGCCAAGCATTAGAAGTCAGACTGACCGGCCAGGGCCGCCTCCGAAGAGAGTGACCCCATCCCGATCTCACAGGCTGGTTTTATAGGGCATAACTGCAGACCCAAGGTACATGGCTTCTATTGTTAAGGCATTTACTCCCGGAATCGATACCTGGAACCATACCAGGAACTACGGAGGCGTTTATTCCCGGAATGAAGTCCATGGATGTAAACAACAATGTGGCTACTTAGGCAATATGGAGTTGTTCTGGCTAAGCAGGCCCTAATAGTTAAACAGGTTTTAACATTAAATTGACCCTAACAGGGGCTATCTTTCCATTTGTTTGTTTCTTTCATCAGTGGTTTATAGTTTTCACAGGCAGGTCTTTCTCTTCACTTCCCTCTCCCAGGCCTAAGAAACCACTAATCTGTTTTTTTCTATTGATTTTCATATTCTAGACATTTCATTACATGGCATCATACAAAGTGTGGTATTTTGTGACTGTTTTCTTTCACTTAGCATATCAGTAATTAATTTTTCCAGTAAAATTTTAAATAAAAATTCAACTGAGTAATTTTAAAGTCTTTTTTAAAAAAGATTTTATTTATTTGACAGACAGAGATCACAAGTAGGCAGAGAGGCAGACAGAGAGAGAGGAAGGGAAACAGGCTCCCTGCTGAGCAGAGAGCCCGATTCGGGGCTAGATCCCAGGACTCTGGGATCATGACCTGAGCCGAAGGCAGAGGCTTTAACCCACTGAGCCACCCAGGTGCCCCTAATTTTAAAGTCTTAATTGGCTTTATTAATGGAGTCATGATTTGGGCAGCCTCCTATCTAGCAAGTAGAGGGAAGCTTTAAGGAGCTATAGAAAAGGAAACATTTTTAATGGTAGGGAGCGGGAAAAAAATTATTAGCAAAAAAAAAACCCTATTGTTTTACAAGACCAGTGCTCTAACCCCTGAGCTACGGAGCCTTCCCCTAACCTCATTGTTTTAGGCAAAGTCACCCTGCTAAGGGGTCTGTCAGTAAATTTCCAATTGCTGACCAGGAAATCCCCATGTATTTCTGGTGGGTTGAAACCAGTTAGATACTAAGATTCGGTTTACTGACTTGGGACCTTGTGATGTCTATCTTAACCTAAGTGATGCCATTTCGGGGGTGTGGTTTTGTTTTTAACAACTTTTATTGAACTTGTGTTATTTACACAGTGCTATAAGCCTTGGAAATACTAAGAAAAATAAGAAACTCTTCGTTCAAGTAGCTTAGAGTAGTGGTCCTTGACTGTGTGTATTAGTCAGAGTTCTCGAGATTTGTTATAGAAATGGCTCACACATGAGAAGTCCCATGATTCCCAACTGCCAGCTGCAGAACCAGGCGCGCTGGTGGTATAATTCCCTCTAGGTTCTAAGACTTGAGAACGAGGAGCCTCAGTGTCCTAGAGCAGGAAAATGGATGTCCCAGCGCAACAGAGAGCTAATTTTCCTCAGCCTTTTTTTTTTTTTTTCTTTTTTCTGTTTAGCCCTCAGTGGACTGGATGGTGCCCACCTACATTGGTGAGGACAATATTCTTTACCCAGTTTACTGATTCAAATGCTAATCTTTTCCAGAAACACCCTCACGGACACACTTAGAAATAATGTTTTACCAGCTATCTGGGTTATCCCTTAGCCTAGTCAACTTGATACATAAAATTCACCATCACACCCTATTAGACCCAAGGTTGGCCGGCCTTTCTTTCTTTTAAAAATATAGTTTGTAAAATTCCTTCTCTACCTCAAAATGAAATTTTAATTTAGTTTAATTAACATTTAATATAATTTACTTACATACATAATTTAAAAATCAATATTGTTCTCAGGGGCTGGGACAGAGGGGAATGGGGAGATGTTTAGTGGGTATAGAGTTTCAGTTTTGCAAGACCAAAATGTTCTGGAGATTGGTTGGACAACAATGTGAACATATTTAACACTATTAAAATGTATATTTAAAGCAGTTAAGATGGAAAATTTATGTCATATATATTTAACCACAATTTTAAAAGAATCAACATTATCCTAAATGCAATATAAAAGAGACACAAAAAGAAAATAATATATAACCAAATAGTATATCTAACATTTTAATTTCAGGGACAATTAGCCTGGAAAATATAATGATGTAGTTAGATGCTTTTATCTACTAAAATGAATAAGAAGATTAGAAGTCTTTCCTTACAAAGGTTGCAGAACAAAAAAAGAGCAGAGACATGGTGGCTCCCAGAGTAGGAATAGTTTAGGATAAGCTAAAACAAACCAAATTAGTTTGTATGTGATAGGAAAGAGGGAGAAACATTTAATTGAAGTAGAGAAAACATGTGAAGAGAAGTTAATAGGCTGTCAAAGGAAGAAGGTGACGAAGAATGAGTTGGGCATGATTTTTATTTGTATTTATTTAAAAAAATTTTTTTTTAAGATTTTATTTATTCATTTGTCAGAGAGAGTGAGCACAGGCAGACAGAGAGGCAGGCAGAGGCAGAGGGAGAAGCAGGCTCCCCGCTGAGCAAGGCGCCCTATGTGGGACTCGATCCCAAGACCCTGGGATCATGACCTGAGCCGAAGGCAGCTGCTTAACCAACTGAGCCACCCAGGCGTCCCTATTTTTATTTTTTATTTTTAAAAAATATTTATTTATTTGAAAGAGATCACAAGTAGGCAGGGAGGCAGGCAGAAAGAGAGAAAGAAGCAAGCTCCCTGCTGAGCAGAGAGCCTGATGCGGGGTTCGATCCCAGGACCCTGAGATCATGACCTGAGCCGAGCTGAAGGCAGATGCCCAATGACTGAGCCACCCAGTCGCTCCCAAATCTTTTTTTTTTTTTTAATTTATTGGAGAACCATTTTATTTGGATAAGACATTCAGATTCTTCAAGACATTTGATAGATTGTGGGTAATCTGTCATTGAAGGTATTACTTTTGAACATTCATTGATCCGTGGACTTTATCTCAATAATTCTCAGTAATTAAGTATTGCTGATGAATAACAAAATGACTTTTTAAAAACATTTGGTGCTTCTTTCTTTCTGATATCCTTTAATATTCACACTTGAAAAAATAGTTATCACTTAGTATAAGGTATTTATAAAGGCATACTTTTATTCTTCTATTTAGAACATACATTTTGTGAAAAATCTGTTCTTCATTTAAGTATTAGGTATATGTGATGCACCTCAGTTATTATTTGCAAACTATGATATTTATAGGGAATACTAATGACACAGAGTAAATCAGATCAGAACACATTAGAAAGTAGAAATATATGTATGAAACAAATTATTTCCATATGCATTTGTGATGCATATTATATATTTATTATACAATTATATATAATTTTTAAAATCTGACATATAAATTGCCCTACTAAATTAAGAATTTTACTATAGTTACCTGAGAAGAAGTAAGGAACATTTACAAGAAAAATTGTGTTTAGTTTTGTAGAGAACTATATTTCAGTATATATAGTTTCACTTTTTAATTATGCTGATATGGCATTCAAAATTAGAATTTATTTTAATGTGATTTTACTAGAAAAATGAATAAACTTATAAAATTGTATTTACCCAAAGTAATATATGTCAGTTATTTGTCATTTCAATCTGTTGGGTTTTATTAACCTACATATTTTTTTATTTTACTTTAATAGTAATAGTTTTATTTTGATGAGTAATTTAAGTTTAGTACATCAGATTCATGATCTTAAGACTATTGCCATTTAACATAAATGCTGAGTTAAACATGAGTTGAATTAAAAAAAAATTCCAGGTGGTAGTCCAAGAAGGGTATATATTGTGGGAGTGTATGAGAATGACTGAAGATGATTAAATACCTCATATATTAAAATCATTTTCAGTTGTATTCCTGACAGGTAGGCAAAGTTCAGAACCGTGTTGAGGAAAGTAAGAGTAACAAAGTACCTTTTCATATATCATTTTATTTACTCCCAAAGAAAGCACACTGCTTTTTGTTGTTAAACTTATTTCCTGAACTCCTCTTTTCTACAGATACAGGTGTAATATAATTGTACCTTTTGTTAGGGGTTAAATGTGTGGAGATGGAAAGTCATACTGTTTTCTAATGAACTAAATGCACATAATTTTAAAACCAATAGCATTATAAAGTTTTAAAGGCAAAGGGAAACTTAGGAGTGTCTCTGCTTTATATTTTTTCCAGGTTTATTGAGAAATAATTGACATACATCACTAAATAAAGTTTAAGGTATACAGCACAATGGCTTATTTTGCATATATTGTGAAATGATTACAAGAGGTTCAGCTAACATCCATCTTCTCATAAAAATACAATAAAAGGTAAAGAAAGAAGAAAATAAAGGAAAAAAATTTTCTCCTTGTGATAGGAACTTTTATGATTTATTCTCTTTTTTTTTTTTTTAAAGATTTTATTTATTTATTTGACAGACAGAGATCACAAGTAGGCAGCGAGGCAGGCAGAGAGAGGAGGAAGCAGGCTCCCTGCTGAGCAGAGAGCCCGACGCGGGGCTCGATCCCAGGAACCTGAGATCATGACCTGAGCCGAAAGCAGAGGCTTTAACCCACTGAGCCACCCAGGCGCCCCTGATTTATTCTCTTAATGACTTTCCTATATACATATAGCAGTGTTAGCTGTAGTCACATGTTGTACTTACATCCCTAGTACTTATTTTTTTATTATTGAAGTATAGTTGACATTCATTTTTATGTACACTGTATGCTGTATGTCAGATGTACAACATAGTAATTCAACAATTCTGTGCATTACTCAGTGCTCACCATAAGTGTAGTCACCATCTGTCACTGTACAATGTTATTACAGTGTTATTTATTGACTGTATTTCCTATGCTGTAATTTTCATCTCTGTAATTTATTTTACAACTGGAAGTTTACATTTCTTAATCCCTTTCACCAATTTTACCCATCCCCCAATCGACCTCCCCTCTGGCAACCACCAGTTTCTTCTCTGTATTTAAGAGTCTGTTTGTTTTGTTTTTTAGATTCTATCTATAAATGAAATCATATGGAATTTATCTTTCTCTGTCTGACTTATTTCACTTAACATAATATCCTCTAGGCCTACCGATGTTCCACAAATGGCAAAATTTCATTTTTAATGGCTTAGTAATATTCATTGTGTTTGCAAGTATATAGATAAAGATATATATCTCTATATATAAAAATATATAGATATATACACTGCCTCTTCTTTATCCACTCATCTATTGATGGGTACTTGAGTTGCTTCCATATCTTGGCTGTTATAAATAATGCCATAATAAACAAAGGGGTGCATGTATCTTTTTAAATTAGTGGTTTTGTTTTCTTTGAGTAAATATCTGGTAGTGGAATTAATGGATCATATGGTATTTCTATTTTTAATTTTTTAAGGAAACTCCATACTATTTTTCACAGTGGCTGCACCAATTTTTATTCCCACAAATAGTGCACGAGGTGTCCCTTTTCTCCACATCCGTGCCATCACTTGTTATTTCTTGTCCTTGTGATACCAGACATTCTGACAGGTATAAGGTGATATCTCATTGTGATTTTGATTTGTATTTCCCTGATGGTGAGTGATATTGAGCATCATTTCATGTGTTTGTTGGCCGTCTGTGTATCTTCTTTAGAAAAATGTCTATTCAGGTCGCCTGCCCATTTTTAAATCTGATTGTTGGGTTTTTGTTTTGTTTGTTTGTTTTTTTTTTTGTTTATTTGTTTTTTGGTGTTGAGTTGTATAAGTTCTTTTTATATTTTGGATGCTAACCCCTTATTGGACCTATCATTTGCAGATATTTTCTCACATTCAGTAGGTTGTTGTTTCATTTTGTTGATGGTTTCCTTTACTGTGGAAAAGCTGTTTATTTTGGTATAGTCCCAATGGTTTATTTTTGCTTTTGTTTGTTTTGTCTGAGGAGGCATATCCATAAATATGTTGCTAAGGCCCATGTATAAGAGATTACTGACTGTGTTTTCTTTCAGATCCCTAATGTGTATTTATCTTATAACTGGAAGTTTGTACCTTTTGACTACCTTCCTTCCTCCAGTTCCCCCTTCTCTTTTCCCCTGCCTTGGGTCACCACAGTCCTGATCTTTCTTTCTATGAGGTTTTTGTGCATATATGTGTGCGTGTTTTTAAAATAGGTTCTAAACGATCATTACTAATGCTGTTATCTGTTACATAAACAATGATGTTGGAAAAGTATTTTTTTCTTTTAAGTAATTTTGAAGGTTTCAAAATTGACAATTCTTTCTTATTCACTGTCAGTAATCTTGAAAATAACACTTTACAACTTCTGTCCTTTCAAACTTGACATATGCAAGTGGTAAAGCCTCTCTGAGACAGGATGCTTTCATTTACTTGTAATAAAAATTTATTATTCAGTTGGTTTCAACTTTTGTAAACTTCTTAAGGCAACAGTGCACTGGAATAGAGGAAATTATTTAATATGATTTATTTTTATCATCTTTTATACAGCTGTTAAGATTAATTTTTCTTGAATATTGTGTAACATACCATATTTTGTGATCATTTATGTTGCTCTGAAGAAAACAATGAGACCTGTCTTCTTTTGCTTAGAACAATATCAAACATCCCAGTGATGGTATTGCAGTTTTCAGTATTTTTCAATATACATATGCATAAAATATATATTTATCTTTTCCAATTTGATCAGCATATTCCTTTGTAAAATATTCACTTAATCTTGATGGTTTGTTAGCTTAACCGAGTTGGCAAAGTAGGCACATTGGTGACTGTTTATTTGTTCAAATAACTATACCTAATTTCAAATATTTAACTGAATATTTGCCCACATTTAAAATTTATGTTTGACATTTGAAATAAGATCCAAAGAAGGAAACCTGTAAATTTACTTCGAATCACCATGATTCTATAGCTACAAATACAGACTGATCTAGTTGTGTTGTGTTGGTGACTCAAATACCCCTCACAGTGGTACTGTCAGTAACCTGACTCTCTGAAATGGGAACAACTCCATAAAGTTCTGAACAAAACCCTAGTACATTCTTTCCTCAATTTATATAGTAGTTATATTCCTATACAGTCATATTTTTGGTGATATATAAACCAGAGTTTGAATCTCAGCTCAGATAGTTATAAATAAATTTTTCACCTATATGGAAATCTAAAGGAATATTCAAAAGTTGGACATGATGCCTTTTTTTAAATAGAGGACTGTCTGCATATTGCAAGATGTTTAGCATCCCTGACACTCCCCACTTTATGTTTATAGTGGTCCTCCAACCCCCAATCTTGTAACAAAATTGGCCCTTATAGAAACCTTCTTGTACTGTTGTTGCAAATGCAAACTAGTGCTGCCACTTTAGAGAACAGTATGGAGGTTCCTCAGAAAGTTAAAAATAGAACTACCCTTCACCCCAGCAGTTGCACTACTAGGCATTTACCTGAAAGGTACAAAAATACAGATTTAAAGGGGTACATGCCCCTCTATGTTTATACTAGCATTATCAACAGTAGCCAAGCTATGTAAAGAACCCAAATGTCCATCAACTGATGAATGGATAAACATGTGGGGTGTGTGTGTGTGTGTGTGTGTGTGTGTGTGTGTGTGTACATATGCATGCAGTGGAATATTACTCAGCCATCAAAAAGAAATGAAATCTTACCATTTGCTGTGACGTGGTTGGAGCCTAGAGTGTATTATGCTAAGTGAAATAAGTCAGTCAGAGAAAGACAAATATCATATGGTCTCACTCATATGGGTAATTTCAGAAAGAAAACAGATGACCATACAGGAAAGGGGGGGATGGGAGAGAGAGAAGTAAACCATAAGAGACTATAATGATAAAGAACAAACTGAGGGTTGATGGGGTGGGGGGAGGATGGGATAGATGGGTCAAGGGTATTCAAGAGGGTACTTTTTGTGATGAACACTGGGTGTTGTGTATAAGTGATGAATCACTGAATTATACTCCAGAAACCAATATTGCACTGTGTTAACTGAGTAAAATTTAAATAAATAATAAATAAACAAATAACATTTTTTTAAAATAAAAAAAGTGCCTCATATTTTAAAATGCCTTCTAGAGGGCTGTATTACCTCTTTCAGTAACCACTGGCTTAAAATGTAATGTGAGAAATATTTAAGAAAAATAAAATGTTATAGGTGGTACAAATGCATGGATAATTCTATCTGGATGAGTAAAGAAGAGCTTCATAAAATTGGTACTTAAATTGAGTCTTCCAAGATCCATGCAGACTAGGATAAGAGGGCCTGTCAGGCAGAAGGACTACATGCTAAAGTTAATAATGCTCAGAGGCCTGCACATAGTTTGGTACAACTGGAAACCAGGGTGCAGGGTTGTTATCTATCAAGAAACAATTCAGTATTGGAAAGGCTTATCTTCCAAGCTAATTAGTTTGGGCTTTTGTGTGTGTGCATGTGGAATTTAGATAAGGAACTGACACAATCAGATTATTAGAAATGAATGGATTAGAGAGGTATAGAAGAGGAGGCAAGAAAATCAATTGATTTTGCCATAGATTTTCTATTAGCAATTTTAAGAATTTACTTTTTTTTTCAGTGTTGCAAGATTCATTGTTTATAAGAATCTACTTTTTAATATTTTCCTGGACCCTAGCTCTCTCAAGAGCGTTATTTTAGTGTACTTTTTTTCCCCCTCTCAGACTTTGTATTAGTCTGCTAGAACTACTACAACAAAATATCACAGATTGGGTTACTTTTACAAAAGAAATTTATTTTTTGAAGTTTTGGAGGCTGTGAAGTCCAAGATCAGGGTTCAGCAAGGTAGATTTCATTCTGAGGCCTTTTCTCTTGGCTTGTAGGTAGCTACCATATTGCTTTGTGTTCACATAGTCTATTCTTTGTGCACATATGGATAGCGAGAGTGAGAGGTCATGAGTTCTCAGGTGTCTCTTCTTATTTTGTCTTCACTTGGCCTTTTCTCTGTGCCTGCAACCCTGGTATCTCTTCTTCTTCTTCTTTTTTTTTTTTTTTAAGATTTTATTTATTTATTTGACAGATCACAAGTAGGCAGAGAGGCAGGCAGAGAGAGAAGGGAGGACGCAGGCTCCCTGCTGAGCAGAGAGCCCGATGCGGGGCTCGATCCCAGGACGCTGGGATCCTGACCCGAGCTGAAGGCAGCGGCTTTAACCCACTGAGCCACCCAGGCGCCCCTCTCTTCTTCTTCTTGTAGGGACACTAGTCCTGTTGAATTAGTGACCCTACCTTACAACCTCATTTAACCTTAATTATCTCTTTAAATATCTTTTCTCTTAATATAGTCACATTGAAGGTTAGGACTTCAACATATAAATTTTAGGAGGACACAGTTCAGTCCATAACAGATTTTAGGATAATTTTGAAACTTTTGGACTCATTGTTTCTGATCTAATAATAACTAAACATTTTCCCTTTATCTGAGATCCTCTTTAATAGCAGTTAGACCTCATTGCATTTTCCTTTCTTTTTTATATCTGAAGGCCACTAAGATCTTCTTTTCAGTTTAATTTCTCTTTAATATGTTCCTGAAGATTCAACCTTACTCTAAGAAACTATTTTCTCTCTATCTTAACCTGTTTCTTCCTTTTCTTTATTTTAATTTCTCTTCTGCTTTCCTGTGGTACTTGGGGCAATCATTTTCCTTAGAGACAGTATTCTAAAACAGTCAGAATTTGTATTTTCTTTGGATAAGCAATAATTTTTTCCAGTTATTTCTCTAGTTTAATCTAAGAAGATGGCATATTTTTCAATAATCTCATTTGTTCTTTTTATTTTATTAATAAAATCTATCATCCTTTTATGGTTGAGTCCATAATTTTAGTATGAAACCTGAAATTCAAAACCTGGGTTTGAACTCATGGAATTAACAAATTTGGGGCCAACTTGAGTTTGCATCGTTGGGGTGATTCAAGACTGTTGACAACCCTCATGAATTTAAGATTAATCTTTCTAAAGTATCTTCCTTTGCCGTGAATGTAGAATAGAATTTAGGAAGTAAGGTCTGGAAATACTTGACCCTAACATTAACAATTTAAACCTGGAAGCTCCTATGCCATTGGTCTGTGAAACACATGGAACTTTACTATCTTTGCCAACTTAGGTGAAAAACCATAGTAGAAACAGAGAAATAATGCATCCGAAGTGCTGCCTCTTTCAAGAAAAGACTTTCCTGAGACTCTAAAGCTTTCCCCCGGTAATAAACAATATCCCCTCTGGTTTTGCATCTTTGGTTATACCCTGACTAATACAGGAGAAATAATAACTCTAATATGCTTTTAAAAAAAAAGCAATCAGTTTGGGAAAATGGCTCATTATAGTCAAAGAAAAGTCTAAATTCTAAATATCCAAAGTAGACATGTCTTGTTAAAAAAATTCAAAAATATTTATGATATCCTGCAAATATCCAACCGGGGAGGAAGAAAAGAGCTTTCCTTAAAAGAGATCAAAATTAAGTTATTTTCTTCAGATTTCTTTGCAATACTGAGTTCCTAAAGAATGGAAAATTTGTAAATATTTTAAAAGGAGGAAATGTAATTAAGAATTCCATTTTCAGCCAAAGTATGTTGTGCAAAGACAAAGACCTAGTAATGCCCTGCTGACTGAGGGATTCAAAATTAAAGATTAAAGAGTAGAAAAACCAAAATCAATGAAGTACAGGGATTGAGGCATAAATAACTACTGTGAATATAATAAAAAAATTCCATATAAAATGAAACTATTGAAAATAAGGACACATAGGGCTATGAGAATGAATAATTATATATAAGTAAAACGGATTCACTCCTTTCATTACCATTTGAAGTAGGGGAAGAAAGGAATAGAAGTAAAGGCAGATGAAATTCTGCTTCTTGTATAAGGCAGAATAAAAATTCCAGCATTTATGCTGAGGCCTGAAAGAACATTTTTAGAGTTGGCCAGGAAAATGGTGACTTCTCTGGTGACAACAGCAGAAGCCCACTCTGGCTGAGATTATAGGAAACAGTTTATGGGAAGGATGTTGGGATTTCATAGAAGCAGTGAAAGGACAGGAATGCCAGAAAGAGAAAGAAACAGGCAACACTCTCTCTACCTACACTTCCCTGTTGAGATCTTGAATTTTTGTCAAAACCCCCATAGTAGTCATGTACAACAGACTTGGATTGTAATGAGGCCCTCAGAGCCTTGAAACAATCATTTTATTTCTCCTCTAACAAGTGTTCTCCTGGAAGGACCAGGAGATATCAACAATCAAGACAGGAGATAAAATGAATTTTCAGGTAACTAGAAGCATCACTACCCCTCAAAAAAATTAAGATTGCATATTTGTAACTTCCTGATTTTTACAAAAATTATTTCATATTTGGAACATCTAGATGCCTGAAATTACTATGGTCATTTGCTTCCTGTAGTGCAAAGCCATGATTTTATTGAGTATGATTGACATACAAAAAGCTATATACATTTAGTACATACAGTTTGATGAGTTTGGAGTAAGCATACAGCCTTGAAACCATTACCTTAATCTATGCCATAAACATACATATCACTTCCAAAAATGTTCTCCTGCCCTTGGTATTTACTATTAGACTGTTTTGTATGTGTGTATGATAAGCACATTTCACATAAAATCTACCCTCTTAGCAAATTTTTAAGTATATAATACATTGTATTGTTAACTATAGGCACTGTATTGTATGGTAGATCTCTAGGACTTACTCATCAAGTATAACTGGAACTTTGAGTAATACCTCCCTAAATCTTACCCCTCCTCCCAACCTGTGGCAACAAGCATTCTACTCTCTGCTTCTATGAGTTTGGTGATTTCATATGTATCTTCTGAGATAATTTTTCAACTTAAAATATGTTACTACAAAGATTTGGAAATCTTTAATCAATAACTGTGTTAATACCGTAATATCAAAGTATTATGTTGCATTATTTACAAAGTTCAAACTGAATACCTTAAAAGGAAGAAAAAAAAATGATGTGGCCACTGTGGAAAATAGCTTGGTTGCTTGTCAAACCCAGAAGGTTGTTGTGAGGATTTGGCCCATTAATAAAGATATAGTGGCTAATGGAGATACCACCTTACACCAGTTAGAATGGCCAAAATTAGCAAGACAGGAAACAACGTGTGTTGGAGAGGATGTGGAGAAAGGGGAACCCTCTTACACTGTTGGTGGGAATGCAAGTTGGTGCAGCCACTTTGGAGAACAGTGTGGAGATTCCTCAAGAAATTAAAAATAGAGCTTCCCGATGACCCTGCAATTGCACTACTGGGTATTTACCCCAAAGATACAGATGTAGTGAAAAGAAGGGCCATCTGGGAGCGCCTGGGTGGCTCAGTGGGTTAAAGCCTCTGCCTTCAGCTCAGGTCATGATCCCAGGGTCCTGGGATCAAGCCCCGCATCGGGCTCTCTGCTCAGTGGGGATCCTGCTTCCTCCTCTCTCTTTGCTTCTCTGCCTACTTGTGACCTCTGTTTGTCAAATAAATAAATAAAATCTTAAAAAAAAAGAGAAGGGCCATCTGTACCCCAATGTTTATAGCAGCAATGGCCACCATCGCCAAACTGGAAAGAACCAAGATGCCCTTCAACGGACGAATGGATAAGGAAGATGTGGTTCATATACACTATGGAGTATTATGCCTCCATCAGAAAGGATGAATACCCAACTTTTGTAGCAACATGGACGGGGACCGGAAGAGATTATGCTGAGTGAAATAAGTCAAGCAGAGAGAGTCAATTATCATATGGTTTCACTTATTTGTGGAACATAACAAATAACATGGAGGACATGGGGAGATGGAGAGGAGAAGGGAGTTGAGGGAAATTGGAAGGGGAAGTGAACCATGAGAGACTATGGACTCTGAAAAACAACCTGAGGGTTTTGAAGGGGCAGGGGGTGGGAGGTTGGGGGAGCCAGGTGGTGGGTATTAAGGAGGGCACGTATTGCATGGAGCACTGGATGTGGTGTAAAAACAATGAATACTACTACGCCAAAAAGAAATTTAAAAAAAAATAATGCTATTTCAAAAAAGAAATGTGGTTATTTATAAATAAACCTAAAATGCATGGTTAAAAAAAAAGATATAGTGGCTATTGCTACACCTACTACAAAGCAAATAGCCAATACATGTTAGCAATCGTTGAATTTTAAATAAATGCAAATCCTACATAAGTTGCTTTAAGAGTAATGTCTACTTATCCTTATCTGTGCAGTTCTTTTTTACTTCATGCCTCACCAACTTATATTAATGATTTTTCACATAAAGGTATTTTTAAAGACATTCACATTTTCTGACAAGTTTTGTTTTTTTTTGTTTTTTTTTTAATCTGTATTTTTACACTCATGATTCACGAGTATGAATAAGGAGTGCTGTAAGCAATTCAGATAAAATGCCTTTCTTGGATTGGAATCAGTATTCTTTTGCAATTTTTTAATGAGATTGGCTTTTCTCACAAGTGTGAAAACTTGCTGCATTCAAAAATTATTCATGTATTCAGATTTTTAGAGTTGGAAGGGACTTTAATTGATTTAAGGGGTTTTAGGATAGCAATACATGAAGAAGTTCAGTTCTCACAATGACATTTATATGGTTACAATCAAAAGATTTTTGAGGCTAAGGATATAGAAGAGTTTCCTCTCTCTATGGGAAGTTTTTGGTCTGATTCAATAAATGAATCAATCCCATGAGTCAATAAATGAAGTTATTTATTTGAATCTTGCCTGATTTAAGCCCTTTACTAAGAATAAAGAAATATTTGTGACTTAAAATTTTAACTTACAAAATACTACTGAGCAGACTGTTGACCTACTTTACCTGAGAAGAAATTCTGAGACTATTTACATGGAACTGTGAATTTAGGTCTTTGTGTATCTGTTATAAATAGTAAAAGCATAAGGAAAGTATCAGCTGTAACATGTGGTGGGGAGTGTGCTATCTGCTATGAATATCCAAACAATTCTATTTGGACTTTTATTCCCCCACCTACCATATTCCATTGTAGGGGTTTTATAATTTCAAAAGTACATGTCATTAAATCATCATAAAATCCTTCTGAAATTCATATTAGTACCTCCATTGGATAAATGAGAAAATTGAAGTAATCCAGTTAGGTATCTCGTCCCAGTCCATAAAGTTACTAAATGGAATAAGAGGGCTAGCACCTTCCTACTCGATCTCCAGGGCTCTACTTCCCCACTTCCTCTCAGCTGTCATTGCCCCCTTTACACTAAGGACATTTTGATATGCTCCCTTCAGCATTGAGCTCAGTGCTGTGCTCAGGCAAAAATAAGCAGTGAGTATGCAGGTATGCGTGAAGGAGGGGGGATGGTGAGCAACTGTTGAGGACCCTGAAAGAAAAGGCTTGATGAGAAAAAGCACATGGGACTCTCAAGAGCAGTGAGAACTCTTTCTTGATCCCTATTGCAGTAAAATATGAAAAATTTGGAATGAAGGAAAAAACTTTGTACCTCTATTGATGACATCTTCCCATCTAGACCATCCCCTTGGGAATCCACTGACCTTCCCCTCTCCCTCTCCATCACTGTCAATTACTGTTCCTTGGCTTCTGGGCATCAAGGTGGGATGGACACCTGATATATCTTCTATTGACTTCAAAGAAGCCATGTTGGCAAAGGAAAACCAGTTTTATGAAAAACTGTCATGATAGTGATTCAAGGAGATAAAAAGTAACCCTAAGGGAATAGAAAGGATGTGCAAATGCTGAGATGAACCTTTGTTCTCTATTTATACTGTTCTCTACTTAACAATCCTGGCGACAAAACTTCCTATTGCAAAATCTCACTTCTTCCAGACATTTTCTCTTAGGGTCAGAAGCATGGAAATTCAGTCAGGCAACTAGAAGGGGCACATCATCCCTCCCAACCCCTCTGAGTCCAGTAGCCATGAGGGATGCCAGGTCCACTTGGATACCAAAACAACCTGTGTTGGGAGACTGAGGACCAGTCACTTCCATCCCTACTTCCCGTCAAGTTCCTCCACATCTCATCCTATCTATCATCTATCATCTTTTGTATATATACCAACAGCACATCTAGTTTCATGTTCTGTGACCTAAACTCACTTCTATTTGCTATTTCCAGTCTTAATTGTCAACATATACCTAGTCCATGGAACTGAAAATGGGGAAATCGTTCTTTTCCTTTCTCTTTCCTCCTCCTTCCCCTGAACAATGAGTCATAAATCTGTCTTGTTTAATTCCTTATATATTTTTCTGTATTTTCTTTTCTTCAATTCTCTTCCTTCTCATCAATTTTCTACACTGCTTTCCCACACTCCCCCATCCTCCCAACAGCAGCTTAAGTGTTGCCTGAACTTTTCCTTCTTTTCCTAATAACCCTTTATTCAGTTTTGGTTCAGTTGCTGCCTTCTGTAGTCTTGGTCTGTTCCATCCAGGAAAGAGAGCTGAGCTCTTACTCGAGACTTAACCCATTATTTCAGTACACGCTGTTCCCAGAGACCAGTCCTTGTTTCATTCCAACTTGTTCATTCCTGTAAGTTCAGGAATCTTACCAGGGAAGGGGCCTAACTTCTTTTAAGCTAGGGTTTTATGATGACACTTTATGTAGTTTTCATATCATAGGTTTGATATTTTACCCAAGTGTTTACATTTTTCACATTATACAATAAATAATAAATACTATATGGAATAAAGAAATAAGAGCATTACTTAAGAAATGTTTAATGTAACCAAATAACTTCAGCTCTTTATCCAAATACTAACATAGAAACCCAACATGTAAAACCAAGAAACAAGTAACTATCCTAGGTAAAACCCAAACACCGACTTTCCCCATCTCCATGGATTCCCAAAGGGGGTGTTCAGAGGCAGTTTGAAAGTTGACCTCGCAGAAAGAAAGCTAAGTCAGAGGGCAAAGAGTTTCTAGTCTTATCTCTGAAACTTAATTCCATGCTCTCTGTTGCCTGACCTATGAAGTATAAATTAACACTGCTTTCCCCACCTCCTTTTTGGGGTCTTGGAGGAATTTAAAAAGCATCTTTGAATAAATATTTTATGAAGAAAAATTACTAAGCAAATGCAAGGCTAAAATAAATGCTTTATTAATTAGAAATGAAGATAGGAAGTTGTTTTTGTTTCCTGTATGTCACCCTTTGGAGAAATGGGAAATGGGAAGTAAATTAGTTTTTATACATTTCGCAAATAAAGGAACTTTAAGAGTTTAGAATACATGACCCAGTTTCCATGGATAGCTTCAGATGGAATTATATGCAGAATTTCATCTGTGTATACAGTGTGGCAGGGAAGGGATTCACAGATATCAGAACATTAAGAACCACTGTCTTAGAAACATAGAAACTCTCTCCCTGCACCTTTACCCCCTTTGAATTTGATGGGCATCCTCTGCTTCTGGTCTACACTCTCTTAACACCTTGTATAATACTCATCATGGTACCATCTCCTACTCTTCCTGTGAACTATGTAATCCTGTCATAGAGCAGTTTTAATATGCCATATGTTTTAAGGTAGGAAAAAAATAATAGAGTGTAGAAATATGTAAAACAACAAACATTTAAACAAAGTTTTCTGCTAAATCTTTAATTGGCTAGAAAATATCATAACCAAAGTAATTTATCTATCACTAAGTGTATATATATATTTTTAATTTGCTTGGTTAGGTCATAGCATATTTTACCCTTGTTCCTGATAAAAGGTATATGAACTTAATCTCTGATTTTGACTTTTAAAAATAAATCTTTATGATTTTGACAATCAGCATCGATTTTTGAAAGATCAGGGATGAACCAATATTAAGTATAATGTCTGTTCCTTTTTTTCTGTGTGTAGGGGGCCAGGGAAAGAAGATTCCATATGGAAGTGAGGATCAAGTTTAGACTTGCCATAGCCCTTTCACTCATTTACTATAGGGATGCACACATCCCCAGTCCAGGAAACTGGCAAGGAATTTTCAGTTGAAAACCACATAAGTCTGTGATTCTCATGCATTCTCCCAGCAGAGCCCACCCCTTAGGGGAACCCTGAAAGTATATGTACAGCCCGAGGCTTTGCAGTGCTCAGGGCAACATCACATGGAAGTGAGCAACAGAAATATGGAGTGTTTCTCTGCATTTTACAGGGGCAGAGAGGGTGGGATAGAGGATACATTTCTTACAAGTTCCCTGGCAAAATGAAAAATCATACATTTCCACTCTTGAATGTCTTTAATAACAACTACATCTCAGTGGATCCAAGGTGTTTGGTGACTGATTATAAAGAATATCAAGGTCATAGTTAGGGCTTCATTAATACCCCACTTGACCCTTATGTTTCAAGAATTGGTTGTGAGTCCTAATCCTCACTCTGAGTCTAAGAATGGGTGAGTAAAAACTTGAAAATTGATCTCAGGATTCTGTTGCTTTAAAAAATGAATGTAACACATACAAATCGTTGATTATCTTTTTTTTCAGAAGGTAAAATCTTACCTGCTTTTCGGTGCCAGTCAACAAATGGGGTGTGCTTGGTTATATTCTTCAGGGTGTGATCTCATCAGTTAACGCAGTGCTATTTGGCTTCTCCTGATCTTAGTGCAAGAGAAAATAGGTCATTATTTTGTGGAAGATATGTAATACATAAAGATACGTAATAATAAAGATATGTGAGGGTATACTTTATTTCACTTTGGTGTCTGCCCAGTTTGTTTTGTGATTATACTTAAAATATTATGGAGAGGGCTAAGAAATGGACTCCTGGCCTTCTTAGTGGTCATTCTATTCCTCATCATGTTTCATACTCTATTCTTTCTCTGTTTAGTGTGATGATATTATAATATCACATCTAGCAATAGCCTGATAGAGGAGTCCTTTCAATTATGGTCTTCAGGTTTTTGAAGAAATTTTGCTCTGTGGGAAGGATAGTGAAGTCTCTTTATTCCATGATTGCTATATATCCTTCCTACACTATATTTTACTGAGAAAGGGATGCACAAGGTATATAACATATCTGGCTGATTTAAAGCAATTATTGACAAATTACATTCCCACCTAACTCCTGAGCCTGCAACTGCGTGGCTATATGTGACTTGCTAGGATTCCCAACAATGGTAAAAGTTCTAGTATTGGAATAAGGGAATAATCTGTTTTGAAATGTAAAATTTACACTTTCTTTGGAGCATATTTGAAGAGATAAAGACGAGAATTTCTAGTTCTTAATCATAAAGAACTGCATTTGAGTATATTCTCTTAGAATCTGGAATTAACACTTCCATATGTGCTCAAAAGGAAGCATAATCAAGTGCTTGTAAATCTATATTGTATGTGACAATTAGCTTAAACTTTTTTGTTAGCAAGAGCAGAGGGGGTATGATGCAGTGGAAAGAATAGTGGGCCAAAATTATATAGGCTCTAGTCTGACCTTCCTAGCTATTAAAGTTTGGACAAGTCACCTAAAATTGATGGATTGATTCATTCATTCCTTCAGAAATCTTTTTTGCACCAGCATTATGCTATGACTTGGAGACCTTATCTGTGAGATAGGGACAGTAATTTGAAGTTAAAATGGGGTAATACATCTGACAACATTGTTTGTAATTGAATGCTATTTATTTTGAATCATGTAGTGAAAGTGAAATAGAAAAAAATAAAAATACTTTCTAAAAGAAGTAATTGTGTATTGTAATATATCATAAAATGTCTCATATTATTTGTAAAAGATTAATATAGGGTAACTATTTTTTTAAATTTTATTTATTTTTTTTATTTCCAGCATAACAGTATTCATTGTTTTTGCACCACACCCAGTGCTCCATGCAATACGTGCCCTCCATAATACCTACCACCTGGTTCCCCCAACCTCCCACCCCCTACCCCTTCAAAACCCTCAGGTTGTTTTTCAGAGTCCATAGTCTCTCATGGTTCATCTCCCCTTCCAATTTCCCTCAACTCCCTCTCCTCTCCATCTCCCCATGTCCTCTGTGTTATTTGTTATGTTCCACAAATAAGTGAAACCATATGATAATTGACTCTCTCTGCTTGACTTATTTCACTCAGCATAATCTCTTCCGGTCCCGTCCATGTTGCTACAAAAGTTGGGTATTCATCCTTTCTGATGGAGGCATAATACTCCATAGTGTATATGGACCACATCTTCCTTATCCATTCGTCCGTTGAAGGGCATCTTGGTTCTTTCCACAGTTTGGTGACGGTGGCCATTGCTGCTATAAACATTGGGTACAGATGGGCCTTCTTTTCACTACATCTGTATCTTTGGGGTAAATACCCAGTAGTGCAATTGCAGGGTCATCGGGAAGCTCTATTTTTAATTTCTTGAGGAATCTCCACACTGTTCTCCAAAGTGGCTGCACCAACTTGCATTCCCACCAACAGTGTAAGAGGGTTCCCCTTTCTCCACATCCTCTCCAACACACGTTGTTTCCTGTCTTTCTAATTTTGGCCATTCTAACTGGTGTAAGGTGGTATCTCAATGTGGTTTTAATTTGAATCTCCCTGATGGCTAGTGATGATGAACATTTTTTCATGTGTCTGGTAGCCATTTGTATGTCTTCATTGGAGAAGTGTCTGTTCATATCTTCCGCCCCATTTTTTGATATGATTATCTGTTTTGTGTGTGTTGAGTTTGAGGAGTTCTTTATAGATCCTGGATATCAACCTTTTGTCTGTACTGTCATTTGCAAATATCTTCTCCCATTCCGTGGGTTGCCTCTTTGTTTTGTTTACTGTTTCTTTTGCTGTGCAGAAGCTTTTGATCTTGATGAAGTCCCAAAAGTTCATTTTCGCTTTTGTTTCCTTTGCCTTTAGAGACATATCTTGAAAGAGGTTGCTGTGGCTGATATCGAAGAGGTTACTGCCTATGTTCTCCCCTAGGATTCTGATGGATTCCTGTCTCACATTGAGGTCTTTTATCCATTTCGAGTTTATCTTTGTGTATGGTGTAAGAGAATGGTCGAGTTTCATTCTTCTACATATAGCTGTCCAGTTTTCCCAGCACCATTTACTGAAGAGACTGTCTTTTTTCCACTGGATATTTTTTCCTGCTTTGTCAAAGATTATTTGACCATAGAGTTGAGGGTCCATATCAGGGCTCTCTACTCTGTTCCACTGGTCTATGTGTCTGTTTTTATGCCAGTACCATGCTGTCTTGGTGATCACAGCTTTGTAGTAAAGCTTGAAATCAGGTAACGTGATGCCGCCAGTTTTATTTTTGTTTTTCAACATTTCCTTAGCAATTCAGGGTCTCTTCTGATTCCATACAAACTTTAGGATTATTTGCTCCAGCTCTTTGAAAAATACCGGTGGAATTTTGATAGGAATGGCATTGAAAGTATAGATTGCTCTAGGCAGTATAGACATTTTGACAATGTTTATTCTTCCGATCCAAGAGCATGGAATGGTCTTCCATCTTTTTGTGTCTTCTTCAATTTCTTTAATGAGTGTTCTGTAGTTCCTCGAGTACAGATCCTTTACCTCTTTGGTTAGGTTTATTCCCAGGTATCTTATGGTTCTTGGTGCTATAGTAAATGGAATTGATTCTCTAATTTCCCTTTCTATATTTTCATTGTTAGTGTATAAGAAAGCCACTGATTTCTGTACATTGACTTTGTCTCCTGCCACGTTACTGAATTGCTGTATGAGTTCTAGTAGTTTGCGGGTGGAGTATTTTGGGTTTTCCATATAAAGAATCATGTCATCTGCGAAGAGAGAGAGTTTGACTTCTTCATTGCCAATTTGGATACCTTTTATTTCTCTTTGTTGTCTGATTGCTGTTGCTAGGACTTCTAATACTATGTTGAACAAGAGTGGTGAGAGTGAGCATCCTTGTCGTGTTCCTGATCTCAACGGGAAGGCTGCAAACTTTTTCCCATTGAGGATGATATTTGCTGTGGGTTTTTCATAAATAGATTTTATGAAGTTCAGGAATGTTCCCTCTATCCCTATACTTTGAAGCATTTTAATCAGGAACAGATGCTGGATTTTGTCAAATGCTTTTTCTGCATCAATTGAGAGGACCATGTGGTTCTTCTCTCTTCTCTTATTGATTTGTTCTATCACATTGATTGATTTGTGAATGTTGAACCATCCTTATAACCCAGGGATGAATCCCACCTGGTCATGGTGGATAATCTTTTTAATATGCTGTTGGATCCTGTTTGCTAGGATCTTGTTGAGAATCTTAGCATCCATATTCATCAGGGATATTGGTCTGAAATTCTCCTTTTTGGTGGGGTCTTTGCCTGGTTTGGGGATCAGGGTAATGCTGGCTTCATAAAAAGAGTCTGGAAGTTTTCCTTCTGCTTCAATTTTTTGAAACAGCTTCAGGAGAATAGGTGTTATTTCTTCTTTGAAAGTTTGGTAAAATTTCCCAGGGAATCTGTCAGGTCCTGGGCTCTTGTTTTTTGGGAGGTTTTTGATCACTGCTTCAATCTCGTTACTAGATATCAGTCTATTCAGGTTGTCAGTTTCTTCCTGGTTCAATTTTGGGAGTTTATAGTTTTCCAGGAATGCATCCATTTCATCTAGGTTGCTTAGCTTTTGGCATATAACTGTTGATAATAACTTCTGATGATTGTTTCTACTTCCTTGGTGTTAGTTGTGCTCTCTCCCTTTTCATTCATAATTTTATTAATTTGGGCTTTCTCTCTTTTCTTTTGGATTAGTGTGGCCAATGGTTTATCGATCTTATTGATTCTTTCAAAAAACCATCTTCTAGTTTCATTGATACGTTCTACTGTATCTCTGGTTTCTACCTCATTGATCTCTGCTCTAATCTTGATTATTTCCCTTCTTATGTGTGGAGTTGGTTTGATTTGTTGTTGATTCTCCAGTTCTTTAAGGTGTAGAGACAGCTGGTGTATTCTGGATTTTTCTATTTTTTTGAGGGAGGCTTGGATGGCTATGTATTTCCGCCTTAGGACCGCCTTTGCTGTATCCCATAGGTTTTGGACCGAAGTGTCTTCATTCTCATTGGTTTCCATGAATTGTTTAAGTTCTTCTTTGATCTCCTGGTGGATCCAAGCATTCTTAAGCAAGGTGGTTTTTGGCTTCCAGGTGTTTGAGTTCCTTCTGAACTTTTCCTTGTGATTGAGCTCCAGTTTCAAAGCATTGTGATCTGAGAATATGCAGGGAATAATCTCAGTCTTTTGGTATCAGTTGAGTCCTGATTTGTGACCCAGTATGTGGTCTATTCTGGAGTAGGTTCCATGTGCCCTTGAGAAGAATGAGTTTTCTGTTGTTTTAGGGTGGAATGTTCTGTATATATCTTTGAGGTCCATCTGGTCCAATGTGTCATTCAATGATCTTGTTTCTTTATTGATTTTCTGCTTCGATGATCTGTCTATTACTGAGAGAGGCGTGTTAAGATCTCCTACTATTAATGTATTCATATCAATATAACTCTTTATCTTGATTAATAGTTTTCTTATGTAATTGTCTGCTCCCATATTGGGGGCGTAGATATTTACAATTGTTAGATCATCTTGGTGGATAGTCCCTTTAAGAATGATGTAGTGTCCTTCTGTATCTCTGACTACAGTCTTTAGTTTAAAATCTAATTTATCTGATATGAGAATCGCTACCCTGGCCTTCTTTTGAGGCCCATTGGCATGAAAGATGCTTCCCCATCCCTTCACTTTCAGTCTGGGTGTATATTTAGGTTCAAAATGGGTCTCTTGTAGACAACATATGGATGGGTCCTGTTGTTTTATCCAATCTGCAACCCTGTGTCGTTTTATGGGCACATTTAGGCCATTCACATTGAGAGTGATTATTGATAGATACGTTTTTATTGACATCGTGTTACCTTTGAAGTCTTTCTTTCTGTAGATTGTCTCTATATTTCTGTTCAATGATATTTTTAAGATTTTTTATCTTTTATAGGACCCCCCCCCTTAATATTTCCTGCAATGTTGCCTTGGTGGTTGCATAGTCTTTTAAGCCTTGCCGGTCTTAGAAACTCTTTATCTCTCCATCCATTTTGAATGTCAGTCTTGCTGGATAAAGTATTCTTGGCTGCATGTTCTTCTCATTTAGTGCCCTGAATATATCTTGCCAGCCCTTTCTGGCTTGCCAGGTCTCTGTGGACAGGTCTGACGTTATGCTGATGGGCTTTCCTCTGTACGTAAGGAGCTACTTTGTCCTAGCTGCTTTCAAGAGGGTCTGCCTACAATTATAATTCTTTATTCTTACTATTAGGTGTCTCAAGGACTTTCAAGAATCTATAATCTTGGGGGGAAACTGTTCTGCCTCTAGTACGTGAACACTGGTTCCATTCATGAGATTGGGAAAATTTTCATAGAAAACTTGTTCCACTATATCTTCTAGACTTCTTTCTTTCTCCTCCCCTTCAGGGATTCCAATAATTCTGACTTTGGAATGTTTCATGGCATCATTTATTTCCCTGATTCTGTTTTTGTGGCTTCTAAGCTGTTCCAGGCTTCCTCCTGATCCTTTCTCTCTGTTTGTCCTCCAGATCATTAATTCTATCGTCTGTCTCAGTTACCCTAGCTTTTAGAGAATTTAGATTAGATTGGAGCTCATTGAGAGCATTGTGAACATCATCCCTGGTGGCTTTCAGTTCTGCCCTAACATTGTGAACCTCATTATAGGGTAACTTTTTAAAAAATATATTGATTTTTGAGGAGATAGCTCTATCTTTGCAAGTCAGGCATATACATAGGGAAATTCATATTGGTGATAGTGGGTGCTATTTCCTGAAGTTGTGATGGTTCAGCTTTTACTCCAGGGACAGATACACAGTCATAAACTGATCTTGATGAACATAGGAAATTTGTTTATCACTGGAATCCTAATTTGACTAAGGAAATAACTGTGGGTTCAGAATATTTGAAAATTTATTTCAGGAGTTTTAATTGAAGCTCATCAGATTATATAGAGGTAACAGCAGTGACTTTTGCTGAGAAAAATTCCAGTAGTCTGTCATGTTCTGTTACTCTTGGACTGGGTTTGGTCTCATATCAGATTCTGAAATGAGATGGAGTTGTGCACTGACTAATATGTACATTCAACAGAAACAGGAGGCTTTGATCAATTTAAATGTCATAATTTTGTTTGATGTGAACACCAATGATTCCTTGTTGAACAGTGTTTTTATATAGAAAATAAAAACCTGCTTTAAATTGCTGTACTAACTTCCATACTTAATAAGGCTCCAGAACAGAGATTTGAAATTACTTTAAAAAACCCCAGCCCCAGTGTCCCACCCTGAGATACCAGAATGTAAGGATAGATGTGTAAGAAGCAGTGTTGTCCCCTGAATCCATTTACCTTCAAGGGATAGTCCCAGGTGATCTTACTCAAAAGAGGAAGCAGTCCAAGCAAAAGGAAAGGTCTGGTCTACTTTGGGAAGAAAACCAGTGCTCAGGTTGCTTGCCTTTATTGTCCCACCATAGCAAGTCAGGTCATAAGAGCAGATTATAAAATGTTCTGTGTCATCTATTTCATTTTCTTCTTTATGGCAGCCCCATTAAATAGATCAGGTGGGTTTTATTAATCTTTTTTTACAGAGGAATAATTTGAGCTTCTGATTAAGTAATTGATAAACATTACATAGCGAATGAGTGGCAGGAGAGGGGCTTATAGTCAGGTCTTCTGAACTGAATTCTGCAGTCAGTTGGCTGCCCAGCTGCCTCTCATTCAACACAGTCATGTGTTGGACATGAAACAAGGAAACAACTGCATGCCCTTAGGGGGAATCTTAGAAGTGTTTGACATAGAAGCAGGGACTTTGGGATGAGGTAAAGTAAAAGATCACAAACTAATTTGCCACAATAGAGAATTAATTACCAATTGTGGGTGATTCGTACATCTTGATAATAATGGATTAGAATGGTATGGATGCACCTCTGGAATAATCTGTACTCCTAACATACTTTTTCTTCTACAAAGAGCTTGGTAGCACTTTGAATCTAATCAGAGCTATACTAAAGATCCTTTTTGGGAACAGGAACTCAGCCTAGACATCCTTATAGTCATAAGGAGTGACAAGATACCAGAGACTAGTAACTGAACAAATTAGCCATGTGATGAGCATTTTTTAAATGAAGATTAAAGTAATAGAAATGTCCTCCTCCTCATACTGCAGCATTTTAGATTATGGGAAGATGCTTGTCAATGTTTCTAAGATTTGTGGTGGGAAGTGCAAGATCAATGTACAGACAGCTAGAAATTCTGAATAGGATGGAACAAAAGAATGCATTATAATGAACCTGTTGATGGGAAGATGTATCAGATAACATAATACATCTTTTTTTATATCAAATTTTGACAGTCTTCATTATGTGTGCCTTTATTTTCTGTTCCTTTAGCTCAGGAGTTGGCACAGTCTAGTTCATCTTTAAAAAAAATGTAACATGTGCAGTCACAACTTTCCATTTAGCGTGTTGTGCTAAACATCCAAGGGACAGAGTCAGAAAATACTCATGGTATTCAAATTAATACCCAAATTTCCCACTTATTAAGATCTCTAAATATGTGACTCATTTCTTTCTCAGATTTCTCATGTTGAGAAATAACCTTATTAAGTAGCCAAAGGTCTTGAAATTTTCAGTTCAATGAGGAGATCTAAAAATCATGCTAGAAATTTGTCACATTTTATTTCCTTTCAAATATAAATTTCAGGGTTTTTCAAGTGACAGCTGACCTTGACCCAGGAAGGAACATTTCCTGGAATAAGATGACTTATTACTAGTATCAATTTGCTTTTGGAGGTGACAGTGCCCTTGAGGACCCAATCCCTGCCTCTTATTGTATCTTTTTATTTCATACTTGGCCAACCCTGTGCCTTGTATATAGTAGACAATATTATAAGTTTTGGACATGGCTGAAGTCATCATTTTCTCCAGCACTTTCATTCTGAGGAAATAAGTCCCAAAAGGTTAACCTTCAAGGTTAACTCATGAAGAACTAATTCAGTGAAAAGCTAAATCTAAAATCCAGGACTCCTATCTCAGGACATCTAGTTTAGCACCCCATTCACTAGTGTGATAGATACCTGTTGGCTCAATAAAGCACTAAAACTGCCTTTGCAGAGGTCACAAATGACCTTCTAATTGCCAAACCCAGTTTTTCATTTCTAATATGTCTCTGTCTATATCTCTGGAAAACAGAGAAAAGAGATATCCCAGGCACAGCCACCTTAACTTCCTAATTTCCAATTGGTAAAGTTATTTGCACCATCCTTGTCTGCCTTCTCTTGCACCAGTGGACATCTATCCAAGATATATTCTTTTACCTGGGCTCAATTTCATTTCCTCCAGCTTCTTCAGGAACTTTCTCTATCAAGTGTATGCCTTTGTCTGCAGTTACAAAGATCTCATCTTTAAATTTGCATCTGGGCTGGCTATTTACCTTTATGATAGAAACATATTCAAGTCTGACATCCCCTGATCTTGATCCCTTCCACTTCCACTACTTTTCTAGCAATCACCTTCTTAAAAGGGCAGTTTATTCTTCCTGTCTACACCTTCTCCCATCTGTGCCCCAACTCCCTGTTGTGTGGCCTTTCCTAATCTTTCCTGTCACTTACCTTGCTAGCATTTGTAGTGCTTTCTAATTATCAAATCCAGTAGACGTTTTTCTTTGTTTCTACTTTTCTGTGACATTTGGCAGTCCTCGCCTATTTTGGACAAGTCTTATCTGTTTTGATGGCCCAGCGTCTAAATCCATTTCCTCTGGGGAATTTTACACCTTTTGAGGCAGGGCTTGGCTCCCAAATGCTGGATACCTACTCTTCACTGCCTCCTCTCTTATAATGTAGATATTCCAGAAAGATTTGATTTTATACCTCTTGTTTCTATCAGTGCCTCTCAACCTTTTTTATATCATGGCCCGCACAGTTATATAATAATATAGGACACTGAGGGTAAACAGGAGGGGATTTGGAGGTGGCTGTGTGGGAGGTTTAGCAGAAAACAACTTGTATTTTCTTTATATTACATATATATGATAAGAAAAATAGAATGAAAACCTTCCAGAACATTTTTTCAAACTTTTTATTGAGTCTGCATCTGTGATTGTAACTTCTTTACAATAGTTTTATGCTTGAATGGCTTGTAATTCCTTTTTTCCCCAAGTTTTTATTTAAATTCCAGTTTGTTAACATACAGTATAATACTAGTTTCAGGTGTAGAATTTAGTGATTCAGCACTTACAGACAATGTGTGCTGTTCATCACAATTGCCTTCCTTAATCTTCCTCACTGTCCCTCTAGTAACCATCGGTTTTTTTTCTCTGTAATTAAGAGTCTGTTTCTTGGTTTTCCTCCCCCTTTTCCCCCATGTTTGTTTTATTTCTTAAATACCACATATGAGTGAAACCACATGGTATTTATCTTCTCTGACTGACTTATTTTGCTTAGAATAATAGTCTCTACCTCCATCCAAAACACTGCAAATGGCAAGATTTCATTTTTTATGGCTAGGTAATATTCCATTGTATCCATGTATGTGTGTGTGTGTATATACTACATCTTCTTTATCCGTTCATCAGTTGATGTACATCTGGGATGTTTTCATAATTTGCCTATTGTTGATAAAGCTGTTATGAATATTGGGGTGCATGTATCTCTTGAATTAGTATTTTTGTGTCCTTTGGGTAAACAGTGTAATTGCTGGATTGTAGGATAGTTCTATTTTTAACTTTTTGAGGAACCTCCATACTGTTTTCCAGAGTGACTACACCAAGTCACATTCCCACCAATAATATAAGAGGATTTCCCTTTCTCCATGTCCTCACCAACACCTGTTGTTTCCCATGTTAATTTTAGCCATTCTGATTGGTGTTAGGTGATATCTCATCATAGTTTTGATTTGTATTTCCCTGATAATGAGTTATCTTGACCATCTTTTCATGTGTCTGTTGGCCATCTGTATATCTTCTTTGGAAAAATGTCTATTCATGTCATCTGCCCATTTTTTAACTGGATTATTTGTTTTTGGGGTGTTGAATTTGATAAATTCTTTTAATATTTTGGATACCAACCGTTTATCAGATATGTCATTTGCAAATATCTTCTCCCATTCTATAGGCTGCCTTTTAGTTGTGTGGATTGTTTACCTTTGCTATGCAGAAGCTTTTTATTTTGATGTATTCCCAATAGTTTATTTTTTATTTTGTTTCTCTTGCCTCAGGAGACATATGTAGTAAGAAGTTGCTATAGGCGATGTGAAAGAGTTTACTGTCTGTGTTCTCCTCTAGGATTTTAATGGCTTCCTGTCTCACACTTAGGTGTTTCATCCATTTTGAATTTGTGTATGGTATAAGAAAGTGGTCCAGTTTCATTCTTTTGCATGTTCCTATCCAGTTTTCACAATGCCATTTGTTGAAGACACTGTCTTTTTTCCATTGAGTATTCTTTCCTGATTTGTCGAAGATTAATTGACTATATAGTTGTGGGTTCATTTCTAGATATTCTGTTCTATCGATCTGTGTGTCCGTTTTTATGCCAATCCCGTACTGTCTTGATCACTACAGCTTTGTTATACAACTTGAAGTCTGAAATTGTGATGCCTCCAGCTTTGCTTTTCTTTTTCAAGTTTGCCTTGGTTATTTGGGGTCTTCTGTGGTTCCATACAGATTTGGGGATTGTTTATTCTAGCTCTGTAAAAATGGTATAGGTATTTTGACAGGGATTGTATTAAATATGTAGATTGCCTTGGGTAATATAGATATTTTAGCAATATTTGTTCTTCCAACCATGAGCATGAAATATTTTTTCATTTCTTGATGTAATCTTCAATTTCTTTCATAAGTGTTCTGTAGTTTTCAGAGTACAGATCTTTTTACCTTTGCCTTTTTTATTAAGTTTATTCCTAGGTATCTTATGGTTTTTGGTCCAGTTGTAAATGGGATTTATTCCTTGGTTTTTATTTCTGCTGCTTCATTATTGGTGTTTAGAAATGCAACAGATTCCTATACATTGATTTTGTATCCTGTGGATTTATTGAATTCACATGTCAGTTCTAACAGGTTTTGGGTGGAGTCTTTTGGGTTTTTTATATAGAATATCATGTCATCTGCAAATAGTGAAAGTCTGACTTCTTCCTTGCCAATTTGGATGTCTTTTATTTCTTTGTGTAGTCTGAATGCTATGGCTAGAACTTTCAGTACTATGTTAAATAAATACTACTGTCTTGTTCCTGACCATAGAGGAAAAGCTCTCAGTTTTTCCCCACTGAGGATGATATCAGCTGTGGGGTTTTTTATATGGCCTTTATGACATTGAGGTATGTTCCCTCTATCCATACTTGGTTTTATATCACAAATGGTGGTTGTACTTTATCAAATACTTTTTCTACATCAATTGAAAAAATCATACGGGTTCTTTTATTAATGTCGTATATCACATTGACTTATTTGTGAATACTGAACCACCCTTGCAGTCCAGGAATAAGTCCCATTTGATTGTGGTGAATGATTCTTTTGAGGTACTGTTGGATTTGGTTTGCTAGTACTTTATTGAGAATTTTTGCATCCATGTTCATCAGGAATGTTGGCCTGTAGTTCTCTTTTTAGTGGAATCTCTATCTGATTTTGGTATCAGGTTAATGCTGACCTCATAGAATGAACATGGATGGCTTGCGGTTCCTCACCAAGACTTTTTAATAACTTATTTCATTTAAATTCAATCAGCTAATATATATTGTATCATTAGTCTTAGATGTAGAGTCCAGTAATTCATCAGTTACATATAACACTCAGTGCTCATTACATCATGTGTCCTCCTTAATACCTATTACCCAGTTACCCCATCCCCTGACCTACTTCTCTTCCAGCAACCCTCAGTTTATTTCCTATAGTTAAGAGTCTCTTATAGTTTGTCTTCCTCTAAGCAAGAGTTTTAGAACGACGATCTCTTCAAATTCTTTTTTTTTTTTAAAGGTTTTATTTATTTATTTGACAGAGAGAGCAATCACTAGTAGCCAGAGAGGCAGGCAGGAGGGGGAAGAAGGCTCCCCGCAGAGCAGAGAGCCTGATGCGGGGCTCGATCCCAGGACCCTGAGATCATGACCTGAGCTGAAGGCTCAACCCACTAAGCCACCCAGGTGCCCCAACGAGCTCTTCAAGTTCTTGATGGCCACTATGAAACCATGAGGGTTCCACAAGGTACATCATCAGATCCTGCTCTGCTTTGGCCACTCTGCAAGGAGTTTCACATTGAAGCTATTCATGACTGAAGGAGACTGGAGACCTCTGACCCCTCAAGAATCTACTAGAAAAAAAAATCTAGCCATACTGAAGCTTGTGGGGGTTAATTTCTTGCCATAGACCTGCAGCCCATTTAAGGCATAGTGTTATGGACATGCTGGGAACCTCTGTCTATACCATTTCCTCTCGGCCTTGTTCCTCCTCAGCATATCTGAGGGATGTGTCAGTAACACCTTGACTCACAATGGCATATCTTTGAAAAATCCAGGGTAATTCTGTTACATTCCCCAGAGACACATTCTCCATACTTCCCTCTCTACTTAAGAATGACTATTCTGCATCCTATCTCTCATAAATTTTACCCAATCTACTGGCTGTAACAATCACATTTATGGATGATGTTCCCACCTACATGTCCAGCCCCAACCTCTCTCTTGGGCCATCCCACATTTCCTGCTTCCCAAATTTCATTGTCATGTACATGTCTTGCCAACATTTTACAGTTAGTATGTTTCAGACTGAGCATAGTAAGTTTTAGGCACTCATCTAGTATGTTGTAGTAAAACCACACTTTTTTTATTGTATTTAGTTAGCCACTGTATAGTACATCTACACTGATGTAGTATTCAATTACTCATTCATTATGTGTAATGCCCAGCGCTCATCATGTTGTTAATACTCATCACCTTTCAAAGAGATCTTCCTATTACCAGTTAGGGTTTCCACCCCTCGTTCTTATACATTTCTACAAAAGTAAACTTTCAAGAGTAGCCCTCTGAACTTTCTTGGGGTACTTGTGACTTGCTACTTCATACTGTTGTTGTGTATGAATGTGCATTATTGCACTTCTTTGTCTGTAATTTCTTTGAGGGAAAATTACACTGTGCTGCTGCAACAAATTGCCAGTAAGTTGGTGGCTCAGCACAACTTAAAACAACTGTGAAATTCTCTCACAGTTCTGGAGGCTAGAAGTCTGAAATCAAAGTGTTAGCAAGACCACACTCCCTCTGGCAGCTCTAGGGAAGAACCCTCCACTGATCCTCCTGACTTCTTGTGGCAATGGGCAATCCTTGGCTGCTGGCTGCATCAGTCCAGGGTCTGCTCCATTTTCATATGACTTTCTCTTCTGTGTATCTGTCTCTTGTCCCTTTCTTTCTTTTCTTTTCTTTTCTTTTTTTTTTTTCCAGATTATTTATTTAAGAGAAAGGGTATGACAAAGCACAAGGAGGGGGATTGTCAGAGAGAGAGAGAGGGAGAAGCAGGCTCCCCGCTGAGCAGGGAGCCCAAAGTAGGGCTTGATCCCAGGACCCTCATAGCATGACCTGAGCCAAAGGCAGACACTTAACCAACTGAGCCAACCAGTTGCCTCTCTCATCCCTTTCTTACAAGGTTACATGTGATGGCATTTAATACCCACCCAGATAATCTAGCATAACCTCCCTGTCTCAAGATCTTTAACTTAATCTCATATGCACAGACCGGCTTCCCAAATAAGGTAGCATTCACAGGTCCCAAGGACTAGGACATGGACATCTTTTGGGAAGTTATTTTTCAATCAACCACAACGTCTTGGAGTAAGTGTTTTTAAGAGTCATCAGTAATATTTTCAAGTTCAAATATTTTGGTTAGCCTCAGGATTGGTGAAATAGAAAGGGAGAACTAGTGCTAAATCAATGTGTAAAAAGCAAAGATCATACCTAATTCAGTGTTCTGCTTAGGAACTAGCACAGAGATACGGTATTGGACAAACCAGCCAGGTACTATCTGTATGTTCAGAGCAGAATCAAACTAGACCTGCTTCTTTCAGTGTAATGGATCTGCATTATCCCAAGATCAGGACATGCTCATCCCATAATTCCAAGGGCCATCCTTCTAAGTCACAGTGAAGCAAAATTTCTGACACATTTAACACTAATCAATTCTAACATTTTTGTAGAAAAATGTTCTGATTTTGCTTCATTTTGTTTTTAAGCAATTTAAAATCATGTCTGTCAAAACATTCATTTATTCAATTCACCACATAGTTATAGAGTGCTTAGCACTGTGATAGAGTAAATGGACAGACAAAAATGAATTATGTACATGTGTAATTTAAGTGAATTCTTTCACTAAGCAAAACTATGAAGTAGGTGAAATCTTTAGGGGTATAGTTCTATTTTCCCAAAACAACTTGACCCTTTAGGTATCGACTGCCTTCATACTTGTGTAACTGGGTATATATAGAAAGGAGTGTTAAATATAATGTTAATATAAAGTATTATATTGCATAAGTCCAAACCCAACAGACTTCTCCAAGAAGACAGGCCTTTATTATTTTATATTCTAGCTCTCAGTTTTTCAGGCTTTCAGAACAGATGGAAGAGGTGTTATTTTTGAGAAGGGAAGCACATCATATAGGTGGTCACACCAAATAGATGGTTACTTCCTCCATGCATAAATGCAGTCCTGATTCTGATTACCATAATCCATAGAAATAATAAGTTAGGACATGTCATAAATTAGACTTCAGTACTGTATTAAACTGAAGAGGGAAACAAAATCAATGGGATGAGGAAGTAAAAAGTAAATCCCCTAGTTTATGATTTCAGAAAATTACTGCAGTTCTTTTTTCTTCCCTCTTACTAATTAAAAGTTTTAGCACACAACCTTTCTGTTGTACTTGAGCAGAGAAGCAGGAAAATCCATTAGCAGTTTAGTAGTGTTGTTGGCAGCCCTGTCAGATTGCAGCTCTTGGCTGCAGCTAGGGAGCTCGTTAGGGTTTGGACGCTTCATGCAAGCATGCAGTCATGGACTTTTGGCATTGTTAGTTCATTTGCATAGGACAATGTCCCAGTTTCTATATCCTGAACCCATTCAGACCTATATGTCCTGCTTTATAAGGCATAAATGTACCACTCTACTGTGGTCTGATATTTATTTGGAATCAATATTTTTCTTTTCCCTTAAAAAACATTCCTACAATACTGAAAAAAAAATAGCTTCTTACTAATTAGTTTCCTCAAATGTCAAGAAAGGGAATCTAGTAGTAATAGAAAAATAGAATCATAGATGAATGACTCACCAGTGGATGGAAGAATATATGCATGTAGATTTTATGCTATAGGTTGTTTATATGTCTAATATGGCTAGAAATAAAAGCACAATTTTTTCCTTACCATAAATGGGTAGAGTTCTGGCCAGTTCCTTAGTGATTTAAATAGGCTACACAGTATGTCACATGGAAAACCAAGAGTTTAGTAGCAAAGTGTTCTTTAACCATCTGTTGGCATTAAATCCCTCCCTCCATCCCCATCACTTGCGTTAGGCGAGGACTCTTCATTCATCCATCCATTTCAACAAACATTTATACAGTACCTATTATGGAGAAGATAGGTGAAAGACGGAAGTGAACAGTTACTAAAACTGTGGCATGATGGAAGCACAGGTATGGAAACACAGGCTGGAGGAACCCAGACCTGACTGGGCATAATGACGTCAGCCAGGCCAGGGCACCAGCAGGTGCCATTCCCTGGAAGAACTCTTGCAAGCAGTGGAATGACAATATGCAGAGACAGCAGGGAACCTTCTAGGTGCTTAACTGGGGGAAGTTAAGGGAAAAGGCTGCAGAGTCAGCGAGGATTCAGATTTATAAGCCCAAATTAGGATTTTATGTTATATTCTTAAATTAACCTGAAATATTTTAAACTGCTGGCAGGTTTAGTATGAGAATTGATTTCCACTAGGAAATTAAAGCTAAGAATGGCTTAAGGTAGCTTTTCTGACACAGGTAAAGAGCGAAAGACATTTTCTCCACAAGATGCTTTGAGGAAAATAAAAGGTGCCAAAAAAGTTTAGAAAATTGTATTAAGGTCCCTTTTTTTGGAGATTCTCTATTCACATTAGCATATTAAGGGAGTATGAAAAGCTGGTAGCATACAAATCATTCTAATTTTCTTTAAGTCTTTTAAACTTTTTAATAATAATAATGATAGGGGTGCCTGGGTGTCTCAGTTGGTTAATAAGCCTCTGCCTTTGGCTCAGGTCATGGTCCCAGGGTCCTGGGATGGAGTCCTGCATCAGGCTCCCTACTCAGTAGGGAGCCTGCTTCTCCCTTTCCCACTCCTCCTGCTTGTACTCATGCGTTCTCTCTGTCAAATAAATAAAATTTTAAAAAAAATAATAGTAATTGCAACATAGAGGAAGAGGGCTTCCTGAACTCTATGCTTATATTCATGACTGAATTAGGAAATCCTACAGATGGGTTTGGGTAATGACTGATGATAAATCTCAGCATTAGCTCCACTAAAACTGAAGAGATGACAGGACAGAGGACAAATATTGCTTTTCTGCCATGTACACTGACCAGTGCTTTCTAACTAGATCATCTCTTTTTATAACTTATTTAAAAGCAAATGCAATATCCCTATTTTCTTTGGCATCTAAATATCGTCTGTGTTTTACCACTGTTTTTCTTGCCCCCCAACATTTAATAAAAATGGAAACTTCTATTTTTTTTTCTCAGTAAAGTAGAAATTGTTTAGTCATGTTAGTAAGCCTTGGAATGTAACTATATCTATTACCCGAAACGTATGTAGTCAGAAAAGTAAAATCTTTTTTTTTTTTTAAGATTTTATTTATTTATTTGGCAGAGAGAGAGAGAGAGAGATCACAGGTAGGCAGAGAGGCAGGCAGAGAGAGAGGGGGAAGCAGGCTCCCCGCTGAGCAGAGAGCCCGATGTGGGGCTCTATCCCAGGACCCTGGGATCATGACCTGAGCTGAAGGCAGAGGCTTAACCCACTGAGCCACCCAGGCACCCAAAAAGTAAAATCTTAATTATAGGAAACATTAGTTCTGGCCTGGTGTATAGTGATACATCTCCTTTAGGCTCAATAATATGGTACACGTTTGGTGTAGGAAAAAACATTTAGCACTGTAGTCAGTACTTTCATGTTGAAGGCTACTATTGAGAAGGACCCTAGAGAACATTAATTCAGACCAAATGAAGGGAGCTGTGAGATGATACTAAATCTTCTGATCTTATAAGTATGATTTTTTCTGTTCCTTTCCTCTTCTCCCTTGTTCTTTCAAGATCTGCTTCTGGTCCTGTTGACATTTTGCTCTCTCCCTTTATTCTTAGTTGTTGAAGAAAGCTGGACACGCATCCTTCCTTGTCTCATTTCCTGTCTCAGGTGTTGGAGAAGAGCTAGAGAAGAGCTTGATGTAGCAGCATAGAGGGGCAGTCTTCACTCTGCTCCTGTAAGCTGTAGCACAAATTTTAGGGGAAAGGAATGAAGACACCAGTCTGAGTTAAAATTCTGCCACTAACTAATCATGTCATGTCATCCTAGTGAGATGAGGTTTCATTTCTGTAACTAACCAAATTTTTGGCCTATTTTTGGCAATCTTTTCTTTGAAATACATTTAATGGATGCCTAACTTTGTACTTTTACTTATCCATTTAAATATTTATGAAATACCTACTATGTGCTAGCATTGTTGAGACGATATAAAATTGAGCAAAATGATATGGTTTCTGCCCACATAGAGTCACTTTCTAATGAGGACATCTTAAAATAATGGCAAAGCAAGGGTTCTTCCATCCCATATTCATATTTTATTTCCTTCCTTTGCTTTTAAATTTTGTTTCCTAGCTAGCAGAGCTGCCAACATTGTTTGTAAAAGAAAATGCATTAATGTTAATATAAGAAGTTAGTGTCAGAATATCATTTTTCTTTTAAAGGAAGAAAGAATTCCTATAACTTCTGTATCTGGAGATTAGCATGCTTGTTTTAAATATGAAATGACATTTTATTGGTTTTTCAGTGTTTAAACACTGGGATACTGTAGATTCTAACAGCAACCCTTTGATGTTTCTTTTTCTTTGTCGATTTATCATCACACATATTAAATATTATCCGTCTTCCAGGTGATCTTTGATAAAAGGAGACTGTTGTCTTTGAGGTTTGCCCTAGGCATAGAATAATACTTTAAGATGAGAGCATTGCAGGATTTTATGAGACTGACGCGCTACCTACTGCGCTAACGAGGCACCTGCATTGCAGGATTTTAAACTTCATTGTCTTTTAAAACAATTACCACATATTGTATGTATCAATGTTAATAACATTTAATTCCAAAGATTTCAATTAAAATAAGGTCCCAAACATAGAATTTGGGAGAAGAAAAATGAGCAAAGTTTGCTTATTTTAATTCATCATAATTAGGCTCCAGATCATGGCTCAGCAAACTTGATACTTATTACATTGAGCCTGTCTGTGGGTGGTGTTAAGCATGTGGGTAGACTTCCCTTTTCTTCCTTATGTGACATCAACAGAGACTTTTGCTTGAATTCTACTCTTTTTGCATGCTTAAGAAAGGTGGTATGGATTTTCCCACTATATTTGCTGTGGCATACTTATCAGTTATCATACGTTCCATTTAGCATTTACAAATTGGGTAGCTGTTGTGAATTTGAAAACACTGTAGGGACAGAATTAGGGAGGTTGGAGAGGGGCAGTTTAGATGCTAAAAAAAGTCTCCATATCCTAGGAGAACATATTGCTGGTATCTTCCAGGGTGTCCAATGTTTGTATCCTTCAAAGAGATACATGGGACATAATGCCTCCATGTCTTAATTCTAATGTAGACTTCCTTCTCTCCCCCTCCTTTCTCCTTTCACAAGCATTAACTGAACATGTGCAGTAGTGCAGAGGATGAAGAATGCTCCATCATCTATCCATTCCATCTGACATTCAGATGTATGGACATTTTAGTCATATACTCATTTTTATTATTTTGTTATTATTTTTATTGTGGTAAAATAGACATAACATAAAAGTTAACCACTTTAAGGTGCACAGCTCAGTGGCACTAAATGCATCCACATTGTTGTACAGCCATCTCCAGAACTTTTCATCTTCCCAAACTGAAACTCTCTATCCCTTCAGCAACAGCTTCTCATTCTCCCCAACCCCTGGCAATCACCATTATACTTTCTATCTCTATGACTTTGACTACTCTAGGTACTTCAAATAAGTAGAATGATATATTTGTCCTTCTATGTCTGGTTATTTCATGTCACATGTCTTTAGGGTCATTCATATTGTAGCTTGTTCAGAATTTCCTTCCTTTTTAAGACTGAATAATGTTCTGGGGTGTGTGTGTGTGTGTGTGTGTGTGTGTAAGTAAACTCTTGATTTCAGCTCAGGTCATGATCTTGGGGTCATGGGATCGAGTCCCACATCAGGCTCTGCGGCTCCTTGGCCTTTTCCCTCTGCTCATCACCGTGCTCATGCTCTCAATCTCTTTCCCTCTATCTCTCAATAATCAAACAAACAAACTCAGTTTCTTTCCATAGTTGTTTCTAATGGTGGTCACAGTAGAAAAATACCTCACAAAGACCCATATATCCAAATTGAAGATGTACATGGTTGGTTATGCCTGCTTGATCACAATGCTGGTTTTTCAGTTCCATTCACCAATTATGCAAAGATTTTAGTTATAATCACCCACCAGTTGTCTGTCTTCCATGATATCAATCAGTTGTTTATGCAAACTCATCCAAAGGTCCTGAATTTTATATATTTTTACAAGTGGATATAGATTCACTGAAATTCCACATGTGGATGATTTGAAACAGGTTTGAAAAATTTGTCAACTTTTAAAATGTGAACACATGAGAAGATTGTTACAGGTAACTTACATTATTGTCAGTTATATGACCATTTAATAATGGAAATAATTTCAAATTTCCATTGTTCAAAATACTCTCCCCAGAGTATATTTCTTTCAAGAAACTGTTATTTTCTCACTCATTATCAAAATCTAAATTGTCAAAATGGCAGCTTTACCTTGAAGTAAGCAATTAAGGGTATTTACATATTTGAAAGTATCTTCCAAACAGCATTTCCTTGCAGCCACTTATCATCCCGGAAAAGATGGCAAATTTGGAGCATGGTGTTTTATATAAAAAAGACATGTAATACCTTTATATTTAACAAATCTTTTATGTATTTTGTCACAAATAGGGGGGGAAACCCTCTTTGTCATTCAAAGGATTACTGTGGTTATTTCTCATGTCATTACAAAATATTGTACAAGAGTCCTTATTTTAAAATCTTGTCTTCATGGAAAGCTAACTTCCTTTTTTTTGACATCTCTAGCACTTAGTGCACTTCTGGCTTCAACTTCTTTACTGGAACATCTTGACTATGAATGATTTAGTGCAGGATTTCATATGTGAAAATGTTTCTATGAATTCATCCCAGAATATTTTTTATTCCACTTAAAGTAGTCATTTCATTAAGCAAAAATTTTCATAAATCATTGTTTCTATTAAAGAAGTTAGCATTATGGGGCACCTGGGTGGCTCAGTGGGTTAAGCCTCTGCCTTCGGCTCGGGTCATGATCCCAGGTTCCTGTGATCTAGCCCCACATTGGGCTCTCTGCTCGGCAGGGAGCCTGCTTCCCTTCCTCTCTGCCTGCCTGCCTCTCTGCCTACTTGTGATCTCTGTCTGTCAAATAAGTAAATAAAATCTAAAAAAAAGAAAAATGTGGAAGGTTAGGTTACTGATCCAAAAAAAAAAAAAAAAGAAGTTACCATTGAGAATATATCTTCTTTGGTATATGTTTTCCTTTAGTTTTTCATAAGAAAATGAGTTATCTTTGTATTTCTTTTTTAAACCAGACAAATAATATCATAAGCTTATTTCTTAGCAATATCTTTACTTTTCTCTGTCTATATAGAAAACCTGTAATATGTAACTTATTTTAATATTTATTTCTTTACATCTTCAGCAGTGTTTGCTGAGAATCTTTCCGTTACATTTGCTGATAAAGGAATGCATTTCAGCTTGTCTCCATAGTGATTTTCTTGTATTTCAAGGTTTTTTTTTTTTTTTACCATAAAAGGAAGAATAAGTATTTATCCAATCATACATGGCTTTTTAAAATTTTTAATCTTTCAATATTAGGGAAGGAGACTCAAGAGAGGCTTCTAAACATTTTCATTAATTGTAGTGAAGTTTTGACTGTTTTCTGACTTCACCCATGTCATTGTGGGGAGTTTACCAGAGGGAGTGGGTGGGAAAGCACTCTCCAAGCAGAGGAAGGAGCAAATGCAGATATATGATTCTGTGAAAAAGGTGGGAAGCTTGGAAACCCATGAATAACTAACTGCTTGATCACCAAAAGATGAGCGTAAGGGACCATAGGTGATGAGATTGAAAATGACAGCGGGAGCCAGATCTGAGGTTTTCTTTAGGTGGAGTGTGCAATGAAATGAAACTTAGCCCAGGTTTTTTTTTTTTTTTTTTTTTTAAATCAAACAGAACCTGAGGTGAGGATTAAATGCTAATGCTTTCCTGAAGAGGTAACCTGAGGGCACCAAGACTGAGGGAAAGTGCAGTAAGTCAGGGAAGGATGGGAGGTAACACAAGGTCTTCATTAGGAAGCAGCCACTGCTTCACAAACAGAGCCAGTTTCTCAGCCACATGAAACAGCTCCAAACAGGCTTTACAGAAGAGTTGTACCTCAGAGCATTCCATCAGAGAGTGTTATGGAAAGAATTTATCTGCTAGCATCTTCCCCTCTCTTGTCTCCCATTGAACAGAGCTAACCCATGGGGTATTAACTACCATCTACTTATGGAATGCATCACTGCAACCTTCTAAAGAGCCAGATTGTATGCCTTGCAGTATGGTGTACCATCTGAGTCAGGAGTTGGTCACTGTGGGAGTGATTAAAACAGAACAAATAGCCAAGGGCTGATTGACAGGTGAGGCTGTGAGAATCTGAAGTAGTACATAAGATGTGCCCAGTGCAGAAGACCTCTTGTGCTCCTCAGATATGCTTGTAACCTTCCACTATATGTGGCTTCTTTGATATAATATTAGGCTTCCATTGTTGTGAGAATAGATTGCCCTTACTATTTCCCCACAGAAAAAGGAACAAATCAGTTAGTCACAGAATTCCCCTCAGGAAGGTAACTTGTGATTTCCAGAAAGAAGGCAAGTGGGTTAGTAAATAAGCTATTATCTCTGTACTGGGGCTGGTTCTGAGGCTCTAATTGATATTTGTCACCTCTCTCTTCTATCACACATGCTATACTTCCCTCATCCTGGGCCAGCTTTTGCTGGTCTGTGTTGCTTTCAGACATTATCCCCTTTGAATCCATTCTGTGGCAATAACACCAACTCTTTCATTAACTCAATAAGACAGTAAATCATTTCCTTACCTGTTGGACTATTGCATTAAAGCTCAAAACGGTTAGGTGGTAGTCATAACTTTAAGTTCAATGGGACTCTTATTATATACAGTAGCAGAAGTATCCCTTTTCTGGGAACTAAGACCTCTAATTGGGAAGGACCTTAGATTTCAGGGAGTAGAAGCACAAATACTATCAATGGACCCCTGTGTTTGAAGATGAGGGGGCAACTTGAACTTCTCTTGCTTCCTGAATCTATATATTCTTATTGTTACATAGTACTATATATCAGCTGTTGATTTGGCCAGTATATCACTTCTTGGAAGACAGCACTGGAACTCCACAAGATATTGGATCCACAGTTGAGCCTTCAACAGGCTGTTTGTCATTCTGTTTGTCTGGCTGCTTCTAGATGGTAGGGTACATAGTATTATCTTTGAATCTCCTGGTAACAAGTGACTTTTACACCCTTTGGCTGTAGAAAAACATCCCACAATGGAGTTAACATTGTGTGGAAAACATGTTGAAAGATAAAGTTCTGTAAGTACTTTGACAGGTAGGAAAGGCAACCCTGTATCTCGAGTATGTATCAGTTTGGTATGGGTTAATAATTACTATCCCTTCAACGTAGAAAAATTGACTTGACACTAGGTAGGTTGTTGGATGACACCTACAGGATGGTGAGATGTTGAGGGCACATCTTTAGTCTCTGATGCTGGCACATTGGCCACTCCTAAGTGGCAGTAGCTAGATAAGTCATGATGACAAGAAGACCTTGTTTTTAGTCCCATGCACAGTCTTCATCCCTGCTGCCCTGTCTACTCTGTTTGTGGCTTATTGCACAAACACTGGACTGGTCAAGGAGACTACTTAGGGTCATCTTGTTAGACCTTTCAGAGTCACACACATTTGAGGCTATAATGGGGTAACCGTCCATTTTCAGCTACATCAACATAGCACTCTGACACACTATGAGCTAGTCCTATGTCTTCTTCCTCTGAAACTTGGTCAACCTAGAAATTCATGGGTTGAAGGAGAAGCATTGCTGTAGTAGAAGTGGGTGGCAGAGAGTCTGGGCCAGCAGCTGACAGTAATTTACTCATAATTTTGAACCTGCTCCAGCCCCATCACAAATGTGCCACTTCCATCATGCAATAGATTGCTGCTGTGTCTATCCAACAGTATGATTTGGTGGATCTGAGAGCTTGCTGTGTTGCACAGAGGCCACACTTCCTCAGTCTGCCCCAGTGATTGGTCATCGCAGAGATAGTAAGGCAGGTCTGTTCCTGGGAGACAGGGATTCCTCTAACAGGAAATTTTAGCTTGAGGACTTCCTCAATGCCCTGACAGCATTTCCTTAGAACTGCACTCGAGTCTAGATGCTTCTATCCAGACTTCCTTCTTTCTCTCCTTCAATCAGGATCAGATCTGCAACACATGTTTAATTGAATCTTGGTATTTGGTTCTTGGAGACCTAGACTGGCATATGGTGCTTCATCTGAGGCAAGAAGTGGTGGAGGGGAGGTAGGAGCTCCAGGCCTTGGCCTCAGGCAGAAGGTATCTGTAGGCATGCTTCGAGATGTTTCAAGTAGCTGTAGTTAAAGTAATTAAGACAGAGCAAGTGGCTGAGGCCTGGGAGACGGGGAGGCTGAAAGATCTGAGGGGGTGCATAAGATATGTCCAGTGTAGAGGGTTTTCAACAACAGAATCAGATTTGCAATTTTAGGCAGATCACTTTGGTAATGAATTGAATGAACTGGAAAGGAGCAAATATAATGACAGGGAAACTGGTTAGGAGACAATATTCTAGGCAAGGGATAATGAGTGTGTGACCTATAGTAGTGCCCTTGAAAAGGAAGATAAGGGTAAGACATTGAGAATGGAAGAAGGGAATAGGGAAAATCAACAAGACTTAATGGTAGTGAGGTCAGACAAGGGGGAAAAAAAAGAGACAAAGCTGATTCTTTGGCTACTGGTCGAAGAACTGAGAGGATGAAGAATACAGTAGGAAAAAAAGACTTTTCTTTTTTTAAAGTAAAGCTTTTCTGGTTACATTGAGTTGAGGTATCTATTTAACATCCGTGTGAGATGTGGGATGTATAGATTTGGAGCTCAGGAGCTGAGGAGAGAGTTTGAATAGCAGATACAGATTTTGAAATTTTCAGCCTTAAAGAGAACCTGTGAGCAAGGATGAAATTGCCCAGACAGACTGTGAAGAGAAGGGGCCTCATGATGTAAGTCTGGGCCTCATCAATGTTAAGTGGAAGGACTGATGATGAGAAGATCATGGAAGAGAGTAGAACTGAGATGTAGCAAGAAAGCTGGAGTCCTAGATGCCAAGTGTATAAAGAACTTCATGAAGAGGAGTCATCAATAGTGTTGGGTACACTGGAGCAGTCAAACAAGGTAAGGACTGAAAAATAGGCACTTGTTCCTATTAGTGGTCTTAACAAGATTTCTAATCCAGGCAGAAGCCAGATGACAATGGAATTTGAAAATGAAAAGGAAATATAAAGGCAAAGATGGAGAAATGTACTGTTCTTTCAGTGAGTCGCATGTGAAGTGGAGAGGCAGAATTCAAAGAGGGCTTTCTTTGTCTTCTGTTAATTTATTAATTTTTTTAGATGACTGAGACATGTGCACATTTCTAGGCTAATGGGAAAGAGCCAGGAGAAAGGGACAGGTAGAAGTTACAGATGAGGGAAGAGAGTGAGCCAAGGTAAGGCTCAGATCATAATAGTTTCTATTATTTTGTTTTATGACAGTCTCTAGATGAAGAGAGAGAAAAGAATTTCTTCTGAATGAGCTTTTTGATGTAAATAAGCTCATATATTAATGTCAGGTACCAGTCTTCAGTTTCCAGAGGATCCTGTGTGTCTACAAAGAACATGGCAATGACTGACTCAGATGGAGCAATCATAGCCTCTGCTGAGCATAAATGAAATAATCAGGTTGAATCTGCATAACTCATCCACAAAAATTTCCTATAACAATCCAATTATATTTCTTTCCAAGTCTCACTGCCAGCATCTCAAACAATGGGACATTTTATTAATCAGAGAGAAAATTTATCTAAAAACTCACTGTAAGGAAAGCTTTAGTCTAATCTCTCCTGTGTCACATTCCATTATGACAGATGTGTCTCATTGTAGGTTCTTATTTACATAGCACACAGACATGTCATTACAGATAATTAGTCTCAAAAGCATTAGGTTTTTAAACAATCAAGTTTTAAATCTCTCATTCATCCATCAGCATGTTAAGGAAAAATATGCCCCCTTCCCCATTAGGTTCCTGATTTTATTTCTACTCAAGCTCTTTGTCCTTCTTATGTTTTCAAGTGGAGGGGGAGCACCCAGAGATTCAGATGAAGCTATTGTTCCAGCACTATAAAACTGCTGACATTCTTTTCTGTGAAAATAATTGAATCACCGAATTTGATGAAAGGTCCCTGAAATATCAGAAAACAGATTTTCTGTGAAGTCTATGAATATAGCTATTAACAAAATGAATTTTAAAGTCAAAGAAAAGTATCTTGGATTCTTTTCAGCTTGGCTGTTTCTTCACTGAGAAGTATTTTAAGAATAAGTTACTGCATTTTAACAAAGATATGGTACATAGGGGCCTTTTTGTAAAAGACCACATTGAGATGTGGAAATATAAATAATATAAACTTGTCTTGAATGTCTTCTAAGAGATTTTACTTCACAAATATACACTAGGAGGGTCTTAGCTATTCCATTTTACAGTACATTTTTTGGTAATGCTCTTCTGGTTAAGCTTTAAGGTACTGCAGTAATAATAAAATGCTATACTGTTTTAGTGGAAAGTTCTTTCCCAACTCTGGGATTAGAATTAATGAAAGGCATGAATCTTCAGATGGAAGAATAATAAAAATCCCCAAGCACAATAAATAAAATAAATCCACATCTAGACATATCATAATGTCTTGAAGATCTTAAAAGTAGGGAGAGATAAAGTTGCCTATACACGAATTATTCCTGGTTCTCAACTTCTAATGAGCCCCGGAATCACCTGCAAAGTTAGTAAATAAGCATGTAGGTGAGTCCCCACCATTTTTAGGTTCTGATTCAATTGGTCTAGGATGGGATCTAAGATCTACATTTTTTTTTCAAAGATTTTATTTATTTATTTGACAGACAGAGATCACAAGTAGGCAGAGAGGCAGGCAGAGAGAGATGGAGAGGCAGGCTCCCTGCTGAGCAGAGAGCCCAATGTGGGACTTGATCCCAGGACCCTGGGATCATGACCTGAGCCAAAGGCAGAGGCTTTAACCCACTGAGCCACCCAGGCGCCCTGAGATCTACATTTTTAACAAGCTTCATAGACCATACTTTTGGGTGGCACTATTAGTGAGAGGGATGACTTTTCAATATCAACAATATCAACAATGGGGAGACGTCCTAAGATGGAAAAAATTATTTCCAAATGCTGAAAGAACTGTTTACATGGCAATACATACCTACTTAAAATTTCACTCAAGAAATGAATAATAAAAGGCAAAATAAAGACATTTTCAACAAATGAATATTGAGAATTTATTACCAATAGACCTTCTTTAAAGGAGCTTCTAAAGGACTTTAGAAAGAGAAACAAAGATGTGTGTGCAACGCAAGAAGGAATGATGAGCAAAATTTCACAAATGGATAAATCTAAAATGTTGTGTCTATGACAAAAATATTTAACTTTGCATGTAACAAAGTTGAGAGAATTAAAAATGGGGTAAGACTACCTGGTGAGTTGAGTGATTTTAGGTAAAGCTTTCTGAGATCTTTTTGTTAGAGGACAGTGGACATATTAACTTTGATTTTAAACTGCCTATAAATATTAAGTTACTGAAAATTACCACAGTGAAAAAAATATATAATGAATAACTTAAAAATAAAATGTATTTACCAAAAACTTATAGCAAATATCATCCTACTGTTACATCATTAGAAACATCACCTCCTTTAAAATTGGTGTGAGACAAGGATGCCAGCTATAACAGCATCAAGTCAACATTGAATTGGAGGTCCCAGTTGATACATAAAAAAAGGGAAAATGCTACAAAGATATAAAGATAAGAAAGAAAGAATAAAGTTATAGTTAATCATAGGTAATGATTGTCTAGATTAAAAAAGAGAAAGTAATGGCATATTATTATCATTAGTAAGGGACATCACGTTAGTGTAGGTTGCTGTCCCTAAGTCAGCAGAAGCTGTTGCTGTGCCCTGTGTTCCTGCTGGGAGATGAAGGAGCTCCCTGGTTTCCAGTATTTATTAGGTAAACCGTGGGTTTGGGGTACTCATTTTTTGTCACTGTTTTCCAGACACTGAATTATTGTCACTATGACATACAGGTTTCAATAAAGCTTTATAAAAATAATGGGAAAAAATTTAATAAGACATATTAGCAAGTTCACTAGAAACACATTCTATAAAAAATAAATTGCATTCCATATAAGAAATAAATATCTAAGACAAATAGATAATAGGTGCCATTTAAAATAGCAAAAAATATGAAGAATTAGAAGTAAATCTAACAAATCATGACAGTAACCTTAGAATGTTCATATTAAGTCATAATATTCTTGCTTATGTTAAGACTTATATATTTCATAATTGTGTAGTTATCTCCTAGTTTTTCGCTTTGCTCAAGACTGGTTGTCTATCCAAATAAAACTTTCTTCACATCAGGGATTGTGCCTTCTACTTGTCACGCTATACTGTTCTGTAATGTACAATACTAAGATATCTTTAAAAGTGAATTGTTATTATGAGAAGTTTCAAGTATGTTAATCCAACTGCATTTGTGCATATATATGGAAAAATAGTGGAACAAAAATAAACCATCCAGTGTTTCGGGTACAGTTTTTCTATGAAAATCATTTGTAAAGATAGCTCTTTATAACACTCAAAGTTATCTGGGGGAGAAAGGGTTAATAAAAGGATAATGGTTAACATAGAGTGTGCAAGATCAGCAAACAGATTGAACACTTGCATAGACATGTAACCAAATGCTGTTTGGAGCCTCCATCCGCACGCCCACCATCTCTTCTATGCATGATCTTTAATAATAGGCTTTTCTGGTTATCTCTAGATTTTTTACAGGATCTGAAGCCTGTAGGGATTGATGTCTGTAATACTTTAGTTTCTTCATTAAATAGAATTTGGGGAATAAATATTATATGAAAAATGAAGTTCCTTCAAATAATACTTGGCAATTAGAGTTTTTGATTTTTGTTTGATTTTTGGAAGCTGTTCTCCAGTCATCTTAGGTAGAAAAATATTTAAATTTTATGAAGGTGACAAGTAAGATAAATTAATCACTTTAGTTTGGTGTGAATGTTGTGGATTATAATTAGAAATGTAAACATTATTAGCCTAGAAAGAAATATATGAGATTTACTTTCATCTTGTGGTCCTCTCCTGTTCATTTCTCTGAGATTCTGAGATTTTCTTGATGAGCATGGTTCAGGTGTTTTGGGTTTCTCTCCCAGGCCTGCGGTGTTCAGTGCTTCTTATCTGTTGTTCAGACTGAACTGAAAGCATCATGATGTTGAACATACTTGACATTGCACCATGAGAGTAGATAAAGGGTGTCTTTGAGGCTAGTTGTATCTGCGGCCCTCAGTCAGAAGAGGCTGTCCTGGCGAACTACAGCGGCCTCATTATAGTCAGCAGTTCCTTGCCAGCTGTGCAGGTTGAAAGGCAGATGGGCTTTGAAGGCACAGCAACCTGAAAACTGCTTGGTGACCTTTCCTGGCTGGGATTCTCCGAGGAAGAGGCTATCGTGGGGAGGGAACAGAGGGGCTTGGCTGGTTACTCCTGATCAACACATCTTTGCTCTTTTTTTTCTTTTTTTTCATCTTTCTCAACCTCCACTGCAAACATGAACTTTGAATTGCATTTCGTTCCTATTTCTGTTTTAGAACCAAAATAACATGGCTTACATTTTTCTTTACTCAAAATCTGAGGTTATTTGGAAAGCAAGTAGTTTAAGTAACCTCCTGGGTAATTTGAATAAAATGTAGTGCCTGAGAGACTCTGTTAAATGGAAATGGAAAATTGTTATTCACTCCTGATCAGTTTCCATTTTCATTTTTTTCATTTTCACTTTAATTACTGAGCTTCCTTTCTCTGAAATCAAGTCTCTAAAACAGGCCTTAATTATCCATTTTTAACTGTAGGAAGACTTATTATTCAAAGAGCAGCTAGCAATCCAGAATAGATGCTATTTTGTTCATATTTTAAAGGGTTAGTCAGAAATATTTCTTCTAATGGGAGTATTTTGTACAAAAGGCCACTAGACCAAAAGGTAGACAGCTGAAAGAATAAAGATTTAAAGTAAATCTGTAACAGAGGAAGATGACTAAATCTCCTGAACTCTTTAGTAGCGTAATCCCCATGGAGTAAATGAATTAAATTAACATAATTAGAATAGAAACAATCTTTGCATTCATACAGCATCTTATTTTTTCTAAGATCTCTTTTTACCTTATATCTTAAACAAGCGGTTCCTCTAATGTAAGTGCTCCTAAGCCTCTCTAGTCTTTTAAGAATTCATCTAACCCTCTTTATGTGCTTCCCTAGAAGTGATTTTCTTTGTAAAATGAGACTTTTTTAATCTATAGCCTTAAATTGCAGAACTGTATCTAGCTTGAGGTATAAAAACATCATTTTCCTTTTAGCTCTCTGCAGCCTGGTTTATAAAGTTAGTTTGCCAAGGAAGTTTTAGGAAATTATAATTTCTGGAATCCTTTAAAGTAGAAGAGACCTTTTATCTTTTGTTTATAGTTTTAACATGGTTCTGCTGGAAGGGAAATGTAAGAGATAGACATAAAAGTATCTTTGGAAAAGAAATGATGAAAATTATTTGTAGGGATGTTGTCCCAGGTGTTGGTGATATCTGTAGGTGGATATGTCTATAGGCAGACAGAAATCAGAACCAGAGCTTGGCAGAGAGGTCAAGACTTATATATAGGACTAGTCCACGCAGGAATGGTGGTTAAGGTTATGAAAGTGAAATATCTGATGAATGAGAAGATAATCAAGGACATATCCAGGGTGAAGGAGGAGGAAGAGAGGAAACCCATGTGAGAGTCTGAAAAGTTATACTTAGGGGAAGGTAGGAGGATGTGGCAGGTAGGGAGGGAAAAAAATGAAACAAGATGGGACCAGGGAGGGAGACAAACCATAAGAGACTCTTAATCTCAGGAAACAAACTGGGGGTTGCTGAGGGGTTGGTGGGGAGGGATAGGGTGGCTGGGTTATGGATATTGGGGAGGGTATGTGCTATGGTGAAGGCTGTGAATTTTGTAAGGCTGATGATTCACAGACTTAGACCCCTGAAGCAAATAATACATTATATGTTAACTAAAAAAACAAAACAAACAACAACAAAAAAACAACCCTTGACTAACTGACAAAAAAATAAAAAATAAAGGTAGGAGGAGAGCAAAGACATTGTGGTGTTCTGAAAGACTAAGAGGGGAGCATTTCAAAAGCTAGGATAGGTCAGCTATGTTGAATGGAAACTGAAAATAAAGCACTGCATTTGCTATCTTGATTTTTTTTTTTTTTTGTCAACGTCATTGTTGTCATCAACACTAAAGTCAAGTGGTTTGGGTATAGGCATCTGTGCACATTTGTAGATAGACTGGAAGACCCAAATAAAGAGGGAAAAGATGAATATAATATTACAAGAAGGACTCAGAGAACAGTCTGGCAGGAGTGGGATTTTTCTAAGTAAACCTTAGAAATGAAGAAACTTTATTTCTTCATTAGAACCTTAGGCATGAAGGAACTCATAAATAGTTTTCTCATTAAAGTAGAGGGGATGGTTTTAAGGAGGGCACGTGTGGTGAGGGGCCCTGGGTATTATATACAACTAATGAATTATTGTTGAACACTACATCAAAAACTAATGGTATGTTATATATCATCTAGTTGAATATGATTTTAAAAAAGAGCAAATAAAGAGGATTTTAAACGTCCAAAAAATAAAAAAAAAATAATGATGTAGAGGGGAAAATAATCCTGTCAAGAAGGTATTTTATGGGGAGGTGGGGAGTGGGGCTAGGGAAAGCAATGCAGAAGAGATGACATTTGGGTTGTGCCTCTTTGGTAACATCATGTGTCTAGCTATTTCACAACCTGCAGTCATCAGTGATTTGCTTCATCAATAAATAATAACATGCTGCTAACTCTTCATTATCAAAACCTTTCTCCATAGCCCATTCTGACTTTTCTTTGACACTATTATACCAATTGCCTCAAGATTATCTATCATTTGTCTGGTAGACAAGGATCATAAAAAGAACATTCCAGAAAAGGAAACAGTATGCACTAAAACAGAGTTAATAAAAGGCAACAAAAAGGCCAGTATGGTTGAAATATAGGATATTGGGTTAGGTGAATAGTTAGAGGGGAGTGCAGAAAAGTAATCCGAGAGCTTAATAAGGAAGCAAAAGGCCATACTAAAGAGCTTGGGGATTCTCAGTGGGGAACTCATGTAGATTTTCCTTCTCTGGGCACAGAGTATGGTATTGATTGTGCTGATGGTACATGGCAAGGTAGGGTTCTTCAGGTGCTTGGAATGAGAACCATGAATGGTTGGGAGTTTCTTAGTGTACTGGGGGCTAGAGGTAAGGCAAGGACTTCACAGCAGCTAAGAGTTGCTCTCTACCTCAAGGCCTTTGGGCTTGTTGTCCAGGGGAATCTCACTGTTTGGAACCACATGGACCAGGTCTACCACCTGGTTGCTGTAGTCAAATTCATACCTACAAATAAGCTTACCCAAGTGGTCACTGAGGGCAATGGCAGGCCCTGTGTCAAGGTGGAGGAATGGGTATCCAAGTCATGGAAGACAATGTAGTCTTCATTGTTGCCTAGGATTCTCTTTATGGAACCCTCCATCATCTGCTCTACCACATTCTTGATGTAGAACTTATATTCATTCTTGATGCAGCTTTCTTTAAATGGTAGGTCAGATCCATGACCCAGATTCTTGGTAGTGCCATTGATTACAAGAATGATGCTCTGGGTAGCACCATAACCATCACATCATGGTTCGACAGAGGGGACACTCATAGTCTCTGGGTGGCACTGATGGCATGGACTGTGATTATGAGTTCCTTCATGATTTGAAAGTTTTATGGATGACCTTGGGCAGGAGAGCCATGAGCTTCATAGTTCAGATGGCATTGCTGACAATCTTGAGAGAGTTCTTGTGTTTCTCATTGCACATGAAAGTTCCCATTGCACACATGGGGGAATCAACAGAAGGGACAAAAATGAGGACTTTGTGGCTTTACCTTCAAGTGAACCTCAGCCTTCTTAAAGACAGTAAAGATACCAAGGGACTTTATACTAACATCACCCCATTTCATGTTGGTAGGGGTGAGGCCTGATAGAGATTTTTAATTTTGTATGCATAGGATATAATTAATGTGCTCCATGGAGTTACTCACAATGATGACTTCATTGATATGTGATGGATAAGGAGGAGAGTTTGTCAGAGGAGCAAGCATGGAGTTGGAGATGTGGTTGAGGCTTAGGAGTACAAGGTTATTACTTGGGAAGATTTGGCTGGCCAAGTTTCTTCTATGTGTTCTTGCATAGTTCAAGAGCCTAACAAAAACCTCAAGTACACATCAGGATAGGCTGATGGAAATTTTGAGAACTAGCCAGAACTAAATCACCATTCCAACTCTACCACCTTGCAACCCTTTCTCCTGCCTTGTCCCATTCCTCTCTAAACCTGCCTATCCCCAATGAAAATGCCTCACTTGATATCAAGGAGGTCACTGGCCTCTGTCTTGTGTCTTATGCACTTGGAATTGTAGCTATATGCCTTGATATTTCCTGACCATTGCTTAGCTGAGAACAAACAGTTCTCAATAGTAACCTGATTATTCTTTAGGCAAGTCAAGTGACAATCTTGAGAATTTAAAAAAGTGTAAATGATAGTGGTGACAACCCTGTCCAGGGGTTCTCTCACAAAATAAAGATAACTTATAATGAGGTTGCAACCAATAGATTGTACTTCCTCATTTATTTGATGAAGAAATAAAGATTTTTGCGTAGCATTTAACATTATCACTTTGAGTTCTGATATTGTCCTTTCAATTAAATTTAAAAAACTTAATATGACGTTTTCTCAGTTTGAAATAAGACTCTGATTCTCAAGGAGCTTTGTTATGTTGCAATAAGGTTTGTACTTTATATCCTAAGTTGAGTGAGAAGTAATCCAGAAAAAGAACATCCTCAAATCTATTCTCTTGCCTGGGTCTTATTTTTCTCCAGTGGTATCAGCCTCCCAAGTCCTGACCTTGACTGAAAGGTAAAATTGACCTTTTCTACCCTACATCTAGTATTGAATATTGCTGATGGAAATCACAGGTTGTTGTTATTACATAATTTTCATCCCTGAATCTCAGTGAGAAACTCAAAGCGATTCTAGGGAACAATTTCTTACTTCATGGGATTATTCACTTTTCCTTACTACTGACCTCCTTTCTCAGCACGTAACATTGCCTCATATTTCACAGTGAGAAGTTGGAGCTTTTCAGGAGCTTTCTCCACTTTTTTTCCTCAGCATCCATGTTTTTCCCCACTGCTATCTCTTGGCTGATACACAAAATAAGATCTCAACTAGACATAAGAAGATTATGTTAAGTGGGGGCAGAAAAAAAGGTCATTATATCAGAATACTGGAAAACATCTTTTTGCATTTACTTTTTTTGTTTGTTTTATAGCAATAAGCTTCCCATCTCATAGATGATGTAGACTAGCCCTGTACTAGGCACAGTGAACCCAGTGACATCATCGAAAGTGTCTCATTCATGTGTCCTAGATATTCATTATTCAAATGAATGGATTATATGAATGAATGAACAAATGTGATAATTCTTAAAGTGAATGAAAAAATGTAGAGGTCTAAGTAAGTTTTCTACCCAGGATCTTATAATCTAATTTAGAAACATCTGACCATGACATAATAAAGTTTTGGATTATGTGGGTAAAAAATTGGAGATAAGGTAATATATAAGAAGATGCTAATTATATAGTCCAGGTAGGGTAATTCAGTTTTTGTTTTTGTTTTTTAATACAGGGGGATCACAGAGCGGTTTGTAATATATAAAGTCTGTTTATGAATATTTCATGATGTATATGATCACCACCAGGGGGCGAATTCCTTTCCTTTTGCAAAACTAGCGCCAAAGAGGAGAAAGTGTTTCCACCAGAGCCAGTCAAAAGAAAAATCCGTGATCTGTTTTCCAGAGTCACAGACGGTATTAAAAGTCCCTTCTTTGGCCAATGGTAGGTTTAAATAGGTTTCTAACATTTATTGTATTTCCACATGGAAATAGTGCCATAAATAATGGTTAGATTTTGTAGGTTGATTCCAAAAGCATATATTTCAACTATTTTTTGATGTAGTTAGGAAAACAAATATAAGCCATTATTAATGTAATTATACATAATCATAATAATGTATAATTATAATAGTGTGTGTGTGTGTAATTATAATAGTATTTGTAATTTTTATGGAAAATTTCTCCAGTACAAACTTTCGGAACTCAGTTCATTTAAATCAGTGATTGCCTTTTACTTCAAGGCATTAAACAAATGCCAAATGAACAGAGGTATGTAGTCACCCTTAATATTTTCCTATCTTCTGAAATGTAGAATTACTTATTAAAGAAACAATAAGGATTTACTAATACAGTTCAAGATAACCTACTTTTCCTTTTTATGAAAGAATAAAATGTTCAGCTTTATTTTTGCAGGTTGATAAAAAGAGACCAGCCTCCCCTTTTTGACCATCTCCAAGCACTTGATCACCATTGTCTGGAAACAAATTTTGAAAGTTCCAGGTCAGGTTAAGCTGTACTGTGCTTATCAAAGAGCTTCAGACTCTGCAAATACTCTCTGCATCACAAACACAAAGTCATGTTCATTTGTACGTCCATTTTTTCAGCCTAATTTGTTCCAAACGCCAACACAGGTAGAAATTCCTGTCATTGACATTATCTTCAAGTGGGAAAAACAGACACTATTAGCAAGGATTTTTATTTGTTTTGTTATTTTTTTAAATAAATTATTTATTTATTATTATTTTTTTATAAACATATAATGTATTTTTATCCCTAGGGGTACAGGTCTGTGAATTGCCAGGTTTATACACTTCACAGCACTCACCATAGCACATACCCTCCCCAAAGTCCATAACCCACCCCCCTCTCCCGACCCCCCTCCCCCCAGCAACCCTCAGTTTGTTTTGTGAGATTAAGAGTCACTTATGGTTTGTCTCCCTCCCAATCCCATCTTGTTTCATTTATTCTTCTCCTACGCCCCTAAACCCCCATGTTGCATCTCCACTTCCTCATATCAGGGAGATCATATGATAGTTCTCTTTCTCCGATTGACTTATTTCACTAAGCATGATACCCTCTAGTTCCATCCACGTCGTCGCAAATGGCAAGATTTCATTTCTTTTGGTGGCTGCATAGTATTCCATTGTGTATATATTACCAGATCTTCTTTATCCATTCATCTGTTGATGGACATCTAGGTTCTTTCCATAGTTTGGCTATTGTAGACATTGCTGCTATAAACATTTGGGTGCACGTGCCCCTTCAGATCACTACGTTTGTATCTTTAGGGTAAATACCCAATAGTGCAATTGCTGGGTCATAGGGTAGCTCTATTTTCAACTTTTTGAGGAACCTCCATGCTGTTTTCCAGAGTGGTTGCACCAGCTTGCATTCCCACCAACAGTGTAGGAGGGTTCCCCTTTCTCCGCATCCTCGCCAGCATCTGTCATTTCCTGACTTGTTAATTTTAGCCATTCTGACTGGTATGAGGTGGTATCTCATTGTGGTTTTGATTTGTATTTCCCTGATGCCGAGTGATGTGGAGCACTTTTTCATGTGTCTGTTGGCCATCTGGATGTCTTCTTTTCAGAAATGTCTGTTCATGTCTTCTGCCCATTTCTTGATTGGATTATTTGTTCTTTGGGTGTTGAGTTTGCTAGGTTCTTTATAGATTTTGGGCACTAGCCCTTTATCTGATATGTCATTTGCAAATATCTTCTCCCATTCTGTCAGTTGTCTTTTGGTTTTGTTGATGGTCTCCTTTGCTGTGCAAAAGCTTTTGATCTTGATGAAATCCCAATAGTTCATTTTTGCCCTTGCTTCCATTGCCTTTGGCGATGTTCCTAGGAAGAAGTTGCTGTGGCTGAGGTCGAAGAGGTTGCTGCCTGTGTTCTCCTCAAGGATTTGATGGATTCCTTTCTCACATTGAGGTCCTTCCTCCATTTTGAGTCTATTTTCGTGTATGGTGTAAGGAAATGGTCCACTTTCATTTTTCTGCATATGGCCGTCCAATTTATGGCCCAACACCATTTATTGAAGAGGCTGTCTTTTTTCCATTGGACATTCTTTCCTGCTTTGTCGAAGATTAGTTGACCGTAGAGTTGAGGGTCTATTTCTGGGCTCTCTATTCTGTTCCATTGATTTATGTGTCTGTTTTTGTGCCAGTACCATGCTGTCTTGATGATGACAGCTTTGTAATAGAGCTTGAAGTCCGGAATTGTGATGCCACCAACTTTGGCTTTCTTTTTCAATATTCCTTTGGCTATTCAAGGTCTTTTCTAGTTCCATATAATTTTAGGATTATTTGTTCCATTTCTTTGAAAAAAATGGGTGGGATTTTGATAGGGATTGCATTAAATATGTAGATTGCTTTAGGTAGCATAGACATTTTCACAATATTTGTTCTTCCAATCCAGGAGCATGGAACATTTTTCCATTTCTTTGTGTCTTCTTCAATTTCTTTCATGAGTACTTTATTGGTTTCTGAGTATAGATTCTTAGCCTCTTTGGTTAGGTTTATTCCTAGGTATCTTATAGTTTTGGGTGCAATTGTAAATGGGATTGACTCCTTAATTTCTCTTTCTTCTGTCTTGTTGTTGGTGTAAAGAAATGCAACTGATTTCTGTGCATTGATTTTATATCCTGACACTTTACTAAATTCCTGTACAAGTTCTAGCAGTTTTGGAGTGGAATCTTTTGGGTTTTCCACATATAGTATCATATCATCTGTGAAGAGTGACAGTTTGACTTCTTCTTTGCCAGTTTGGATGCCTTTAATTTCTTTTTGTTGTCTGATTGCTGAGGATAGGACTTCTAGTACTATGTTGAATAGCAGTGGTGATAATGGACATCCCTGCAGTGTTCCTGACCTTAGTGGAAAAGCTTTCAGTTTTTCTCCATTGAGAATGATATTTGCGGTGGGTTTTTCATAGATGGCTTTGATAATATTGAGGTATATGCCCTCTATCCCTACACTTTGAGGAGTTTTGATCAGGAAGGGATGCTGTACTTTGTCAAATGCTTTTTCAGCATCTATTGAGAGTATCATATGGTTCTTGTTCTTTCTTTTATTAATGTGTTGTATCACATTGATTGATTTGCGGATGTTGAACCAACCTTGCAGCCCTGGAATAAATCCCACTTGGTCGTGGTGAATAATCCTTTTAATGTACTGTTGGATCCTACTGGCTAGTATTTTGGTGAGGATTTTCGCATCTGTGTTCATGAAGGATATCGGTCTGTAATTCTTTTTTTTGATAGGATCCTTGTCTGGTTTTGGGATCAAGGTGATGCTGGCCTCATAAAATGAGTTTGGAAGTTTTCCTTCCATTTCTATTTTTTGGAACAGTTTCAGGAGAATAGGAATTAGTTCTTCTTTAAATGTTTAGTAGAATTCCCCTGGGAAACTGTCTGGCCCTGGGCTTTTGTTTGTTTGGAGATTTTTGATGACTGTTTCAATCTCCTTACTGGTTATGGGTCTGTTCAGGTTTTCTATTTCTTCCTGGTTCAGTTTTGGTAGTTTATATGTCTCTAGGAATGCATCCATTTCTTCCAGATTGTCAAATTTGTTGGCATAGAGTTGCTCATAGTATGTTCTTATAATTGTTTGTATTTCTTTGGTGTTAGTTGTGATCTCTCCTCTTTCATTCATGATTTTATTTATTTGGGTCCTTTCTCTTTTCTTTTTGATAAGTCTGGCCAGGGGTTTGTCAATCTTATTAATTCTTTCAAAGAACCAGCTCCTAGTTTCGTTGATTTGTTCTATTGATTTTTTGATTTCTATTTCATTGATTTCTGCTCTGATTGTTATGGTTTCTCTTTTCCTGCTGGGTTTAGGCTTTCTTTGTTGTTCTTTCTCCAGCTCCTTTAGGTGTAGGGTTAGGTTGTGTATTTGAGACCTTTCTTGTTTCTTGAGAAAGTCTTGTACCGCTATATATTTTCCTCTCAGGACTGCCTTTGCTGTGTCCCACAGATTTTGAATCGTTGTGTTTTCATTATCATTTGTTTCCATGAATTTTTTCAATTCTTCTTTAATTTCCTGGTTGACCCATTCATTCTTTAGAAGGATGCTGTTTAGTCTCCATGTATTTGTGTTCTTTCCAAATTTCCTCTCATGATTGAGTTCTCACTTCAGAGCATTGTGGTCTGAAAATATGCAGGGAATGATCCCAATCTTTTGATACCGGTTGATACCTGATTTATGACCCAGGATGTGATCTGTTCTGGAGAATGTTCCATGTGCACTAGAGAAGAATGTGTATTCTGTTGCTTTGGGATGAAATGTTCTGAATATATCTGTGATGTCCATCTGGTCCAGTGTGTCATTTAAGGCCTTTATTTCCTTGTTGATCTTTTGCTTGGATGATCTATCCATTTCAGTGAGGGGAGTGTTAAAGTCCCCTACTATTATTGTATTATTGTTGATGTGTTTCTTTGATTTTGTTATTAATTGGTTTATATAGTTGGCTGCTCCCACGTTAGGGGCATAGATATTTAAAACTGTTAGATCTTCTTGTTGGATAGACCCTTTGAGTATGATATAGTGTCCTTCCTCATCTCTTATTATAGTCTTTGGCTTAAAATCTAATTGATCTGATATAAGGATTGCCACCCCAGCTTTCTTCTGATGTACATTAGCATGGTAAATTGTTTTCCACCCCCTCACTTTAAATCTGGAGGTGTCTTCGGGTCTAAAATGAGTTTCTTGTAGGCAAATATTGATGGGTTTTGTTTTTTTATCCATTCTGATACCCTGTGTCTTTTGATTGGGGCATTTAGCCCATTAACATTCAGGGTAACTATTGAGAGGTATGAATTTAGTGCCATTGTATTGCCTGTAAGGTGACTGTTACTGTACATTGTCTCTGTTCCTTTCTGATCTACTACTTTCAGGCTCTCTCTTTGCTTAGAGGACCCCTTTCAATATTTCCTGTAGGGCTAGTTTGGTGTTTGCCAATTCTTTCAGTTTTTGTTTGTCCTAGAAGCTTTTTATCTCTCCTTCTATTTTCAATGATAGCCTAGCTGGATATAGTATTCTTGGCTGCATGTTTTTCTCGTTTAGTGCTCTGAATATATCATGCCAGTTCTTTCTGGCCTGCCAGGTCTCTGTGGATAAGTGTGCTGCCAATCTAATATTTTTACCATTGTATGTTACAGACTTCTTTTCCTGGGCTGCTTTCATGATTTTCTCTTTGTCACTAAGACTTGTAAATTTTACTATTAGGTGACGGGGTGTGGACCTATTCTTGTTGATTTTGGGGGGGGGGAGGTTCTCTGCCCCTCCTGGATTTTGATACTTGTTCCCTTTGCCATATTAGGGAAATTCTCTCCAATAATTCTCTCCGATATACCTTCTGCTCCCCTCTTTCTTTCTTTCTTCTTCTGGAATCCCAATTATTCTAATGTTGTTTCGTTTTATGGTGTCACTTATCTCTCGAATTCTCCCCTCATGGTCCAGTAGCTGTTTGTCCCTCTTTTGCTCAGCTTCTTTATTCTCTGTCATTTGGTCTTCTATATCACTAATTCTTTCTTCTGCCTCATTTATCCTAGCAGTAAGAGCCTCCATTTTTTATTGCACCTCATTAATAGTTTTTTTTTATTTCAACTTGGTTATATTTTAGTTCTTTTATTTCTCCAGAAAGGGCTTTCATCTCTCCAGAGAGGGTTTCTCTAATATCTTCCATGCCTTTTTTGAGCCCAGCTAGAACCTTGAGAATCGTCATTCTGAACTCTAGATCTGACATATTACCAATGTCTGTATTTATTAGGTCCCTAGCCTTCGGTACTGCCTCTTGTTCTTTTATTTGTGGTGAGTTTTTCCGCCTTGTCATTTTGTCCAGATAAGAGTATATGAAGGAGTAAATAAAATACTAAAAGGGTGTGAAAGACCCCAGGAAAATGTGCTTTAACCAAATCAGAAGAGACCCCAAATCATGGAGGGGAGAAAGGGGATAAAAAGAAGTTCAGGAAAAAGAAAAAAAAAATTAAAAAAAGAAAACAAATAAAGAAAAAATATAAAAAAGAAAATATATATATATATATTAGATAAAATAGTTTAAAAAAGTTAAAAAAGAAAAGAGTAAAATTTTAAAAAAATTTAGCAGAAGAAAAAAAATTCAATTAAAAGAAAAATTAAATTAGCTGCAAGACTAAAGAATTATGGGGAGAAAGCCATGAGTTCCATGCTTTGCTTTCTCTTCCTTTGGAATTCTGCTGCTCTCTTTGGTAGGTGAACTTGGTCTTGGCTGGATTTCTTGTTGATCTTCTGGGGGAGGGGCGTGTTGTAGTGATTTTCAAGTGTCTTTGCCGGAGGTGGAATTGCACCGCCCTTACCAGGGGCCGGGCTAAGTAATCCGCTCAGGTTCGCTTTCAGGAGCTTTTGTTCCCTAAACGCTTTCTGTAGAGTTCCGGAGGACGGGAATGAAAATGGCGGCCTCCCAGTCCCCGGCCCAGAGAAGCCAAGAGCTCGGGGCCCCACTCCTCAGTGCGCCCTCAGAGAAAAGACCCTAATCACTCCCGTCTCCCTGGCCTCTGGCCGCGCTCCGAGCTCACCCAGCCTGTGACCTGTTCAAGGTAACCCCGAGCTGAGAGCTCACTCCTCGGCTCTGTTTCTGTAGCCGGCTTCCCCAGTCTAATACCTGTGAACTCTATGACACTCAGACACCCCCGATCCTTCTGTGACCCTGCGGGACCTGGGGCCGCGCTGACCCCCCGTGGGCTTCACCCCAGTTTAGCCTCTGGAGCAATGTCTTTTAAAAGTCCTGATTTTGTGCTCTGTTGCTCTGCGGCTTGCCGGGAACCGGCCCCTCCCCCCACAGTCTATCTTCCCGTCGCTTTGGATTCACTTCTCCACCAGTCCTACCTTTCAGAAAGTGGTCGATTTTCTGTTTCTAGAATTGCTGTTCTTCTTCTCTTCGATCTCCCGTTGGATTTGTAGGTGTTTGCAATGGTTAGATAAGCTATCTAGCTGATCTCCTGCTACCTGATGTTGTCTCAGCCTGCTACTTCTCTGCCATCTTGACTCCTCTCCTTTTACTTGTTTTGTAGCAGTGCTCTCACATTACAGCCAAATGTGATCAAGGCCTGTGACTGTCCTTCTTCCTCAAGACTCTGCCCCTCTCAGATTTCAAGATCAGTTCAGTGCTTGCTGCTCCCTCTGCTAAAAAGCAGTTGGGATTATAAACCACCAATGAATGTTTTGTTCCTAGTTGAGCCAGCAGGGGAAACACTATTTGTTTGTTTTATTTAAGTACAATTGACATACTATGTTATATTAGTTTCAGGTGTATGACATAGTGATCTGACAAGTCTGCATTACTCATTGCTTACCATGATAAATGTAGTCACCATCTGTCATTATATAGTTATCATAATATTACTGACAGAGCATAATATCTATGCTCTACTTTTCATCTCTATAATTTATTTATTTTCTGACTGGAAGTTTGTACCTCTTAATCCCCTTCATCTGTTTTGCCCATTCTTCCTACCCATCTCCTCTCTGGCAACCGCCAGTTTGTTCTCTGTATATAAATTGTTCATTTTTTAAAAATTCCACATATAAGTGAAATCATATGGTATTTGTCTTACTCTGTTTGATGTATTTCACTTAACATAATACCCTCTAAGTCCATCCATGTTGTTATAGATGAAAGTTGTCATTCCTGTTTATGGCTGAGTAATAATTTCTCTGTATGTTCATGTATGTTGGGAGTGTGACCTCTTATTTCTCCATTCATCAATGGACACTTGAGTTGCTTCTGTACCTTGGCTATTGTAAATAATGCCACAGTAAAAATAAGTACATGTATCTTTTTCAAATTAGTGCTTTTGTTTCCTTTTGGTAAATATCCAGTGATGCAATTACTGGATCATATGGTATTTCTATTTTCTAATTTTTTGAGGAACCACCATACTGTTTTCCATAGTGGTTGCACTAATTTCTATTCGTACCAATAGTGCACGAGGGTTCTCTTTTCTCTATATTCTTGCCAACACTTGTTTGTTGTGTTTTATTTTAGCCATTCTGACAGGTGTGAGGAAATATTTCATTGTGGTTTTGATTTGCATTTCACTGATGATGGGTGATATTGAGTATATTTTCATGTGTCTGTTGGTCATCTGTATGTCTTCTTTGGAAAAATGCCTATGCAGGTCGCCTGCCCATTTTTAAAATTGAATTGTTTTGTGGTTTTGAGTTGTGTAAGTTCTTTATATATTTTGAATATTAATCCCTTATAAGATATATCATTTGCAGATCTCTTTTTCATTCACTAGGTTACCTTTTTGTTTTGCTGATAGCTTCATTTGCTGTGCAAAAGCTTTTTATTTTGGTATAGCCCCAATAGTTTATTTTTGCTTTTCTTTCTTTTGCCTAAGGAAACATATTTGTATATATGTTGCTAAGACTGATGTCCAGGAGATTATTGTATATGTTAAGAAACACAGTTCTTACTCATTCAACATCTAAGACCAAATTTTCCCTACACTGTATCTTTAGTAGGAACCCTATTCCTATAAATGGAGACTTGTTTACTATGAATAATGCCTTGTCATCCAAATTGAGGCTCTAGATTAAGGGTTATAAAATTAGATGCAGGCAGAGCCCTCAAGGGTCAGCCCTGATTTATATCCGTGTTGTGTAAAAGTGCATTTTTGTGGAAGACCCACCAGCATTTCATCAGATTCTTAGGTTGGTTACTCCAAAAAGTTTAATTGCCATGGGTCTAGACTCCCTATATCTCTTCTCATCTTCTGCCCCCACCCTCTCCCAATTTGACATCTGATTAAGATCATCCACTCTAGAATTGGAAACACGGGAATTGAAAGACTTATTTATTTATTTATTTTGCCAGTTAATAGCTGTGTAACTAGGGTGCATTTCTTAACTTCTTTGCACGCAGTTTACTCATTAAGTGGGAGGTAACTAATTGCAACCGCCAAAGCAGGTAGGATGTTAAATGAGATACAACATTGGTTCTAAATTTGAGAGTCCATCAGAATGACCTGGGAGGGTTTGTTAAAACAGAAATTACTGGGTCCTATCCCCAGAGTTTCTGATTCAGTAAGTCAAGAATGGGCCTGAGGAATTGCATATCTATCAGATTCCAAGGTGATGCTGATGCTGCTGCTAGTCTGAGGACCACAATTTAAGAACCACAGCTTCCCTTCTGAAACAGCCATGGAAATAGTCATTAGACCATTTCTTTGCCCATCACCTTGCTTACCAGGGTAAATTCTATTGCATGTTGCACAGGGCTTCATTACATCACCTAACATCAAAAGTTACAGCTCAGAGTTTCAAAGCTGGCATGACTGCTGGGTTCTACCCAGCCCTAGTAGTTAGGAAGAAAATGGGTTTTCACAGTTTTCAAGGAACACTGTCTAGTAGAAATATAATGCATGACACATATATAATTTAAAAATTTCTAGTAGCCACATTTTTAGAAAGGTAAAACTAATTTCATAGTATATTTACTGTGACCTAAAATATTACCATATGATAGGATATTATCATATTAACATGTAATCAGTGTAAAAAATTGAGATATTTTACACATTTGTGTTTTATACTAGGCCTAGAAATCTGGTGTGTATTGTACATTTCCAGCACTTCCCAGTTCAGACTAGCTGCATTTCAGGTGCTCAGTAGTCACATATGGCTAGTGGCTGCTACACTGCATGGCACAATTTTAGAGTATTTGTGAATGGTAGAGATCCAGATTGTTTTATACGTGTTCTTAGAGTGTACTGGGCTTTTTGTGCTACAGATTCTTCTGTCATAAGACTAGCACAACCTCTCAAAAGGCCAGGTACCATTTTGTGAGACAGTGCAAGTCCTGGGTCTGGGATATTATAATAGAAAGTCACATGTTCATTCTCCCAGCAAAGAAACCATCCTTAGGGATCTTTTATGATGCTTCTAAAATATTCACATTTCCAAAATTAAGCTTTTCTTCCTTGAAATTAAATTCATAGCATACACATAAATCCGATATTCCAGTCAAGGCTAGGAATGATGAATTAACTGCTTTTCCTTCTTCCTAGGAGAGACTCTAGGAGGCCATTTTGAATAGAAATCTCCAGGCAAATTGCCACATATGTAAATGAGAGTCACCATCTTCCAATTCAACTTTTTCCCATATGGCAGCCTCTCGTGCTCATACCTAGAAAGGTAGTGCCTGGGATGAAAAAGGCTACCAACCCTAGAGATTTCCACAGCAGATGTGGTTGAGTACTAAATTAATGAAAATGCTTAGTCTAGGGATGCCTGAGGGGCTCAGTGGGTTAAGCATCTGCCTTCAACTCAGGTCATGATCTCAGGGTCCTGGGATCGAGCCCCGCATCACGCTCTCTGATCTGTGGGAAGCCTGCTTTCCCCCCTCTCTCTGCCTGCCTCTCTGCCTACTTGTGATCTCTCTCTCTGTTAAAGAAATAAATAAATAAAATCTTAAAAAAAAAAAAAGAAAAGAAAAAAGTCTTAGTCTAAATTTAGTTTGTATTCAGGCAACACTGAAACTTCTTTTAGTTAAGTATATTCATTTCTGCTCAAGTAGTCCTTAACTCATGAAACATTACCTTTGTAATGTTTCAGCTTGAAAATCATTTTCATTTTGTCTCTCCACTGCCAAGTGTTTAGGTTCTGTAACAGAATAGTTGTACTTTGTAAATTTTTCAGTCTACTGAAATCCCTTTTGAAGAGGTAACTATATTTCAGAAGTATATTTTATGGAGTATATTTTAATGTCAGATGCTTTGGATGTGCTATGGAATCACTGAAGTTATACCTTTAGTTGAGCATAGACATGACATGTTATATGTCTCTGACTTTCTCTACCGAAACCTCAGACCACATCAAGACATTTTTCAAATGCATGGCTTATCAGGGAAGGACAATATTAGGTTGAACCATATGAAACTATTGTTCTCCAGTGGTGGGTGGTGACATGTTCTGTGGAGGTTGGAAGGGGGAACTGTACTTGAGGGGACATTGGTCTAAGAATCAAGAGTTTAAGTGGATGTTAATCATTTATTTCCTTTACATAGTTTCATTTATTTTATAGTTATCAGTCCCTAAAAAAGTTGGTGTCACATGTTCCATGTTTGGGGAAATGTAGTGTCTTTAAAATGGACAGCTTATTGTGAAGCAATAAGAGACACTCAAGAGAGAAATCTCTAGGCAAAGCCATCCCCCATCATCCCCAAAGAAGCTGAGAAGCCAGGTATTTTTCTGTCAATTTTATTTGAAGGCAAGGTGCCTCAGCTGGCATCTGAGCTGCATTTCTATTTTTCTATAATTAGGAGAGTAACTAGTTGACTATTAAAAATAGTCAAATAGAAAATATTCTGGAAGCTTCTTCAGCAAGTGGTATTTTAGTATCTGAGAGATACTTTAACAAATGCAATAGATGTGGTTCTGAAGTTTTACATAAAATATTGTTTAAATTACAAATGTTAATTTTCATGATTAGAATTGAAAGGTTACCTTAAATTTTTTTTTTTTTTAGATTTTATTTATTTATTTGACAGACAGATCACAAGTAGGCAGAGAGGCAGGCACAGAGAGAGGAGGAAGCAGTCTCCCTGCTGAGTAGAGAGCCCTATGCAGGGCTCAATCCCAGGACCCTGGGATCATGACCTGAGCTGAAGGCAGAGGCTTTAACCCACTGAGCCACCCAGGCGCCCCTTACCTTAATTTTTAAATGATCTTTAATTAGCAGTGGTTACTCACTTAGCCACTCTGCTCTTTAATTATTAATCTCTCACAACTCTCTATTTTAGTTGTAAACAAGTATTTTAATCTATCCAAAGTGATGTTGTCTAAAATAATATTTCCATAATCTTGTAGTAAAACCAATGGAAATTAAATGTAAATTAAACCCTTTATTTTTATCTGCTTTGTAATTTAGATGTCAAAATATTACATTTATATAATAATCACTTTGCTCAAAACCTTTAATGGGACCATCATTGCCTAGATTTGCCTAAATTTAATCAACTTCTTATCCCACCACTTTCCCATAGACCCTTCTATTCAAACATATGAGTGTTTTCATGTCTCCCTCCCCTCCCCACAATTTGCAATACACACTATTCTATTCCTCAGCCAGAGACACTTAACCCATATCTTCTCTGGAATAAATCTTATTCTTTCTTCTAGATCCATCTCAGCTCTTCTCTTGATAGTGACCATTTCAGCTTCAGGTTGGATATTCCCTCCCTTAATCTCATAAGCCAGCTATCATCTGGACCTCAGCCATGCTACCATGAAGTGCTTTTTGGCAATTTGTATTCATGTCATTAATAACGCTACTCACCCTACCTACTTGTGATCTCTCTCTCTGTCAAGTAATACTCTCAGGTATTTCCCAAGACCCCACTATGTGCCACACAGTGGTGTTAGGGCTGAGGGTAGAGGGGTGAGCAAGATCATTTATCTTGATGGGCTTTGCAGTCTATCTGGAGGGATAACCTTTAAATGACACCAGTTAAAAAAAAATCTTACAAATATCTGTATAAAATAACAATCATAATAGATGCAATGAAGGAATGCACAGGGCTAGATATGAAGGATCTCATTTTAGAAAGGAAATAACCCCTACTCTGTTCCCCTTCTCTGATAAAATGGTTTTTAAGCTGACAATCAATGACAGGTTGGAGTTTACCAGGTCAGAGGTCTGGGAAAACTATTGAAGGTAAAACCAATGGCCAAGGCAAAAGTTTAGAGGCAGGAAAGAGCTAGGCTGACTGAGTGATAGGAAAAAGTTGCAAACTCCTTGTGGGCATTGCCATCCTTTAAATCTCTTTGTCCTACCACCATGCCTTTTCTGTTTGTATTGGGTTCTTACTTGCCTTTAACATAGTGATGTTGGTTACACTGGCATTTCTTGATCTGGGAATCAGGATATAATTTTCTATTCTGGTCATTTTTTTAACCCTGGGAATAAGGAGATATGATACTTTTTTAAAACCCACCCCTTCATCTCTTGACCAGTCACTATTTAGCACAGCAGTGGAATTTCTTGAGAATCCAAGCCCAAAGTAATTACTTCATTGTGTGAAAGCCTAACGATGATGTATAAATAGATTTTGTTTAACAGTTTTAAGAAAAGAAAGTGCATTGTTTATAAATGGTTACCAGATTGGATATATTTTCTTTATTCACCAAATTTTAGCAACAGCATTGTTTTAAAAGGAAGTGAGGAAAAGTACTGAGATTGCTTTTGGAGGTGCACCATATGTTCTCCCTGACAGTGACTGTGCTAGAAAAGAGCGTCCATATTTATTTGTATTTTCTAAGGCCATCTATAGGAATAGGTCATGTTCAATTAAAACAAACAAACACACCATGAAGTGCCACAATACTACTACTGTATGCTTACTGTTATTATAATTTATTTATTCCATTATAATTTATTCTTTGAAGAGATTACTTAAATACTTTGAGTGGCTCAGGAAAAGAAATTCTGCCTTGTTTTATAATCAGAGTTCTCACTCAGTCACCCATATTACATTGGACTTCTTGACATGTTTCTTAAACCCTTTGATAACTGCTCTGGGCAGTTAAATAAGAAACTTCCACAAGCTCAAAGCAAAGCATCATTTTCTCTTGCCAGTTTCAGTAAGGTTCACTCAGGTAAGAAATCTTTTTGATTTCTGTGTGCCTTCTGAGAAAGGATTCCTAATTCATATTGAAAACTTTAAATGGATCACTTAGATGGTTTTGCTCATAGAGAAGGAGGCCTTTGATGGATCCAAACATGAGCTTTTTCTCAAGACCTATGAGTTCTGAGAAACTCAAGAAGGCTTCAGGTCACAGCCAAGAGTGATAATGAATGGGCTGTGACAGTTGACAGGGTGTTGTGTGCTTTAGGAAGCACAGGAAGGCGCAACAGTTTTACTTGGGGGTCAAGAAGACTTCAAAGAGGAAGCAACAATAAGTAAATTTTGGAAGATAAAGTTCATCAGGTGTACAAAGTAGATGAGGGCTGTTCCAAGCAAAGAGAATAAAAGCACAGAAATTAGAAAGTAGTGCTTAAATAATTGCAGTCATTTGGAAAGGCAGTCGTGCAGAGCACATGTGGGGTAGGGTAGATTGGGGTAGACGGTAAGGATGGGAAAGAGCCAGGTCATGAAGGGCCTCATTCTTACAGAGCAATCTGAATGTGATCCCTCAGATAATGGGATTCACCAGTCAGGAGAATAATGCTCTTGCACACATTTTAGAAACATCACTTAGAGTAGGATTGACTTGACTAGAGGAGAGCAAGACTGAAGGCGTGGAAACTAACTAGAAGAATACTGTACTAGTCCATAGTGGAGATGACAGGGGCATGAATGAAATAGTGGAAGTGGCAGGAAAAGAATAGAAAATATTAGGAAGTATGGAGCGACTGGGTGGCTCAGTTGGTTAAACGTCTGCCTTTGGCTTAGGTCATGATCTCAGGGTCCTGGGATAGAGCCCCACATCGGACTCTTTGCTCAGCAGGGAGTCCAATTTTCCCTCTCCCTCTGCCTGCTACTAGCCCTGTTTGTGCTCTCTTTCCGTCAAATAAATAAATAAAATATATTTTTTTAAAAAGTAAATCACAGTGTAGCTGGTTGATTAGATACAAAACATGGGGAAGAAGAAGAAGTCTAGAATGGCATTTTTATCCACTTTGTCCTTGACGTGATTCTACATTCCTGTTTCTTAAAATCTTCCATTAGCTTATTCAGTCAACATGTATTGAGGGTCTATTATGTGCCAGGTGTCAAACCAAACATGAAAGATACAAATTCATTTATTTAACAAATATTTCATGGGCACCTGTTCTATGTCAAGCACTGTTCTAGACTCTCAGAATCTAAGAATGAAAGAAACTGACAGTCTTTTGAGACAAGGAAGAAACAAATACACAAAATGGAGGAATAAATGTTTCTCTTTTTTAACTTGACTGGCAGAAGGGGAGATGCCTTCTAAAGCAGCTACATTGAAGTGACTAAGCAGGGACAGAATTTTATATTGTTAGAAGAAGACAGTCTGTGAACAGGTAACAGAAATTCTGACAATAAAAACCAGAGCAAAGTTTCAAGCATCTTGGCATTCAAATGTTAGCAAAACAGGATATTGGTGATATTTGTGGGCACTTGCAAGAACAAAAGGACTCCAGAAGTTTACCTCAGAAAAGTGTAAGTGGTTATTTCTGATCAACATAACATATTTCTTATAACATATGGTTATTTCTTATAACCATAATATAAAGCAAAGTAGAAGGGAAAGCCATTCATGAGACCAGGGAAATTCAGTTTTACAAAATACGTACTTTCAAATTCTTGCTCTCAGGCAATTTACCTCTAATGCATAAATAGATCATAAACAAAATAAGTCAGTACATTATATAGTTTTTTAGAAGGTGGTATTTCAGAGAGAAATATAAAGTAGGGAATGCAAATAGGAAAGCTGTGTGTGTGTGTTAAGTGGGCTGATCAGGGAAGAACTCACTGAGACAGTGACAGATGCAACTAAGAAATTGTGCCTGTCTTCAAGAAGCTCAGTGTCCTGGACAAGTCAGACAAGTGTTGTCCCATTGTGAGATGTTCTATATTAGGGGAATGCACAAGTTGGTATAGGAGCTCATGTATCAGGCACCTAACCCAGTTGAGATGTGGGGGAATGGTTAAGGAAAGCATCTCAGATGAGATACCACCTTAGCTATCACCTGAAAGTTGAGTTAGAGTGAGTTGAGTAAGACAGAGGATATGAAAGATTTCAGTCCAGGAAGAAGAAGCATCATATACCAAAATGTAAAGGTATGATGGTTTGGAACTTTCAGGGAACTTCCAGTAGCTTAGTATAATTGGAGAACAGGGTATGTGTGGAGGAGTAACAGTGATGAGGAAGGAAGGACTGGAACATGGATGGAGTTAAACATCACAGCAAGGCATCTGGATTTCAAACTGAAGGCCTGTGTATATATAATCTCTGAAAGATTTTAAAGGTTGAAAGGATTTTAGGCAAACAAGTATTTGTTTTTAGAAAGATCAGGCTAATTGTTATGTTCAAGATGGATTAGAAGAAACTAGGGAGGAAAAGAATACTGTGGAGTTAGGGACACAAATTTAGAGGTTATTAGTAAGTTCAGGCAAGAAATGAGGATTATTTTAAGAAGTCAGAGCAACGGTAATAGTAGGCACATCCAGGAGCTATTTAGATGAGTTCTGTTGACAGCTCAAACTTTCAGGCCTAAACTCCATCTTCCCAACCTTTCCTTCAGCTGCCCAAGGCTAGAAACCCAGACAAACTCTTTCACCTCAAAATCGCAAACCTAATGAATTGGTATCCCTGTCACTGAGGGAGCTGCTCAGGAACCACTGGCTCCTGTAGTTTATGGTGTAAATCATCCTATTGAGCATGTACTGTGTGCAAGCATTGTGTAGAAGGATAGGAAAATGAGTAAAACATAGTACTCACCCTCCTGAAGTTGAGTGGGAGGGGGAGACAGATGGGCGAGCTGATAAACTCCATGAAGTGTATTATGGCAAGGGTGTAAGACACTGACTAATGGAAAGTAGGTGCTCAGTAAATATTTGTGACTTCAAGGAATAAAAAAAAATGGGCTGTTAGAATATGAAGGAAAGATGCCAAACTATGCTTGGGAAAGCTAGAGAAGGCTTCACAAAGAGAAAGCCATTTGAACTGGGTCTTAAAGAATGAATATGTGGTTGCCAGGCAGTGTAGGATGGCATTCAATTAAGACATGCATAGTCAGCTATGAAATTATTTTTCTTTTTAGAAATCTATTTTCAGTCCACAACTATACTCTGTTACCTAAATTCAGCCTTCTGATTAGTCAGGAAGGAAATGATTTCATTCTGAAGGCAGAGACATAAATAATCACAGAAAACCAAAAATATAAATGCTATTTATTCTGGTTCTTCTGTTAATATACAATTAACATTTAAAATAAAAATCCAGGGGCGCCTGGATGGCTCAATCGTTAAGCGTCTGCCTTCCGCTTGGATTGTGATGCCAGGGTCCTGGGATCAAGCCCCGCGTCCATCAGGCTCCCTGCTCGGCAGGAGGCCTGCTTCTCCCTCTCCTACTCCCCCTGCTTGCGTTCCCCTCTCTCACTGTGTCTCTTTCTGTCAAATAAATAAAATCTTTTTAAAAAATAATAAAAATCCAGGGGCAAACTTATTCTAATATTCAAAATGACTGAGGAAGCAGACTGAGGAGAGTCTAGGGAAGGCCTATGTCTTCTTTAAGTATCTGACGAACAGGACGCTAAGAGTTGAACCGAGAATCCCAAGCTCCATTTCATTCCACATCAGCCATGTCTTTCCTAGATGAGTCAAAAGTATTAAAACGGGCACTAAATGTTAGTAGCCCTGAAATGGTGCCATTTGGAGTCATAGAAATTCTTACAGGCAACATAACCACATGAATTGAGCCCAGGCTAGCAGATGACATAAAAGAGTTGGGGATGACCAAAGCTTAAAAGTTTCCACAGCCATAAGCTCCCACATCATTTTTTCTCTTTAGCTTATCACACTTAAAATAGGGCACAAATTCCAAACCAATTGCACCTTTCTGAGAAAGTGGTGGAAACTAGCCAGAGGCAAACATTTCATTTGGTTAACATTGAATGAGTCCTAAAAGCTTCTCTGAAAGCAGAATCAGTTATAGATTTGCATTTGCTAAAGATGTAATGTCAGAATTGGGTTTGTAGTCAGAATGTTAGTAACTAGTTCTCTAGCTGCTGACATTTAGCCAGAGATACACCATTGTGGCCTCAGAGCTAAAGGACAGGTACATACTCTACACTCAAGGCCTCAGTAAGAATTTAGGTCTCCTACTTGCTTTGGCCTTTCCTAGATTATGTAGGGAATACAGAAAGAAATTTAAAGTGTATTTCCAAAGAAGTCCCAACGAAGAACAATTAAATATACCAACTCCTTTCCAAATACTACCTAGTTTTGACTTTGCCACTCACAGGAAGTGTACCCAACTGGGATTGAAAGAGTTGGAGAACTCTCTGGAAGGTGTAGAGCTTACCCTGACCTTGGAGCAGTGGAGAAGGAGTTGGGAGCAACTTGGAGGGGGAAGGAAGGCATTCTAACTGGTAGAGAAATGGGGACAAGACAGGATAGGCATGGGTCAAAGATGAGAAAGGCCCTGAACAGGAAGAAAGGAGATAGTTCTGTTCAAGAGGAGGGTGCCTTGGAGTGCAGGAGTATAAGTAGTATAAATATAAGTAGGAATGGAGCCAAATTCTGAAGGTCTTAAAAGCTGCACAAAGAAATTAAGACTTAGTGTAGTAAGCAATGGGAGCCATTGTAGGTTCTTCAACAGGGCCTCAACATGGTAAATTATGCATATGTTTGGAAGATTGATCTGGCAGCATAGTAGAAAATAAATGAGACATAGAGGAAAGCAGTTTGCAGATTGTAGCGGTTTTTGAAATTATTGCAGTTATTTAATTCTAGTTGACCATGTGGTAACAATAAGAATGAGGAGGAAAGAAAATTAGTTTATTACCTCTCAGGAAAGGAAATTAGTTTATTACTTCCCATATCCAAATATCACTCCTTGAAAACGCTGGTGGTGATGGGGGGAACTGGAGAAAATTGGTGTTTCATTAGGAATCTCAGAGTAATTAAACAAGTTTATCCACTGAACAGTTGGGAAGATAACACAATTTTCCAGTGTTTCATAACCTGCATTTTTAAAAATGTCTGGCTTTGCATTCCTGTCAGTGGAAGCTTAGACAGGGAGCATAGAAGCTCTTGCCTATGGAATGCATATTTTCCAAGTCAGAGAAGAAAACTCAAATCCAGAGAGAAATGAGGTAGCTGGCATTTCTGTGATAGAGGGCTATGTCTTATAGAACCTGCTCTTACCTGGGGGCCAGGGTCCCAGTGCTATGTCAGATGGCATTTGAAGGACATGAATAGACAGATGAACCCTGCTAAGCAATATCTAAATTCTCTACAGGTTTACATTTCTTTTGACATAGCCACAGGACTTTAAGCCCATTGTGTGGTTATATTTTTTAAAGAGGTTCTTAACATCTTTTCGTCCCATGACCTCTGTCCTTACTTATTGGATAAACACCAAGTTAGAAGAGCAAATATCCACATTTCATTCTTATTTTTATGCACCACTTTTTTAAAATCCATGAACATATCCTATATTATAGCTGCCTGAGAATCTTCATCATATTTAAAAATAACTTAATTTCTACAATGCTCAATAATCTATTTCTTGTTTTAAGCATAGTATTAAACTATCAACAGTGAAAGGCTTGTGTCATTCATGGTGAAAAATCAAAAGAATGCTATTTTAGCATGCCTACTACAAAATTGTCATTGATTACCAAAATTCAATTTTGATTGATAGACTATTTATTTACCTATTTATCTATTTATTTATTTATGGAGAGAGAGAGAGAGAGAGAGCAAGAACAAGCAGGGGAAGCAGCCACCAGAGGCAGAGGGAGAAGCAGGCTCCCCACTAAGCAAGGAGCCGGATGTGGGACTTGATCCCAGGACTCTGGGATCATGACCTGAGCCAAAGGCAGACACTTAACTGACTGAGCCACCCAGTCATCCCTGATAGACTTTTTTAAAATAAAATTTTCTAACTGAAATTAAGGAATACCGATTACCTATATTTTGATAAACCCTTAATATAATTTTCCTTTTCCCACAAATATTTGAGTATCTCCTCTATTCAAGCAACATACTTATTGTTGGTGATGCCAGCTTTAGAGGAAGAGGTGACATCCCTCACATACAGGGCTGATCTCAGTTATCTGCACTGGATCTTATTTCCTCCCATTTTTCTGGGGTCCCTCAAGGATTAATTAACTAAATCCTTCATTTGGTCATTAAAAAAACATTTCTGAGCCCTCTGCTAGGTCTGGAGTATGCTACTTAGTGGGAAAAAACTGTGTTGGAGGAGGTCATTGTGAGGAGGATGTGACTTTTGGTTGCCTGAGAGTTGGACCCAGGTCCAACTAGAGGACCCTAACCTTTTCACCTGTCCTTGGAGCGTGTATTCCACCTCACTTCTTTGCACTAGATTCTGTTTTAGGGATATAGGCCTTAAGATAGTAAGGTGTTTTTGAGACCATCTGGATGATATACATGACTGAATCCAGCTAAGGCCTCTGTATAAACTTCTGGCGACCGGTGTGGAGATCTGCTTACCTTGCAACCTCCACAGCAAGAATCCTATGTTCCCTTACTTACTTTTTACTGCTTATGAAAACTGCTACCTACCAACCTGGAATGATCTGCCTCTTTCTTTGGTCTTTCCTTGACCTCCTTGTATGGGGGCCAGTTTGCAAACCAACAAATTACCTGCTTTCTAGTCTATCTTCTGCCCTTCCATCTCAGCAGACTCCTCCTCAGCCCATAAGTCAGTTGCCACTCCACCCCCTGCCATGTGCCCCATATGAGACATAAACATCTACGTAGCCCTCCTTGGACATCCACTTCTCCTTTTCAGTCCTTATTCCATGACACTGTGTTCTCCTGTTCCTGATTTTTGCATTTCAGACAATTCCATCTTAGCCTTTTTGGTGGATTCCTCTTCTTTCTTAAGCAGTGTTTTTATTGTTCTTGTTTTGTTTTATTTTGTTTTCAAACCCAAACTTCAGTCCTCAGCCTTTTCTCTGCTGGATTGGTACCTAATCCCTAAGGATCTCATTCATGCCTTTGGCCCTGAATTTCCCTGAACTCCAGACCCATATTTCTAGCTGTGTTCTCAGAACAGAGACATAAAATGGGGATCTCCAAATTCTTAGTGTCTAACCACGTGAATCTCCTTCCCACACTCTTATTTCTTATAATCCACTCAGTTCCACAGACCTGCCTCTTCCTCTAGCTTGTATAGTTCTTATCACATTGCCCTGCAGCAAGTTCCCATCAAGTTAATCTTGGAAAGCAGATCTCACTGTCTTTCTGTGAAAGACAGAGCTAATAATCCCAACCACATGGAGTTACCATGAAGATTAAATGAAATTATATGTAACATTTTATATAGTACCTGACTCATAGCAGACATTCAGCATATGTTTTTTTCTTTTTCTTTCTTCCTCTTCTCTTCCTTTTCCCATCAGACTGTGAGCAACCTGAGGATATGTTCTGCACGTGTGTAATTATTTAGTGAATCATAGAGCCTATAAACAAGGACCTAAAAAACAGACCCTCTAAATCTGTGTTTAAAAAGCCTTGAGGCTGGGGCACCTCGGTGATTGAGTTGGTTAGGCATCTGCCTTTAGCTCAGCTCATGATCCCAGGGTCCTGGGACCAAGTTCCACATCAGGCTCCCTGCTCAGTGGGGAGTCTACTTCTCCTTCTGCCCCGCCCCCTGCCACTCATGCTTGTTTGTACTCTCTCTCACACAAAACTAAATAAAATCTTTTAAAAAAATAAAAACCTTTGAGGCTGCCAATCTTTAAGCCTTTTGTATTCCTACTGTCAGAAGTACAAAGAAGTACAAATTTAGGACAAATTCTGTACAGTCATTGCAGTAAATATTCATTAAGGGTTTTATGTAGCATGTGTTTTCACATGTATTGGGAACAGACCGCCTGTATTAGTGCATTCAGAACACAATGCACAGCCCACATTTCTTACATTCACCAGAGTTCTCAATCTGCCTATTGTACGAGCTGAAGGATTTCTTATCCTTAATTTTAGTGGATTCTTATATTTTCATCAGTTTGCATTACTTCGGATGCCAAGGTATAAATTATTTTTGGTAAAATATCATTGTGCTGTTGGGGAAAAAAATCAGAGCACTGAGCACTCAGAGCATACTTCCTTCATGAGCAATTATTTGTTGTATTTTAGCATTCACTATGACAATGTGGACAAGTATGGCTGAATTGTGACCTCATGCTGAGACAAAATAATGATTCTAGATCCCTGCAGCTTTTAAGCAGGTATTTTCTGATTCTGTAGAGATCTGTCTATTCAGTGTTTTCCTAATTTAATTGTTGTGTGGTGTGTAGTGGTTAATTATGTTCATCTGCTTTGAGCAAATAAGTCTACTCGTTTAAGAAGGCAGGTTGTAAGCTGGTGAGTCATAGAGCTTCCTTTGACAAAGAGAAAGTACGTCTAAAAGAGAATTAGTGACAATTGGGGGCACACACAGTCAATAGCAAGGGCATGGAGAGAAGTGTATAATAGTTCTCTAGCCTCAAAAGAAGCTAAAAGGAATAGATCCAAAGCTTTGGGTAGCTTACAGGTCAGAAGTGTAAACACTGAAAAAGGCTACCCTGAGCTTTATTTAGTTAAATGATTTGGACAAGCCATTTAAACTTAGATTTTTTGCCCTTGTTTTCACTTGTTTTGTGAGGATTGTGCATCTTATAAAAAACATGTAAATGTAAATTGTATTTGATTTGTTACTCTAGATTCAGTATGGAAATATTAATGTGCATGAGGAAAATTTAATTCTGTTTTTCTTAGATTATCACTTGTTTATTTGTGGACCCTCGATTGAAGGTATCTTATATGCTGGGCCCAGGGCTGTGAAGATAACCTGCAGCTTTACCTGCAAGGAGCTCTGCGTATCATGTGTGAGGGGAGACACATGGACCAACACAATGATGAATGTTGTGTATTCCAACAAGGGGGGGATATAAAACCTGAAAGAGATGCCTGACCCCTCCTGGAGGGTTACAGAAGACCCTTGGAGGAACTGACATCTAAGTGAAAAGGTAAAGGATATATATACGGTCACACATCAGGGATAGGGAGAGGAACTGGTGTTTCCAGAAAAAAGGAGCAGCATCTGCAACGATCCGGGGAAGAGAGAGAAGAGAAAGACAGAGAGATTGATTGATTGAGATTGACTGAGTTGCAAGTCCTTCCTTCCTTCCATATTGAGGGGTCTGGAACATGTCAACAAGACTGAGTGGGAGGACCCAGAGAGAAGGCCAGGATAGTAAGAGATAAGGAACAGAAGGGCCATGCCTGAAGGCCTTATAACCAGTAGAGAAAATTTATCTTTATTCTGAGTTTAATGGAAAGTCACTTAAGAATGGTAAATGATGGATTAGATTTGCATTTTCTTAAGAATATTTGGCAGCAGATTGTAAAATGGATTGCAGGGGAATGGGAGTGGAAGTTGGAAGACCCAGTGGAGAAAAGCATCCTGAAAGAAACAGTGGGATTAAGGGAAAGTGGCTAAATTCTAGATCTTATAGGTCTGATGGTCAGGATTTTGTGACTTAGTGCCAGTGAGGCAGTAAGAAGAGTCACCATGGTAGAGACAAGAAATGGGACAGGTTGGGGGGCATTGGCAGGAAGATGAGGAATTTAGTTTTAGATTGCTGGGTTCAGGTCAGGGGTAGTTGAATTATAGGTTGGCTGAGAGTCATCAGCAAGAAAATGGAAATGAATTCCATGTGAGCGGGTATAATTATGTAGAATGAAAAGAAAAGAGACCAACAGCAAGTATCTGGGGGACACTGATATTTAAAAGAAGAGTCAAGAAAAAAGATGCCTAAAAAGGTATTGGAAAACAAGGGTCAGAGGAATACCTGGGGAAAATGGGGTTATAAAGCAAGGGGAAGAGAGAGTGTTGAGGTGGGGATCTTTAACAGTGTGTCACATGCTGCAGGGAGTTCAGACAATGGAGCAAATGAGACATGTCTGCTGGATTTAACAACAAAAATGTTGGTGACTGTCAAAGAGCACAGTTTCACTCAAAGGTGTATGTGTATGCAAAAACCAGACTGTGGTAGATTGAGGAGTGAATGAAGCCAAGAAAGTGGAGGCAACTCTTTATCATAAAGTCTTGATGGCAAGAGGAAGAGAGAGCGTGAGAGCTAAGATCCCCACTGCTGCCTTGGACAATTTGCATTAACTCACTCGAGTGCCTTCCTAAGGACTAGCCTTTATGGACTGAATAATTTCCCCCCACAACTGCTTGCCTGTTCATGGCAACATTGGTCTCCCCCTACCGCCTGAATTATGCTTCCAAGGTCTTGTCATTTTTCCTACTTGTTCTCTCCCTCCCAAGTTAAATTAGGATGAGGGAGCCCCATCCAGAGAACAAGAGTATATTATAAGGAAAAAAGCACTTTTGAAAATGCTACTCTTCATATATGATGACATTCTTTGGCTAAGCTATTGTGTCAAATCTGAGATCCTGAATGTGGCATTAATGTAGGAAGAAAGAGTGTTATTAAGATCATATTTTAGTTATATTTTAGAACAGAAGTAATACTAAGAGTAAGAAAAAGCCATTCCACCATCAAAGCAAATCTGATCATTCTAAATGTTTTTTTTATCTTGAGATAGTGAGCTCTGTCACAAATGATTGGAACATGCATATGACTGCATAAATCAGTTTCTTCCATCAGTGTTTTCTCATGTCAGTGTAATTGTAAGTCAAATCCTAGGGAGAAGGTTTTTGTAGATTGGGCATAAATGTCCCCTTGGACTTAAATTCTGCTGGGATTATAAGTCAGGACAGTCGTAAATAGCCCAGGGACCAAGACAACCAGCTAGGAGATGTTGCTGATCCTGAGCACAAGGTAAACAAGTCCCTAAGTGAGAGGGATGTTTGTCCCTGGGAAAGGTTGAAGAAGCCTGTGGAATCCATGGAGAAGAGGGAACTTTGCAGTTAATGAAAGATAGCATCAGAAGGAAGGAGGGGAGGGGATGTGGTGGAACACATTATTCTCACAAGTTGGAGGGAACCCAAACCAGGAGGCAGCAAAATCTCTAAAGGGGAAAAGGAATTCAGGCAGAACTGTGGATTTCACTCAGCCTTGTAAACAGTGTAGGATAAATTGCCTGCATGGTCCCTGAAGCAAAGAGTACGAATAAGCTTGAAATACTTTGATGCTTATATGGAACCACTGATTGAGACCCACAATAGTACAGACAGAAAGAAAAGTTTAAAGTCCCCAAAATGCCGGGTTTATCGAACCAGGTAGGATTTTTTCCTGTTCCACAATTTATTGGGTTCTCTGACTTATTCCTACGTTCCTCGTGTCCTCATGAACATTTTCATGGCATATGGTATGCCCTGCTTTATCAAACTACTTCTCAATTCAAAAACTCAGTGATCCAAGCTGTGGTTACATATCTTCCAGTCTGACTTCTTTTTGCTTACTTTTCTAAGCAAGAGAATATTTGTTATAGCTTCCATGATGAAACAGAGCATTAGAAAATCCTTAGAAGCCCTCCAATTCAGGTAGTTTCCATCTAGTTTTTAGATGGTGCCTGTAAAATCACTGTGGATCAGTTTTCCTCACAGGTTTAAGGGCTCTAAAGTTCTTCTGGGAGTTGAGGGAATTTGTTTCTGCGTGATTGGTCTGTCTTTCACTCCCTCATTCATTCTACAAATGTTACTAAGCCATCCTATGTGCCAAGAACTGGGGGAAAAAAAATGAAACTTTAAGGTTTGCAGAGCACTTTCAAATGTATTATCATTCCAACTTTAAAATAAATGTGTGAAGCATATGATCATGCCATTCCCCTGCTTATGAGCGCTCAACAGCAATCCCCAGCTATGCGATAATGCATGAACCTAATGTGGCATTAGGTTTAAGCCCTGGCTGTCTGGAACCATCTCCCACCAGTCCCTGGAAGAGCTATAACTAGTAATCTTCTTGTCTTAGGGTTATCAGCAGGAGGCTTACAGTCAGATCCTCAGAGATGGAGGTATATGGGGTAAGATGGAAAGGAGGAGTGGCCTCCTCACACAAACTCTTTGTCCTCTCCACCCTGTAAATGTGCTCCAGAGGGTATCTAGCTACAGGCTCTGATGTGCTGTTCAGACACCAGGTGTCACACCAGGAATGGAAGGCTGAGACATTTCAAAAGGTGGTCCTTTGGAGGTTTCTCTTCCTGCCTGTGTGTTATGTGCTAATGACATGGAACACTATACAGTTTCCTCAAACGTGCTAAGCCCTCTCAGACCTCCTGCCTTTGGACTTGGTGTTGCTACTGGAATGCTTTCTTCATCACCCATACCTATAGCAAACAGCCGGCTCAAGCATCTTCCACTTAGGAGCAGACTTCCTTCTGACTTCCATTAGAGCTAGTTTTATAGCTAGTAAGTTCTAAGAGCAGTTTGTTCCCACTTCTAGCCGTTCAGCTGAGGCTGGGCATGACAGCTGAGGCATGACACCAAAGTGTGCATTTATTTCTATTAAGTGAAAATAATCACCAGAACATTTAGAATCAGATAACAAAAGCAAATGGTTAATATTATTTTAGCTTGCCTACCAGTTGTTTTCATACATATATCTTTTATGTGAGTAAGCAGAGCATGTAGACCACATCAGAAGATGGAAGACAGAGCAAGAATTCAATTCAATGTGTAAGGAGTATTTTTTTTTTTCCTGTTCTGTCCCCTACCCCAACAAAAATCTGTGAAAACTTTTTTGGTTTATAGATTTATGTTGGCTGACTCTGAGTGATTGAGATAATAGAGGTTCAATAACCATTTTTACTCTGCAATCTTGAGATGATCATCCTTTGGGTTATAATTTAATTTGGGGGAAGAAGGGCACAAAAAAGATGTTCCTTGCATCTCAAAAAGCATCTTCTTAGAAAAAAATCTCCCTTTCTACCCCATCTAAATTTTCAGTCACATTTAATTCTTTCTATCCCCTTTTCCTACTTGATTTTTTCTATTCACTTAAATTATCAAACCTACTATCAATTTTACTTATTTATCTTGTTATTATCTGTCCTCCTCTAATATGTAAACTTCTTGAAAGATTTTTGTGCTTTGTTTACTCTTGGATCCCAAGAGCAAAAAACAATACCTGGTATATATAATAGGTGCTCAATAAATACTTGCTTAATGAATGAACACCTTATCTTTTCATCAGAAATGAATCTGCTGCAAGAAGGGGTTCCCTGTGCATCTTGCATGTGTGTCCCTATGCTCCCAGGCTGTCCATGGGGCTGAAATATCTTTGTGCCCACACTCCAGAAGCAGACCCTTGCTCAGTATATACAGGTTCAGCCTCAGGCATGTCAGTGACAAAGGGGGCTCTGTAGAACCTGGGTCCATAGTTAGGTAAGAGAGCAATACCTTGTGCTCTTGTCTCCATTTTCAGTAAATGCATGTTTTATACTGGTCTAGGGCATACTATAAAGTTTAAACCCTTGGTTATTTATTTATTCCTCAACCTGCCTTTGTGAGTAAACATTTTCCTAAATATTTCTATAAAAATGACTATTTTTGAATGAAAGGAAGAGAGGAGTAAAGCATAATAATGAGGTTGTAGAACTTAAAGCCTGATTTCTTTTTAGTTGAAGCCCTGATTCTGCCACTCATTTACTTTGTGACCTTCCTCAGTTTCTTTATCTGTAAAATGGGAATAATAATGTTACCTATCTCGTGGAGTGCTATGAGGGAATACATAAAGCAATAAAAGGTTGTCTGACACACAATGACTCTGTAAGTATTGGTATTTAATACTATTTATTATTATTCCTGCTTGAATAATGATCTTGAGCTAAACCAGTTTACTTTTATTACTAGTGGTAAACATGTAGACACATTCAATGTTACTGCAACTGATATTATAGTAAATGAATTTGGCATTTTATTAGCCAGTATTCCTTCTGGACTGGCATTTATGCATGTGTACCACAAAAATGATGTTTATAATGATATGTCTGGGTCACTGGGAGATCTTGAATTATCTTCTGAAATATCAGGGTTACTATAGCTCTGGGGTTGAGTAGATTTTATTATAGAAAGAAACTAGAAGCTACTTTTGTGAAATGTAGTAATCCAGAAGTAGCAGTGTACAAAAACGCTTCAATAAGTTTATATTATTGAATGCAAGGGATAAGTAGTACAAAGACTACTCCAAATATAAGGAAATGAAGACAGTTGGACAGGAAACCAACAATATGCTGTGCAGCTGAGCAGCTCATCCTGGGAGTCCAGAGGTGCTGGCTAATTGGGCCAACACTGGATGATGTGAGCAAATATACAGAGGCCTCAGTTGTTGCTTGACACATCCCAGTCTGACTTTCCTAAATCATTCGTTTTATTTGGAACTCCAAATCCCTCCAGCATATTCAGGATGCTTTATAAATCAGATGGCGCTCACCAGCAGTCTTTGTTCTTGATCTGTATTTCCACCGTTACTGCTTTCGTTAAGACACATTACTCGGTCCCTAACGTGCACAGTCTTTCTTTGCAAAGGGGATAGCCTGAGATAAGTAAATACTGCCTTTGAGGGAAACAGCTGTGTGAGTTCTTCCCTTCATGGGTCTTCACTGAGGTCATGGGGGAGACTTAGATGGGGTTAGGTGAAAGCAGAACAGTAGAGGTTGAATAAAGAATGGAAAAGGGATTAAATTCACGAAGGCAAGGAGAGTAGATGGTAAGCAGAAAAAAATGGGAAATTTTGAAACTTCAGGAGCCAAAAGTTGTAAATGATGTTTGCTTCATGTTTGCATATACAATATTAGTTACCAATAATAAGCAATGTAGTGTTACTAAGATCTGGAGGCTTAGAGAGGTTGTCTATGGCCACAGAGGTAATATTTAGGAGGTAGAGATTTGAATAAAGCTCTATCTGAATCCACACCCTGTGTTCTATGGCACATAGACTTAGTTAAATGGGGCAGGCAGATAACTGAGGAGAAAGTATTAAAAAATGTCAACCATTCACAAGAGTTTAGAATCATAAGGAATAAGCTATATAGTGCATAAAGAATGATAGCTTTTTTTGGAATGGAATTTTTAAAGGAGCAAAATTTTAAATGCTTTAATGCTATAACTTTACTCCAATATTAGACTTTTAATGGAACATTAGTCAGACATCATGTTGAAAATACTGGAATAGAGTTACCATGGACTGAAAATGATTGAAAGAGTATACAGCAAGGGCCAAATGGGGACAAGTAAGGAGAGGAGAGGAGGGGAACAGGAGGGGTATATGTGTGTGTGTGTGTGTGTGTGTGTGTGTGTGTAAGAGAGACACAGACGGAGGGAGGGAGGGAGGAAGGGAGGTGAGTGTGTGGTGGAGGAGGAGAGGAAGAGAGTTGCATGCTAACACTAATTCTAAGCTAAGACCGTTTCCATGGCTAGAAGATGAACAGATATGATATTTGTAGCAGGGAGAACAACTCTCCACCCACTCCCATACCCCACCCAGGTTGGATCTGAATAGTGCTTTTTGTCCATCTCTAGCTTATTTTCCACAAAAGAGCTAGAGTAATATTTCTTAAACATAAATTCAATTATTTAATGGCTCTGCTTAAAGTCCTTCTGTGAATTCCCACTGCACTCAGAATAATACCCAAACTCCTACTAAAACCTGCCAAGCCCTACATAATCTGTCCCTGCGCACCTCTAACTCCATTCTCTGCACCACAACACTCTGACTTCTCTACTCTTATAAGCTGAGACTTTTCCTGCTACAGGGCCATTGTACATGCTACTTCTTTTGAGAGAATATTCTTCCCAACACACTTCAATACTTGAATATGATCTCATCAAAAAGGCCTTCCCCAACCACCCTATCTTAAGTGACTTTCCCTTGTTGTCTATCATTTCACCACTTTTATTCTCTTCTTAGTGCTAACTGTAATTGTAATTATGCATCTTGTTTGCTCATTTGTTTTGTGTCTTTTTCACTAGATTGTAAGCTTCATGAGGGTAGGAACCATATCTGCTTGCTATGTCTAGTGATAAGGGACTCAGGCCTCCTTACAGTGTTCTGGGTGGCAAAGACACTACTTAAGAATGGATCTTATCTGAGATAAAGAAAAGCAGTCAGTGCTTGCAATGCTTTGATGAGGTCTTCATATAGTCAGATGTGACTAGGGGTTCAGTGAGCTCTGTTGCAATAAAAAGGAGTATTACTAGTAATTATCTCTTTAAAAAGGTGGACGTGTAGGCACAGTTTTGAAGTAGAAGGATGAACATGGAGGAACTACTGTACTCTGCTTACCATTGAAGGCAGGGTTAAACTGAGGTAAATGGACTTTGAAAATTGAGGTATGGTCTCTAAACATTGAGCACTGTTGTTTATTCATGGAAGGGCTATATGTTTGTGGAAGAAAGTGTATGTGTATGAGTTTCTGTGTGTCTAAGTCTGTATACACACACACACACACGTGGGATTTAAGAGCTACCCACTGGATAACCAGAAGAGAGAGAAGAACAATTGTTCTCTCACAGATGGAGAGATTCTGAAGAGAACTGGTCCTAGGAGACGCTGAGCTTCCCCCACAGCCTTCCCTCCAATACCCACCCACACTCACCCCCTCCACACACACGCTTTGAGCATTCTATCCTGAGTAACTCAGGTTTTGGGAAATGTGGTACTAAGGCTTGAGTCTGTATGTTGTAGCAACTGGGATGGAACCTAGGGGACTTTCAAAAGCAGAGTGAGACCTGGCATTGACTTGAAATGGCAGCCTTTCCAACAGGAAAAGGCAGACTTCAAGCAGAGCCAATTCTAGAAACTGGCATTTCTCCCTGAAAATGTTTCTTTCTTTCTTTCTTCCTTTTTTTTTTTTTTTTAAGATTTTATTTACTTATTTATTTATTTATTTATTTATTTGAGAGAAAGAGAGAGTGTGAGTGAGCAGGGGGAGAGCAGAAGTGGGGGTAGAGGCAGGAGAGGAAAGAATCTCAAGCAGACTCAATGCTGAGCACGGAGCCCAACACCGAACTCAATCTCATGACCTGAGCTAAAGCCAAGAGTCTGAGGTTTAACCAAATGAGCCACCTAGGCACCTCAAGAATGATCCATTTTTTTAGTCGTGCTACTATTTCCTTTGGGTTGTGAGAATAGTCTGGTCTACTAATACAGTGTAAAATATTTTATCTCATTTTATAAATCCCTCAGTTAACCCCCCAGTCCTCTAATGTCATCTGGTGTATGCACATGGTCTTATGAAAGTGGTGTTGTGGGGAAGAAAGAATGTGACCTTCCTCACGTCCCAATTATACTGAGCCCAGCATGATGGCAAGTTTTCCACTGAGGGGCCTGAAGTTCAGACTCTTGCAGAAAAGTGAGTAGATTTGTGGTGGGGGGGGTTGCTGTGAGCTGCACATGGAAGGGGAACTTAGCTTGGAGAAACAGCAGTTGCTTAGGCAGTGGACGAGAGATAAGACCTCTTATCTCCACAGATACACTAGAACAATATATGTGACCCTTCCCTTGCCACCCTGTGTCCCACTGATCATAAGCATCACCCAGGGTTCTTGTTACAAATACCAATTCTCTGGTTCCATTCCTGAGGTCTGGAATATTTTCCAGGCATCCAAGTGAATCTGATTAGGGAAGGGTGGAATTCAGTGCCTCAAGGCTAGGGGACTTTTGTAGGGGCAGAGGGAGGCTGACATTGGGGTCACTCATTATTGACCCTGCTTCAGAGAGGATGTGTAGAAAAAGTGATTAAAAATCCTCCCTAGGAAAGAAGACTGTGTACCACCTTACTGAAAACAGTAAGAGAAGAACCAGGCTTTCAGTGGGCTCTATTTCTTTATTTATAAACCAGTCTTCGAACCGTTCTGAACTTCTTAGACAACACAAATTCATCTCAAATTGTGCAATCTGTTACCTTGGCAAAACTGACAAGTCCTAATTTTCATTCGTAAATGTTGCTTCTAATTATCTTACTTAACCTGGAGAGCAAGAACCATTGTGGCAGTGGGTGTGGGCAGGGATAGGCCCGCAGATTTTTTTTTGAAGCAGTTTTACTTTCAGAAGGAAAGAGTATGAAGTTACCCCTTAGAACAGATCATACTCAGAATGTTCTATTGTATGGCAAACTTGTTCCTTTATTATTATTTTTAAATCACTTTCTTCCTCAATAACCAAAGTAGCACAAAATTAATAAAAAAGCAAAATTGATAACACTGATGCCTCTACAATCCTGTAGCTTCCACACAACTTTTAATTGGGAGTATGTGAGAAAATATATATACATTAGTACACACACATACACACGCATATTGAGAGACTGCTGATAATGATCTAAAATAGTGGAGTTCTTCTAGTCCAAAATTTACACTACATAATAATACTGCAACACACTGCCATGCTTTAAATGGCAGCAGAGGCAAATTTTTCACTAATTGCACATTTTAGGACAGCATATCTGTGCAGGTCTTATAGTGTCTGGGGACGTTTTTGATATTAATAGGTCAATGTGGTCTGACTTAAGTGAAGGTTATAGATTAAAAAAGAAAAGAAAAGAAACCTTCAGATCCTCATTACCAGTCCTCATCTCTCTTAGAATTTTAGAATGACGAAGATAGACCTTGTAAAAATGGTGGATCTTTATCCCAATTGGGTTACTAGAAGGTATCACCTGCGCAGTCAACCAAAGCATCCATTGAAGCTCCACTATTTAAGATTAGAAAATATTTGAACAAGAAATGATCCATTTGCCATGGGAAGATAGGGCATGTTGATGCAGTGGGCTCTGTAGGCTAAAGAAGTTGTGTTTATGCTGTGGGCCATTTGTTTTGAAAATTAAATGACAATTCTTACTCTGAACAAGTTGTAGTTTGCTTTGTTTTGTTTTTAGGGGAAGCTTGATTTTTTCCATTTTCCAAGTCTGTGCTCACACGTATGCCTCATTTCATGGATAAAGACCCCAAGTTCAGTGCTTGGGTGACCACAGTATCATGGCTCCCAGGACCACTAATCTTCCAGCAGTGACATAACTTGAATGTCCACAGTTTTTAATAAAAAACCACATCCTGGAATGCTAATGCAAAGTATTATGTTAACATAGAACAACTAATTATCAGAGATCTGTAACATTCATGGAGTCTATAATAACATGTATATTAGCAATTTAGTCTCTTTATGTTTTGCAACCTAATGTGGGTGAGCAAACATCTGACATCTGGGAGCCTTAACAGAATTCTGTGCTAAAATTATAAGACTATGAAACTGAATAAAGGAACATGCTTACATGACTGCTAGGAGTTATTAACTGCCGAAAACAGAACTAAGTGAATATTTTCCATATGCTAATTTCCACTGACAGAAAGTATAGATATAAAATAAAAACCTCTTGCTGTCTCTTAGAATGTTTCTCTTAGTAACAGCAATTATCACAAAGAATTCTACAACAGTAGTGGTATTATGACTATAACATAAATAGAAAAAAAAAAACCAAGAGGCAAAAATACATTACAGACTGCATCCTAACACATATTTGTCTTGCTATTAAAAGTTAAATTCTTCCAGTACTTTTCCATGATGACTTAATTCATCAATAAATGTGATTCCCATTTGTTAAAGTGAAAACAAAACATTTAGCATATTTTGCCTCCAGTTTTAGGAATGTTCTACATTAAATCTAAATTGACATTTTTTTTTTTAATTTGGTGTTTCCACTTTATCTTTTAAATATGGAGAATATCTTCTAAGTAGTTCAGACTTAATTTTGCCAGTTTCTTCTAGCTCAGTTGGTTTCACGGTTTTGTAAGAGAAATGAAGTGCAAGAGTCCATATCCAGCACCCACTGTGAGGCCGCCTCAGATGAGTTCTGCCTCAGGTGTCCAACAGAGTGAAATGAACTGATCCACCTTGAAGAAGTCTGCTCCAATTTGTCAGGTGGTTTGTGTGAAATTCTGCCCCTCGAGGTTTGCACACATTTTCTCTGAGTCAGCATCAACTCCTACATTCACAAATGAAAAGCATCATGAATGGAACAAGAAATGACGGGTGAAGGAGGAGAAACAGGTCTAATTGGTTGGAAAAGAAAGGGGTTATTTCTTTCATGAAGCAACTTGTTCATGTGATACTTCCTGCAAGGGAAAACCTAGGCTGCTGTACCATTCAGGAATTCTTCCATCTTCATGAGGAAAGGTTTGAGAAAGTGGACCTTTGAGAGGAAATACTACAGACTTCCAAATTGGTGAAAGAACTTCCAGCATCACTTGGATACTCCGGGTAGGAGGAACTGGAGGAGATGATATTTTTGAGCCTCTGGAGGGCAATGATTAATAGCAGAAGCAGAAATGCTAGAAGGCTGAGGAATATGGACACATAGATGTAGACATTTGAGAGGTGACCCGAGGAAGGGTCCACTGATGTGGACAGGGATGTGGGAAATAGCTCAAGGAAAGTTCCATTTTCCACGTTACCCGAAAATACAGATGAAGAGTCAGGTTCAGACATCTTTATGGAGGGTCAAAGAATGCACAAGTATGTTAAAAGTCTGTTTCACACAGGGGTTAAAAAGGACAGAATCAGCATTTTTTTTTTTTTTTTTTTTTTTTATGATAGCATCAGCAAAGATTGTAGGAAGTTAAATCAGCACAACAAACTTCTTGGTTTTCAGACAAAGGCAGCCGGGGATCAGGTGTCCTCTGACACTGCAAAAACAAACAAACAAACAACAAAAAAAACAGCTGAGTGCATTATTCACAAAATATCACATTTAAACCTGATTTCTAGTTTTCACTTGAAGAAGGGAAGGGAACAAAATTACTTCTCCAGAAATAGATAATGTTTGTGTCATTATATTACAAATGATGATATAAAAATGAACTTTTATTTTACCTCCACTGTGCCTAAGATGCCAGGATTCTCCAAGGAGCTAAAATAAATAAAAAGGAAAATACATTTCTGATGTGCTCCATCTGCTGTGATTTCAACAGATGCTCCAAGTGGATGCTCTGAGAATAGGACCCAAAAAGTCAGCACCAAACCTCCCTTCCCCAGAAATTTAACTGCGCACCTCCAGTCCACTAGCAGTATTTATTTCTACCACTTTGAAGAATCACACCACACATGTAAGTTTGCTTTTTCTTGAACCTTTATAATGTGATTTGTTTCTAAAAATTCATTTCCTTGAAATAAGGGACCGTTTCTTCATGTTTCTTCTTTTTGATCTACCTGTGTACCTTGTTCTGCATACTTTAGTGCTGAATAAAAAACTTCAGATTAATTTGGAAGAAAAAAAGTTGGATTCCCTTTAAGTGGTAGAAAGTACAAGGTTTGCTGTCAAGAGATATAGGTTTGAGGGAGACTTGAATTCCCCCTTTAGCTTTCAGTTATTGGGCAAATGGCCTACGTTATTCTGAGTTTCACTTTTCTCATCTATAAAATGTATGGCTTGCCCCATTCCCTCTCTGTGTTATTCAGGGATCAAGAAAATAGACATGGAAGCACTTTGTGAATTGTAAAGGTTTGGGCCAAAATAAAGGTTATGGTGTGTGTATGTGTGTTAATGGGGAGTGGAGAAGGAATAATTTTCTCTCAGCCAGGAGGCAAAGAATGATCTTTACCATATTCTCTCTCCTAATGTGGTCCCTGTGAGAAACACCAGAAGCAAAGCAGACTGACAGGCAGGTAGCAAGCGGGACACCACATGGCTCCCCAGGCTCCAAGTGTGGGTGCAGTGTGTCTCAGACACCCTCTCCTTCATCACTGGAAAAGTCACAGCCAGTTTCTGCCTGGCTTCCAGCCCACTAAGTCCACGTGGTGGTGAGGAATGCAGCCTGAGGGAGGATGATCCCTTGGGGCAGATGACTCTTCAAGTCCAGAAAAGATGCTCTTTCTAGCTTTTTATGGCATTCAATCCATTTGCTGTAAATTTTTAAATCTCCTTGTGTCAGATGTAGTGAAATGCTAATGTGAAAAGATCCCCTCTGCCCCTGGCTCTCCCTTTTCCCAAACTCTGCCTGCATTTTATCTTGAAAACTTGCCTTTCCCTTCTGTTCTCCAGATCTAATTATGTGGTTGACTCTTTGAGGGGCTGACATTGGCCGCTGTGGTCAGAGCTGAGCGACCTTAATGATCCCTGAGAAGGGGGGACACTTCTGAAATGGCTGTCCCTGCTGGGTGTCATGCAGACTAATGATCCTAGTGAGTTCTTCTGAGTAGGCCACATACAGTGTCTTAGTAGTTCCTAAAATAATTTGACTCCTACTCCTCATTAAGCTTTGCTTGGTGATTTTAATTCCATTAGGCTGCTACAGGCTCCTAACAAACCTTAAAAAAAGAGAGAGAGAATCACATTGGGACTCAAATGTGTCACACTGATTTGGCAATCCCTTGCCTTTTTATAGCATTTAAATGTCTTAGCCATTCATCTTTAGGGAAAATAGAGTTTCAGAGGCAGCACGATGTATAGAAAAGAAAACTAGGATAGAAACATTTTGGGCTGAATAGAAAGAAATATTCTTTGTTTTGGTAAGACCTCCTAAGTCTAGATGAGGAAATGGAGAGACAAAAAATCTAATTGATTTGACAAAAGAAATATCTCATTAGAAGATAAGCCAGGACTTTGGGCTTCTGCTCATCCTAACTCCTTATACCATCTGGTCTCAATTTTCCCATTATTTGAGTAGTAAGGATTTTACATCCTCTTTTCCTAGCATGGGTAAAGAAGGGACAATGCATTTTGTGTGTTCCTCACAGCTCCTTGGTAAAGCAGGAATTATTATTCTCACTTGAGGAAACCAAGCCACAAAGACATGATTTACTCAGGGTCACAGCTAGATAGTGACAGAGGAGGGACTAGACTCCATGCCTCAGCTGTGTTCTTAGTTTTCTCAACTGTGATGGGAAGAGGAAAATTATGAAAACTTGCATCATTAGTTCCTATCTGCTACCTACTCTGGGCTAGCTCACAATTTAGTCTTGATTTTTCAGTCTTCCTATTTGTGCAATAACATTACCTTCCCTACTTTGCTAAGAGGTCCTGAGCTAGTTTGTAAGAACATTTCCATAAGCATCCTTAGAAAATTATAAAAGGCCAGCCCAAGTAAAGTACCAGTAGACAAGTTCCTTCTGAATGCCTAGAAAGGCCAGGACTTTCCAAGTCTCTGCTAGTCCTACAGTCTGGCATGTACAGGTGACAGATTCAGCTGGAATTGGATTCATTACCCAAATCTGTCATTTTCTGGGGTAGAGCTGGAGGCACAGACAAGGTCACTAGAGTATCAGCAATTTAGCAGCTACCAGAAGACTTGTTAAAACAAAAGCACTTCTTTACATATAAATGTTCCAAGAACACTTTTCACATTCTGAAGATCTCCTTCTTTCAGACCAAAGGCCCACCGCTGAGCCTCAATGGTCTACGGAATAGTTTACAGGAAATGAGATTTAAGAAGATTTGGGGAAAAGATCTGATCTTCTAAGTCATCTTGGAAGAATGGTGGAAATGAACAAATGAAAGCTCATGTCATTATTTGACATTTCTCAATTAAATAATTTAAATATTCTCCCAATATTTCAGATTTAATATCATTTCCAGAATATGTTGTAATTTTAAATGACAGACAAATCTAATTTCACTGTTCTACTTTGAAACAACAGAATATATGCACTGTTAGAAATCATTTTAATTTGATGGCATTGATTCTCACTTTCTTATTGAATTTTTAAAAACTGATAAATCCTCTTTCTCTCTGGTGAACGTTTTGACAGTCTGTGTATAATATTCAGGATGAGGCCAGTTGTATGTGTTCAGGACTTGTGACCACGTGAATGAGGCCAAAAATGGCGCTGTGAAAATGAAATCAAATGAGTGTGTTTCAAGACGATGCTTCTTGGGCCGTTTCTCCAAACAGATTAGGTTTAAAGAAGAGAGAGACTTCATCTTAAATGCATAGCCTTAACCTGTCTCAGGGCAGCATCAGAGTACTGTCATTTTGGTGGCATCTAAAGTCACATGGGCATGATGATTCTTTTTTCTGAACCATCCTTAAAAAGTGATTTTTGAGAAAGGAAAATGAGACAGCTGGATCACAACATTATAAATGAAGATCTGTATAAATGTTTTGATTCAGGGTCAACCACTTTCCCTTTGTGTCTCAGCATAAAAACCTGTGCTGGGAAGAAATCTACAAAAGGCAGTCACCATTGAAGTGAGGAAGAAGGGACCTATAAGGTCTCCATTAGCCCAGTGAGGTGGGGAGATGAATAGACAGTAGAGAGGCAAACCTGGGGGTCTCTGGTTCCATGACACTCAGCACCATGCCTCTATGACTCTTTTGGAAGAATGGAAGCTTTCATTCCCATGGGGTGATTATAAGAATTGTAAAGTTTTAGAAGAATAAAAGCATACTCTCGGATGTGTACCTTCATGCCTGGTAAAAAGAAAAAGAGCTGACAGACCCCCATCTCTGAGTCTGCTCACACAAGCCCTACAAGACCTCTGGTGGCCAGTGTGTGGGCAGAGCCTTTGACTTCTATATAATAATGGTGTATAAAACTCAGTCTACAGTCAGACTCAAATCTGGCACAGCAATTTCTGAGTTTCTGACCTTCATTCAAAAACGTGTCTGTGTGAATAACAACTATTTGAAAGGTTTTTTGTTGTGGGAAACTGGGTAAGTTGCTTTGTTGCCTTATAGACATAAAGAGTGCCCTGGCTGTTAGGATGTTGCGTCAACATTTTATCATTATAAAGTCCTGCTATGTCATTCTCCAAAAAGGCTGTTGTCCCAGACCATCAGTAAAGATTTGAAAGATAAAGTATTAACAAGACATGGTAAAATGTTTTTGTCTACGAATATAAAATTTGATATTAAAATGTAATGATATATTCTTTCTCTGTAGAACACATAGAAATTAACACTCCAAAAACTAGTAGGGACCTTATCACATTTAAGCAAAGCTGTTTTTAGTTCTACTTAGAAAATAGTATGCTTTATATGAGATCTCGAGCCACTCCTTTACCATTTGCACAATTATCTTCGCTCTTAATGCTTTTTCTTTGGCTGATGAGAGAAGGTTGGTGCTGACATACATACTTCCCACAATTTCTAAATGTAGATTGTCACTTGGAGTAAATGGCAAATACTTACCCACTGGGCTTACAATATTGAAAATAAAGTTTACTATCTTATGTGCTATCCTTATTCAAAGATGATTCAGCCATCCATATATTTGAAAGCTGCTCTTACTTAATGCTGTAAGAGGGTAGAACTATATGTGAATTCTGTTTCTTAGTCCCTGTAATAGTCCAATAAAAAAAATCAAGTAAGGAAATAAACTGAGTCTATCTGTTATTAAATATTGAATAGAATACCGAAATATAGAAGATGAAGAATCTGAATGATACACTAGAATTCATGGATCTAAACTGGATAATGTAAGACAAAAAATTAAAATTAACAGTTCTCTTTACCCACTGTTCAAATGAATGATCAGAAAATACAGTCAGAGTTTTTCCATTATATTTTGGTGAAAATTTAAAAAATGACATAGTAATAGCTTAGTATCAGCTAAAATTTTATCTTAAAATATTTTAAAAATCAATTTCTAGGATAGGTCATTACGTTGCTTTGGTTTCAGACCAGTCTCCTATATCTCTCTAACCTGGTGATGACTTTTGTCTATCTGGATTACACTCAGGCCCAGTAAAATACTTCCTTAGCAAAATAACTAAATTATACTCAGAATGCTTTTATGCTAGGTCAGTTATTTTGTCTTAATTCTTTAAAAATTAATTACCCACATAAACTATAATTCACAAAATATTCAGAATATACCTTTCTTAATATACAAAATGGTGTATTGAATGAAGTTAAAAAAAAGCCTCATACACAAGAAAGTATTTCAAAAGGGGATTTGAAAATGACTGACCATCTTGAACAACCTCAAATGTTAGAGTAGATATGACCTCCCTTGCATTTATATATCACTGCTTTTCTGGAAAAATCAAAGTATTCTTAATAAATTTGTGTTACATTTATATTCCATGTGAAGATTTTATGTCCAAAACACTGCCTTAGGAAGAATGATTATTTAAGAATGATACTCTTTTAGAATAAGATAATTTAAATGGATAATTTTCTGGTTAAAAAACAGATCAAATACAAAGCCAGATATAGACAGCATTTTCATGATTCTTTTATGATGTTTAGAAAAGACCAGGAAGGGCTCTGTCCTACCTTTTGGGAATATTGGATCCCTCTTGGCTAACACTATGAGTCTAAATCAAAATGAGAAAAGTATCAACCTGAAGGTTGAAGGAAGCAGGAGCTGTTTAAGCAGCAGCAGAACAATGAAAGTCTCTTTTAGGGAGTGGAATAAAAGGTCACTGCCTTAAACATTTCATTTAGAGAAAAAGCAAAGAGCCAGAGAAATAATGACTTGAAGATCATAGGCAAGGTCGAAATGAATCAGTGGGAGGAAAGAAGGTAAGAAGCAAGAAGGGCCTTTCAGGATGTTACAGTATTTTTAGTAAGGGCTTTCAGGTCATTTCTCTCCCTCCACTCAGATTTAATCATTTCCAGTATTTTAGAAGTATAATAGGAAAAAACATTTGTTATTCTTGGAGCAGCTAGAATTGGTTAAATCATAGCATTAGTATGTAAAAAAAATCTTACTTATTTTTAATAAGGCTAGACACATTTTAAAAAGTTCTCATTAAACCATGCTCTGGTAGAAGAATGAAATGGTGTTTTCTTCTTTTCCATTGTCTCTCATTCTCCCTCTGCAGTCAAAATAATTTATATCCAATATATTTTTTTTGTCTAATCAAATTGCTCATAACAGTCCCCTTATAGAGTATGACACTGGGAAAGATTTCGTTTTTATAAAATTAATTTTGTGATTAGCTACAATTTTCTTTAAACCTTTACATGTAGACCACTAGATATCTCTAGTCTACTCTCTCAGGCTCCAGGGAGCTTTGGGTTCCTCTAAAACTGCTGTAAGAGAATAGGGTAGAGCCTGGAAATTTGGTTTCTCAACAGCCATTTGATGATGTCCACTGTAAATCTGAGCAGATTCCTCAGAAGTGGGCAGCCACGGGCCATAATGCCATTCGCTACAATCAGAGGAGAACATGGTATTGTATTACTCCCTAACAGTACTTCTGTTTGTTTCTACTGCTACCTTCCTCTTTAAATACATATATTCCTCAGTTCATAGCTTATTGTCATCATTGATTCCTTTTAATCTTAACTCCTTATTCCATTTTCTTCCCTCTTCTACAGGGATCCAAGCTAATGTGTTTAATGAGGAACTTTCTGTTTGCATGTTTCTATAAATGCTTGTTATTTTTCTGTATAAATTTTCTTGTAAATTCTCCTCATCTCATAAACTTTCAATTTATAAGAATGGATATATAGTAAATATTTCATTCACTCCATAAATTAAACTCTAAGCTTCATCTCTACTTAAAATATCTTAATAATTGAGGGGAGATGAATATAAATTATATAATGTATCTAATTCTCTATTTTTGCACACAGGAATATGTCAAAGACTATCCATAAAATCGCATGTACAGGTACAGATGGAAGAAAAATAGTGATGACATAGGTTGCCTTAAAAGAACTTCAGTATTAGCAAATTAATTAAGCAAGCCACTATCCAGATCTGTCTTTATTGACAGCTACGGTCATGTATTTGTTTCAACTAAGGTGTTTTATAGTCTGCTCCACAAGAAGAGATGGGAATATCACAAATGTATATAAATGTTTTAGGTCTTGCATTTTAAGTCTTCAGTCTCCAGCTCACAGTCTTCTAAGTGATGACATTTTTAATCAAGGCACAGCATTTACTTGAATTAATGAACCATTTTTCCTCATAATATAAGTACAAATAGAACCTTAGTTGATTACATAGTGTGTGAATTGCCAATCCCTTCTGGATATTAGCCCAGTGTTTAGCATAATATATACATATGAATTTTGCTAAATAAGTTCTCTCATTTTTCTAGTCCTCAATAGCTGACAGTCAAAGTATGATGATACTTTCCACAGTAAAATGAATATTTAAAAAGAATGCTTAGTAATTGGCAGCTTACACAGGCTGTTTTGGATACATTCAGTTTTGGCCATGTTACATGATTTAGGAGTCATATGAATACTAAGAAAAAGAAATAGAAGGCAGATTTCAAGATCTATCCCCTAATGCAATGCAATAACCTTGAGCCAATTAAAAGAAAAAACAGCTTTGTTATAAAGGACATTATTAAGACAACTGGAGAAATTTAATTATAGATTGCACATTAAATAACTATATTATATAAATACTAAACTCCCTAAGTTTGGTATAGGAGAATGTTATTTTTAGGAAATGCATGTTGAACTTTGTAGCCATAAAGTGTCATGTCAGCAACTAACACTCAAATGTTTCAGCCAAAAATAAATAAATAAGTAAAAATAGTACACACATTTACATACACATACAGAAAGATGATAAAGCAAATGTCAAAATGTTAACAATTGGTTACTCTAGTTAAAGAATATATAGGTGTCTGTTTTATTATTCTTGTAACTTTTCAGTAGGTTTGGAATTTCTCAACATGTAAGTTGGGGAAAAAATGACTTGTCCCGAAGGATGTTAAGAAAATATGCTTGGGATACCTGGGTGGTGTAGTCAGTTAAACATTTGACTCTTGGTTTTGGCTCAGGTCGTTTTCCCAGGGTCGTGAGATTGAACTCTACATTAGGCTCTGCGCTCAGTGCAGAGTCTGCTTTAGACTCTCTCTTCCTCTCTCTCTCTGCCCCCCACCCCACACACTCTCTCAAATACATAAATAAATCTAAAAGCAAAGAAAATATTCTTGGCATAATATGCAGTAAATCAGCTAAAATGTTGGAAGCTTCTAAAGAAACACAATGACAGAAGCCTGATTCCTCAAAGGAATCTTTCCAACGACATTGAAAAAACTCAGCTATTTGCTTCTGCCATCAGCTCATTATGCCCACTAAGCCATGGGTACTAGGGGTGAAGCATGAGAGGATAAGTTAGAGGAAGTTTAATATGACCTAGAAACTGGATCCATCGTGGGAAATGCTACCTAAAGACCAGGAATGGTGATTCACTAGCCAGCCTTATTCATGACTTCACTGCTTGCTATCACCCACTGGTCTGAATCTCAGTATGGACCTCCAGAATCATGGACTCCAATTATGCTCATCTTACATCATCAGTCATCTTCAGAAGTGGCCATGGGCATCTCTCCTATGGTGTAAATATCCAAAGATAAGGAGGCATCCTAGGTCAAGAGAAAATACTTTTCTTTTCTTTTTAATTGAGATATAATTGACAATATAACATTATTTTAGTTTCAGGTTAAATAGGTTCTGATACCAATTCCAATTTGTGAGGCAGAACTGGGAGCCATTCTCCACACCAACAAGCAATTCTAGGAATACTAGCTGAGTGTCCTATAATTCAACTCAAATCTAACACTGTCTACTGGGAGATAGCATCAGATGCCACAGGTTGAGGGTTCAATCCTGCAAAACCCTCCTCCTCAACATACACATTTCAGACACCAATCCTAAACTCTAGGATGTTATCTGTGTTTCTGACTGGCAATAAATCAAAGGTTCCCAAGCCCCTCTCCTCCAGTTCAATTAATTTGCTAGAGCAGCTCACAGAACGCAGAGAAACATCTTACTTATTAGGTTACCAGTATGTTATAAAAAGATATCACTCAGGAATAACCAGACAGAGGAGATACATAGGGCAAGCTATGAGGAAAGGGCATGGAGCTTCCATGCTGAGTGTGCTGCTCTCCCAGCATGTCCGTGGGTTGGTCTACCCAGAAGCTCTCTGAGCCCTGTCTTTTTGGATTTTTATGAACACTTCATTACGTAGACATAATTGATTAAATCATTAATCACTGGAGATTGATTCAACCTCCTGCCCTTTTCTTCTTTCCTTCCTGTTGAACTCAAAGTTCCAACCTTCTAATCACAAGGTGGGTTCCTCTAGCAATCAGCCCTCTCCATTAGGTGTGGTTCAAAAGTCACCTCAATTAACATAACAAAAGACGCCTTTGTGCCATTCATCAGGTAGAAATTCCTAGCATGCCACAAACATGGAGAAGATGGAATATATATTTATTATAAATCACAATATCACATAGGTGTACAACATAAAGACCCGATATTTGTGTATATTGCAAAATGATCAAATAAGTCTAGTTAATATCTATCACCTCACATAGTTACAATTTTTTTCTTATGATGAGAACTTTTAAGATCTACTCTCTTAGCAACTCTTAATAAATAATACACTATTATTGACTATAGTCACCATGCTGTACACTATATCCCCATGACTTAATATCTAACTCAAAGTTTGTATCTTTCAAACACTTCACCGATTTCACCCAGCCCCCCATCACCCACCTCCAGCAACCTCTAGTCTGTTCCCTGTTGCTGACTTCAGGTTTGCTTTCTTTTGTTTTGTTTAGATTCCACATATAAGTGAGATCCTACAGTATTTGTAGTTCTCAGACTTATTTTATTTAGCATAATGCCCTCAGGCACAAGAGTGGTTTTCTAATAAGGACAAATGAATTGGACTCCTGGGAAGCCCAGTGAGAGCCCACAGCTGTCAGTGAGGCCCAGATTCTACAAAGGGACTGCAGGAAGCAAAAGTGCAAAAAAACTAAGTACAAGTTGGAGACTATTTAAGGCAGCAGGTGTCAGATAGGCTTCAAATAGTAAGTTCCGCAGATCAGAACTCAAAATCCTTTAAAACTGTTAAACCAGCAGCCACCTTCCTGATCATCCTGGTTTGGGTGAGTCCTCTAGTGTGGCAAGATGCTAAGCCTGACCACAAAAACTCTCTTATAGTCCATGGTCCATATTTTATGAAATAGGGGCCAATGAACAATTTAGAAATTGAATCATCATGCAAAATGCAGCTACAAATGAAAAAATAGGGGACACTGATATTAATAGAGCTTTCGCCAGTCATCACCAATTATATGACTGCAAATATAGGTAGGTACCCTAAAATGATGAGTACCTGATGAGTCAGATTTTAGGCAGGGATTACATTAAACACCAATCCTATAAGCAGACAAAGTACTCTCTTATGGCTCTGAAATTACTCATCTACCAGGATTTCCAGGTACACCAGGGAGGGCAGGGGACAGAACAGGATGGTATGTCCTTCATCAGGAAAGCATGTTCCCATGTTGGATTTCCCGTGACCCTACTAATTCTTGCTTTGAATCAAATAGCAGAGCTTGCCTTAATGTTCGCTCTCTCTTTTTCTGTTTGTTTGTCTCTCTCTCAGGCGGTACAGTAAACTCAAAATTCTGGCTAACAAAGAGAATGTCTGCATGTTCCTTGTAACATGGAACAAAATGATATGGCAGGCTGTCAAGTGTGGGAGGAAATCAAGTCCTCAGCAGCTTGTTGTCATTTTAGATAACAACTCAAGATGAGAATCTGTCAAAGACAATAGGGAAGTAATAAACAAGTGTAGGCACAAATTCTCCCAGAATGTGTTAAACTTAAAAATGTAAGGAGGTTGGGGCACCTGGGTGGCTCAGTCAGTTAAGCATCTGACTCTTGGTTTCAGCACAGGTCATGATCTCTCCTCATGTCTGTCTGTCTGGTTCTGTGCTCAGCAGGGAGTCTGCTTTAGATTCTTGCTTTCCCTCTCCCTCTGCCCCTGTCCCCCACCACACACACCCTCCCTCTCTCTCTCTCAAATAAAATAGTCTTCTAAAAAATATAAGGAGATGTAATTGAGAAATAATTAAGAATTATAGAAAACAGATCACTGAAATAGTTATGTAGTCTTCTAAAAATATAAAGAAATATGTTTTATTCAAGGAAACAATGTGTATCTCTTATATGAGATTTAACTGACTTTGTCCTTTATCAGAGTGGAACTCTCTACCTTACCCTTAAGGTTGTAGGTTCTGTGTTTTTTATTCACTTGTCGGAATAGCTTTGGTCAGAAACACATGTTCACACATCACCCACTACTCTCAGATATAGTCTTTAGTTCTCTTTTATTTTAATGGTATGGGCTGGGATGTAGGGGGCATATCATGCCAGAAAACTTGTGGGAAGTAGAGGGGAAAGAAAGAAGGTGACAGGAGCATTCCCACATCATTGAGGAATGAGAATGTCTTCAGAACGTGATAGGCAGAAGAAGGTATACCCAGGATGTTCCGTAGGAGAAAGAATGTCTAACACAACAGTTTGGGGAAACAGTAATAACAACATGAACAACAGTAGCCAGTATTTATTAAATTAAATAAAAACATGTACTAGTTTGTATGTGTGTTCATGTGTACATATGGTGCATGTATATTTTCTCTAATCTTCACAGCTCTTTAAGGTAGTTGTTATTATAATAAGGTAGTTATTATTATCCCTCATCTTTCTTTAACAGATGAGGAAATTAAGGATCAGAGAATTTAAAAAGCTTACCCCAAGGTCATCCAGCCACTTAGAGGCTGGACTGGAATTCAAATCTATATCCCTATGTCTCCAAATGCTCTATGTTCATTTTGTTCCTTCTCTCCAGGGATCCTGAGGATAAAAGAGGGATAATTTTAAGACTTGTGGTCATTCATGCTGTTCATATGTCTCTGCTGTTCCTTCCTCTTTCCAGATGTGTTACAGGATTACATGTTCCCATCACCTTTGAATTTAAGGTGGCCAGATGACTTATTTTGGCCAACGAAATTTGGGAAAAGTGACACATCACTTCTGGGTAGAAAATGTAAGACCCCGTGTGAGATTTGCCATGTCCCTTCCCTCTGCTGCAGTAATTGTGTAAATATGGGAAAGCTTATGTCCCAGGTGAACTGAGTGAACACCTTCACCCCTTGCTGGCTTTATTAGTACTTAGTGGAAACAATTAATGCACTTGTTGTTTTAAGCCTAGTCTACCTTCTCCTGACTAATACAAAATCTTACTATACTGTAACAGCAGAGGTTATCCTGGATATTTGAGAAATTGACTTTAAGAATTCAAATTCTGAATATAACTGAGAGTTGAAAGAATTGTCTATGTAATATATTGAAACCCCCTTATGGCACTAGTGAGAAAGATGGTTGTAGAGGATGTTGTAGTTAGCTTTAATTTCATGCAAGAGTGAGGTTTAAAAGGATGAGAATTAGCTACTGGGACAGCCAAAAATATATTCCCTAACAAGCTGGGGCGTGATGAGGTACTACTTGTGAGGACAGTCCTGACCAGCTGTCACTTAAACATACACAAATGGTTTCACGTGGGAATAGGTGAGAGATAGTGAAGATACATTAAGGTTAACTCATTACTCCTAATGTGAAAAAACAAGTAGTACTGTCAAATTACACAAGTAATAGGACAGTGGTGTTGCCTTTGGTTATGAAAAACTGTATCTTTTTGTGCATTCATTTACTCATTCAACAAATACTTGTTTGTTAACTATGTATAGGAAAGTGATAAAATATCACCATTACACACAAGAATCTATTGCACATACAATTTTTACAGTGACCGTCTTGAGTAAGAAATCTAAAAGACCTTTCCTTATATTATCTGTGCTGTGTTAATATGTTTCTTTTAATCTGGCCACATGTTACTTTTCCAGTCTCATTTTTTTCCATTGTTCCTAAGATTGATGGTCCAATTGTAGCAACTATTCTTGATTTCCCAGAGTTTAAAAAAAAAAAATTATGTGTGCTTAGTCCTTGTATTTGTACATGTCTTCTCCCTAATTCCAACCAAAACCCAATTTGTCCACTCTTCAAGACTCTACTCAAACCTTCCCCCCTCTGTCTCATCTGGTTATTCACTCATAATACAAATTCCCACCGACTTTCTCCATGCAAATTTCTGGCTCCTTCTGCATTCTCATGACAATTTCTGGACCTTTTTACACTAGCATTTCTCACATTTTATTATACTTACTCTATTTGTTTACCTGTTGGTCTAAAGCTTTGATGGACTATGAACTCCTAAAACCGAGGACTACCATTTCACTTATCTTTATAACCGTGAACCAGCACGATGTCTTATATAAAGACATTCAGTAAGCATTTGTTGGATGGTTGCATGAATAAAATAGTAAAGGAATGAAGAAATTTGAAGCTTCTTGGAGAGGTATTCCGTATTTGTTCTATTTTGGGATACAGTAATATTCATTACTTTGTATTAATACTTTGTAATTAATATAAAGTAATACTTTGTATTACTTTGTATGATTTTGTATTAGTCAGGAGAAGGTAGATTAGGCTTAAAACAACAAGTGCATTAATTGTTTCCACTAAATATTAATAAAGCCAGCAAGGGGTGAAGGTGTTCACTCAGTTCACCTAGGACAGAAGTTTTCCCATGTTTACACAATTACTGCAGCAGAGGGAAGGGACATGGCAAATCTCACACGGGGTCTTACATTTTCTACCCAGAAGTGATGTGTCACTTTTCCCAAATTTCCCAAAATTCAAAGAAAAGAGAATTTATTATATTAATAAATATAGTAATATTTATTGAATGAATGAATAAATGATCTCATATAAAATCATATCAATTACTCAAAGCATAAGTACTCAATATTAAAGAATAATGATATAAAGACAAACACACCCTAAATCTTTTAAGTTATGGCAATAAAATTTATAAATTTAAATAAAATTTAATATAAGTTTAAATATAAATTTAAATTTATAGTTTCAGGTTCCAGAGCAAACTCTGGGCATACTTTTTATCAAGCAGCTGTGTCTTTCAACAAAAGTTTTATTTAGTCAAGTATTCACTGAGATAACCAAGGAATGGACGGAGGAATTCACTATAAATATTGAAATTCATTACTGTGAACATAGCTGAGGAGTTACAGTAAATGTATTTTGAAGCAGTATTGGGCTAGGAGACTAATCCAGACCTCAGCTTCTTAGAAAAATAATAAAAGGAATGAAGACACATGAGCACAAAAGAAGCAAATATTTGGTTTTCCTTTTCATTCATTCTGGAATGGACTTTAAACATTTATCATGTATCTGAGTTATTCTTTCTTTCCCTATGGTCTCTCTGAATATTACCTTTCCTCTATTAAAAAAAAAAAATCAACTAATACCAAAACAAAGATTAAATAAGCGACCACCAAAGGAAAGCATTTTTCACAGAATTGGGTAGCTAGAAGTCCTTATAAACCAGGAAACTGAAGTCTCTAAAAGTTAAGTAAATTAAATTTTGAAGGTTATTGTTTATATACCTTTTGGAAAAGGATGGCAGAAAGAGATAGCTGGTGACTGAAACCACAAATTAGGCGCCCAGGATCCTTTTCTGGTTCCAAATCCAGTCTATACTCAGAGCTGAGCTGGGTGGCCAGCAAGAAGTAATTAGATGAAAAACGTGTTATTCAGTATCTTTTGTTATCCAGAGGTTAATTCATCATATGAATCAAAATATGTGCCAAACAAGGTCCAAAACTGATAGGGATAATAAAGAAAAACGGGACAGAAGGAAAGAGCTTAGAAACTAATTCTAGTGCCAGACCAACTTTGTTGGCAAGTAGTCCTTTTGAAGGTCTGAAAGCCCATCAATATTCCTGTCACTTTAAAAGTCACAGTGCCTGGGGCGCCTGGGTGGCTCAGTGGGTTAAAACCTCTGCCTTCAGCTCAGGTCATGATCTCCAGGGTCCTGGGATCGAGCCCCGCATTGGGCTCTCTGCTCCGTGGAGAGCCTGCTTTCTCCTCTCTCTCTGCCTGCCTCTCTGCCTACTTGTGATCTCTGTCTGACAAATAAATAAATAAAATCTTTAAAAATAAATAAATAAAAGTCACAGTGCCCTTAATCATGTACTTGAGTGTTGGAAATCGAGGTCAACAAGCTCACCAAGGACTTTCTCATGAGGAATAGTTAGAATGACAGGTTGCCAAGGTATATGAAAGCCATCCAATATTAGTAAAAACATATTTTTTGACCTGGGTTTCATTTACAAGGGTGTTTTCAAATTGAACATATGAATCATAAATTATATACTTTTGACTTTGTGCACTTCTCTATATGACTGTTAAATATCAGTAACAAACGGGTTTTTTTAAAGGGCAGAAAATATCATGTGCCAGGCATATAAAAGATATTCTGGGTCATAGCAAGGAATATCTCCTACTTGTTGGATGAATTATTTGAGTGCTTCCCTTTTCATCCAAAAATATATGGTATTGTAGGCTAACAATATTATTTATATTCTGATAACTTACCCCATGGGAAAAATCAGACAAGTTTAAAAGATACATGCACAAAGACGTATTATTCTGTAGCTAAACACTGGAGCTACCAAGAGGTCCATGAGTCAAGAATTGGTTAAATAAATGGTAGAAGAGTCATGCAATGGAGGATTGTGATATAATGAAAAAGACTACATTTGCTAGTATGGAAAGATGCCAGACATGTATGGCTAAGTCAAAAACTAAGCTTCAGAATAGTGCATAGTATGATTCCATTTACATAAAATAACAACTACTAGCACTGCTACTACTCCTAGGCACACACACACAGTTTTAGAGGCATGCAAAAGAAAACTAAACTGAACAAGGTTGTGCACAAAGTTGTTAACAGTTTTTGTTAGCAGGTGATCTGGGTATGTTTGTTTACATCCTAATTTTGTGCATGTCTCTGAATTTTGATACAAAGAAAACATATTGTTTTATTTTTTTTTTTTTATTTTTTTTTTTTTTTAAAGATTTTATTTATTTATTTGACAGACAGAAATCACAAGTAGGCAGAGAGGCAGGCAGAGAGAGAGGAGGAAGCAGGCCCCCCGCTGAGCAGAGAGCCCGATGCGGGGCTCGATCCCAGGACCCTGGGATCATGACCTGAGCCGAAGGCAGAGGCCCTAACCCGCTGAGCCACCCAGGTGCCCCAACATATTGTTTTATAATCAGAGAAAAAAGCAATACAGATATTTTCATGAGAAAAAATAGAAATAAAATTTAATGAGAGCTTATGCAATGAAAATGCAACTGGTCTTTAAGCCTGGAACTCTTTCTCCTCCCTCTCTTCTTTCCCTCCCCCCATCACCCTCTTCCTCCTCCTCCTTTTTTTTGTACTGCATATATACCTAACGAAACCTTTGAAATGGTTCATATGAACCTTTTCTTTAAAAGTTTAAGACTCTCTGGCTGAAACAAGAAAGTCAATCTGCCCAATAGGGCTTAATTGCTCTTTGTATTATATTTGCATTTTATGGGATATTGTGAATGTTTTCTTTAAGAAAAGAGAAGAGTAAATCCAGCTGCTATAATCCCGGTCACGGGGAAATTGAAAGTGAGTAAGAACCAGACCAGTTTAATTGGCAATAGTTAATAGATTACCAGGCAGTTCTAATCAGTACCAGACTAATGGCAAATTAATCAGGAGAGCTGCCATTCTGGCTTTCCCTGAAGAGTGAATCTATGTGTTGAATGAATTGTTTATTTCTTTAACTGTGGTGTAAGTCATCTTCCTTTCATTCTGAATTTGAAACAGGTTCTTACAGCCACCTTATCCTTTTGTTTCTCATCAAAAATTGTATTCAGGTCTGTTACCATAAGACACCCTGTTTAATAAGAATCAGAGGTTACAAGTTCCATATCCTCTCACTGTTGTCTATAACAATATCAAAAAATCAACAACATCAATGGCATCAATAATCAAGCCCATAATGCAAATTACAAATCTGGACTGACTGATTTCCCATATATCTTAATAGATGAGAATTTAAAACCTACGAACTTAGGAAATATTGATGATAGTCTATCCTATCCTGATATAAATTCAGAGCTTTGAAATACTGACACTGTTTTGGCTGGGTTGTGCCATTTCATGCTTAGAGATTCTGTAATTTATATAGGGCTACTTGACTATTCAGAATCTCCATTTTTTGTCATTGTTGTTGCCAAAAAAAAACTTAGACTAAACAGTGATTATTTCCTGCCTCCAAATGTGTGCAGGAGCATGGATCCTATACATTAGGAACTCCTGAAGGAGGCATTCTGTATCTCAAGACTGAGCAACTCAGAACACTATATCCCATGGACGCATCTGCCACAAATCAGAATCAGAACTGAAGGGATTCCAGCACTTGGCTTATTTGTCTGCTACCATGTGTCTGAAATGATCAGTGAATGCACAGATAGACTTCTTGAGTTCTAAGTCAAAGGCTGATCCACATGTGCGTGTATCATGGACTTCTGCACCTAAGCCTGTGGCTTGATTTCTCTACTTAGATCTGTTAGCTAAAAGGAATCCTGCCAACTCATGCACTTGGTTTGAGCCTTTTCTTTATTAGGTTCCCTATTCCTTTAACTAACTTAAAGTCTTTTTATTTTTTAGCTGTCATTAAGAATCATAACATATAATAATAAAAGTTAAGCCTGTGATGCTTTATATTAACATAGTAATACATAGTAATATAATAATGCAATATGCTCCACACATGTCTATTTGAAGAAAATGGCATTCTTCTACAATACTACTTTTGGCTTCTAGTTTCACTTAACAGATGTTTACTGAATGGCTCATAGGTGCCAAGAGCCAGGCAAGTGGGACCTACACAGTGCCTGACGTCAGGACCTTTTAGGAATGTATTTTTCTAGGTTCTTAAATTACTATTTAAAAAACCCAAATGAGCAAAACACAAAAATTCAGTCATAATTTTACACTTTGCTTCTCTCTAATAACAAATATAAAATTATTTAAATAAAGTCTACAACTTTTTTTAAAAAGATATTAAAATACAGAGATAAAATAATACAAAAGGGAGAACAGCAAGCTTAGAGAATAGAAACTAGATCTGAATAGAGGTCAAATCAGAGTTTTGCTTGTGATGGGTTAATCTTTCATTCTTACAATAAATGAATGACTCCACATTACTTAATGATCAGTGTGATTAATCATTCTTACCAATCAGCTGTTATCCTTCATTTGCCCTGATTTAAAAAAAAGAAAGAAAGAAAGAAAGAAAAAAAAAACTCTTAATAAACCTGCATATAAATTCTCTAATGGATTTGATGCCACATGTCATCACACCATTATTTATCTCTTAATTCCTGACAGGCTTGTACACACCATAGACATCCAATAAAATCTGTTGAATTGAAATTACAGCAGGGAAAATGGAATAGATCTTACCTTACATGAAGCTTCTTTAATGAGAACCATGAACCTGTGTCAAGCTCTTCAGAACACTCTGCCTTATGTAAAGAAATAAAAAATAATAAATACATAAGCCAAATAAATAAGCCTTAAAAATACATAAATGTAATACCCCACCCATTTTCTGGAACTCAGTATTCCCAGAATATTTCGAGGTTGGCAGATGGTTCTCCATCCCCACAATGCCCAGCATTTGAAGGACATGTCCTGTGGGAGTGGTGTCAGTGCAACTCGGTTACAAGACAGACTTATTAATATACACTTCAAAAAGCAATTGCATTAAGGGATCAACTAGGTGCTGATTGTAAAGTGTGTACATGTGAGACAGTGGGGGTAGGAGCAAGATGCCTCTATACTTAGCTAAATGAAACATTTTAGTCACAAAATAGATTTAAGAATCTGTAGGAGCTAGATTACAAATAAATTAAGACACTCAGATTAGTTGCATACCATAAACTGATTAAATACCCCCTCCTTTTTAAAGGAGGGTGCATTGGGCAGCAAGACTGCATTGAGACAAATCTTTTAAGAGAAAAGTATCACTTATCTTGCCTTTTTTCCTGTTGATCGGTTGCTGTGTGACAATGAATCTAGAAAAATCTAAAGCAAAAAGCTCCCGAGGAGAAAGATCTTGAGCAGTGGTCTCTCGGGTTGGCCCTGGGACATAATCACTGCCCATTTCGTGCCCTTTGCACCTGTAGTGTGGACCCGACCAAATGCGATGGCTTTGACAATGTCCAGAGCCATCCAATCCAACTATCAACCACAAAGAACCACCTAAGTACTTCAACACTTTAGCAAAAAAAAAAAAAAAAAAAAAAAAAAAAAAAAAAAAAAAAAAAAAAAAAAATTCCAAAGGAAATTTAACAGGCAGAGGAAATGAAGGTTAATAAACAGACCCTGCCTCTAGAGTCTGACACCAAACCGAGCCTGGTCGGTCCCAGGCATCCAACGGCAGAAAGCGCGCAGGTACGGCCAACCTGGCCCCAAGCTGTTTCTGTGAATGAAGGGATCCTTCTGCTACCCGGAGCGAGCCACATCACACACCTCTCTCCTAAACCCGAATTCAATTTGCCCATAATCCACGCATCTCGACAGGGAAACGGGATTCCAGTCGCTTGTGCAGTTTTCTACTAGGTTTTTCAGGAACTCGGAAACTGACGCTGGGGAACGCAGTGTTCAGCGCCAGGTAAAACTTCCCTGGATCTGGAGCCACTAAGATGGGTGGAAAGACTCCGGTGAGCACCGTTAAGGTGAAAAGCGTGCAGTGTGCGCGTGGCGAGTGCCCAGATAGGCGCAAAACAAACAAATGACCGCACGTACCACAAAGGCAAAAGCAAACAGAATACACCTAGAAGCACGTTCTGCAAAGTGCAGTCTCTGCAACAGCGGACGCGAGGACAGATCCTCCGGGCTCTGTGTCGGGGACTGAAGCGGGTCATCTTGGGGCCACGGGCACTGCGTAGCCCAGCGAAGTCATCCCGGGAATCGGGAAAGCCGACCTGCGGAGGTTGCTGGGGGCCATAAAGGACACGGCCGGCCACAAAGGAGATAGATTCAGGGGAGTCCAGAGAAGGAGCCTCCCTTTGGGAGCCAGGGAGAGTCTGGCGGGGGGGAGGGGGGGTGCTCCGGAGGGAGTGGAAGCTCCGGAACTCGAGGCCGCCCCAGGAGAGGAGTCAGGGCGCTCCTCGCAAAGGGCGAGCCCTCCTTCAGCACTCGGCACCTCGCGCGTCCCCGGATCCCCACTCTAGTGCCTCCGCTCGGAGGAGGCTTCGGGAGCCTCTCACTGACCTGCAGGTCCGGACGTGCCGACCTCCCCGGCTGCGCTTCAGCACCCCGGGTGAGGTTGGGGCCGCGCTGAATTCCTCGTAGGTGCCCCTGTCTCAGCTATCCGCGCCCGCGAAGCCGTCCGCGGGAATGTCGGGCTCAGCAAGCGGCGCAGGACCAAAGCGCACTGGCGTGCAGCGGGCGCAGCTGGAGTGAGCCCCGGGGCCGCGGAGTCCGCGGGACCGCGGGTCTTCCCCCCGCCCCTCCGGTCCGCACAACCAATGGCGACGAGCCGGCCCCCTCCTCGCCGCCCTCCAGCCGCTGCTCTGGCTGGCGCTTGGCTCTAGGACAGCAGCCCTGCTCGGGCGAGGGAGGAGCTTGAGCCGGTGTTGGAAAATCCTGGAGGACGAAGAGGCGTTCGCACAGGGAGCCCCATCTGGGGAAGGCAGGTGTGGTGCCGTTAACTTTTGTGTGTGGGGGGGTACGGGGGTGCAGTTTCTCCGGGGACTCAGAGACCTCTCGGCAGGCGAAAGCATGTACTTTATGCCAAGTTTCTACCTCCTCTTAAAAGTCTATTATGAGTTCCACGCAACCCCCACTACAGACAACGAGTCCATGACATCAAGTTCAGCTCTGAGCTGCATGAGGACATCGCCCCATCCCGTGGTGAGCTTGGCCTCACACGTATCTCCTTAGACGCTTTTCTCTTCTTTCCCCTCTGAATCCTCTGCCAGATCATCAGATGAAATGAATAGGATTGGAGTTCCATCACTGCTAGGGCAACCGACAATCCTAAAAGTCCTTACTGGGTAACTGGCTTAGAGAGAGTCATAGACCTTAAACGAACTCTGGGAAATGAGCCTTTAACTGACAAGACTAACTTCGGTTACCAGGTTACCAACCAGACCCATGATTTTCACTTAAAGACTCTGGATTCCTGTTTTTCAACTGGAAAACTTATTTCAACAGATCATTTGATGTCTGTGGTCTCTTCTACTCTGACATTCAACAATCCAATTGTCTCTCTTGCCTATTTGCCTGGTGAAGGGCTGAGCACTTGTGAAATGTTGGTATGGCTCTTTTTCCTCTACCTCCAGCTACCCCCTCCTGCCCTGCTGCATTCACCCTGAGCTCCCTCCATCTGTGGCTAGGACAATGAATCATGCAAATCAATATAGAAGGATGATGCCCAAGTCTTAGTGACCATTTAAACTTGTACAAATTCTCCTACTTACCAGTGCCCATCTCCTGGGTTTATGTTAGTTGTGCCCATGTTCAGCGACTCTGAGACCCCCTTGGTAAATCAGCAAAGGCTCCCTCTCTCTCTCTCCCTTTTCCTCCTCCAGAGGAATTGTAGGGTTGTGTTCATCTTTTCTATCCATATCATCTAAATCATCCATATCATCTAAAATGCAGGGCGGTGGAGTGGCGCCTGGGTGGCTCAGTGGGTTAAAGCCTCTGCCTTCGGCTCAAGTCATGATCCCAGGATCCTGGGATTGAGCCCCCGTTGTGGGCTCTGCTCTCGGCAGGGAGCCTGCTTCCCCCTCTCTCCCTGCTTGCCTCTCTGCCTACTTGTGATCTCTATCTGTCAAATAAATAAATAAAATCTTAAAAAAAAAAAGGCAAGTACAACATTTAAGAAAAAATAAAAAATAAAATGCAGTGCGGTGGAATGAGCTGCATAGAAAAGAGGGCAGATTCAGAGACCTGCTTCTGTCCCAACGCGTTTCTATTTGTATTCTAAATTTGATTCATTCACATGTCACTTTCATGAGTTTTGTTACATCTATCTATCCCTCTACTCAATGTCTTAACTTAGATTTTTACTTGCCTCATTGTAAGTAGTAATATCCATGAAATCATTGGTTATATACCAACTGTACTTCAATACAAAATAAGGTAATAATAAATAAGTAATCTGTAGGTCTTTTCTTGACATTTCCTGAGCTTAATTGCCTTGTACTGGTGTAACAACTGACCACAAATGGTTAAAAAAAAACTAACAGGAGAGGCAAAGCTTCTCTTGTCTTTATTTTTTAAATTTCATGTATAAGTGATCTAGAAAGTTAATTGTCAAATTTGCTTACATAGAAAGGCTTCAAAAGTAGTCAGGCACCGGGGCACCTGGGTGGCTCAGGGGGTTAAAGCCTCTGCCTTCAGCTCAGGTCATGATCCCAGGGTCCTGGGATAGAGCCCCGCATCGGGCTCTCTGCTCACCGGGGAGCCTGCTTCCCCCTCTCTCTCTGCCTGCCTCTCTGCCTACTTGTGATCTCTGTCTGTCAAATAAATAAATTAAAAAAAAAAAAAAAAGACTTCTCCTCTCTTTAAAAAAAAAAAAGTCAGGCACCACTCAAGTTCCTGGGAGTTCACAGGCAGTTTGGAGACATAGTCCTAGCTTCTAGTGAGCAAGATCATCCCCTTAACCTCCAGTCCTTTTCTGTCTTACTCAGAGATGGATGAATTGTTTTTTCCTGTTGTTATTTTTTTAAGTGTGGAATTTGGAGTCAGGTGGAGAATCATTAAATTCTGATGTTGTCACTTACTATCTATGTGCTTAAGCTAATCACTCAATCTCTCTGAGTCTCATTTTCCTTATCTATAAAATGGCAGTAATAGTACCCACCTTAATAGGTTGTTGTGAAGTCTAAATACACACACACACACACACACATACACACAGTTCCTAGCTACTATCTTGCATGTAGTAAGTATATAAAAACATTAGCTCTGTCTTTCCTTCTTTGCTGTCGTCAAAGCAACAGTCAGAATTACTTTGTCCATTCTCTAATTCCCTTCTAGGTTATCAGGAAGCTTGTGTTCTGTTTCTAATGCTCCCTAGACTAATTCTCTGCTCCCTTTCCTTGATTCCTTCATTTCTGCCCCCCTTTTGATGTTCTCTCCCCAAACTATCTTCTCTCTCATGCCTTAATCTCTCTTCTTTCAAGCAGTTCTCACATTCCATCTGCCACAATCTCAGAGCTCTGTACAGAGGAACTAACTCTGAGATAACTCTAAGATAACTCTGAGAAGAGGGTAGGTCATAAAAATTCTTACTTCTTTTGCATTTACACAATGTGTCAGTAAGTCCTTTTTGTTTGCTTAAGTCACAGTCTTCCCAAAAATATGGAGAAATTTAGATTTTCTAATGCTATGGAAAAATTCCTGGACCACAAGTACTATTAAATTCAACAGACATTTTTGGAGTATCTGCTATATGCCAAGCAGTGCCCCAGGCACTAGGGAGATAAAAATAAAGACAAACTCTCTACCCTAAAATGCTTACGCTCCATTAGGCAGACATATAAATACCTAAGTTGAATAGAAGTGTGCCTTGTGGGGCTTCAAGCCAATAGTGCACATGAAATAATTTTCTTTATTTTTTTCAGTTATGAGGTTGTATTGGACTAGCCAATCAAAATGCCCATCCTGACCACAGTCCCCTGCTGACTGAGGAGCCATGTTCTGTCTCCTGAGCAGAGTTCACCGACTCAGGATGGGCTTAAATTGATGAAGCCAAAAAGACTATATACACATGCTCATTTCTCCCATGTCCACCCCAATCCCCATTGCCGCTATGGCGAGAGCATGCGCATGTGACCACAAGTTGGCCGATCAAATGTACCTTTCTACACCTAGAACTGGGAATCATTTAAGGGCTGAGATGAGAAGCCCTTTCTATGGCAGTGATTGCCACAGTTTCTAGGTCCACCAGAAGGACAAGCAGTGAAATTGTGTTTCTATTGCCCAGGTATCAGTTGCAGGTTATGGCTCCTAAGCTCACTGATGGCAATAGTGTTCTCACTTGTCTAATTTGGAGGTGTGATTGGCTGTGATTCTGCATGCTCCCTGTTTCTTTTCCTTCTCTGAGCGTGTCTCTGATCCAGTATCTCTTCATTAAATTTGTTTTTTGCCAAATTGATTCTTAGCTACTAAGAATACTTTGTCTGAGGCTTGGTATAAAGGCTCTACCTCAACAAGAAGAATGCTAATTAACTAATGCTCTGCTAGGACACTCAACTGGAAATATTAGAGTTGGTCAATTGGAATCCAGATCAGAATTTAAAAACACAACCCATGGACTATGAGACAGCAAGGACTTTTGTGGGCTGAAATTATGAGTAAGCAGAAGTTATGAATAAACAAAAGTTATGAGTTAGCAGGAATCTACATACATGCAGAGGAGAGGAAGAGGTGGTTAGCTGAGAACAGCAAGGAAACAGAGCAAGAGGAACTGAGACCCCATGATGGTGAGGGAACAGGTGAACTCCTGCTCTCACAGGGACTCCAGGCTAACTACATTTCCATTTCTGTGAACCTGATTAACCCTGGCTATTTCTGGGTTCCTGTGAAATTCCAATTGCTCTTATTGTGTTGTATATCCTTATTCCTTGTAGTAATTCCCTTATTCCTTGAGGTAACCAGGATAACAGTGTATTTTATATGACCAGAGGGTTCCAAAGATTACAGGGATGATATGGCTAGGACCCAGGAAACAACAGTCAAATAGTGTCTCTCCGAAGTCACTGATCTTCCTCTCCAAAAAGGTACTTTCTTTTTTTCCTATTTTACTTGAAATCTCCAGCAGAAGAACCTTCCTCTGGGCTGAAAAATTAATGGTGTATCAGAAGCCCCTGTTTAAAATGTACTCTAGTTTCTTGTGGGAGTGAAAAGCTGGAGGTATTTCTACCTCTACCTCTACCTCTTCTACCTGCATCTAAGCAGATCATATGAGTTCGTTCTTAAATTTGAACTCTTAGGGGTTCAGGTAGTTATAGAACAGAAACATTGGGCACCGGGAGGGAAGAGTGGCAGCGAAAATGGCAGCGAGAGCCCCTTGACATTCTAAAGGACTGACCTATGGAATATTCCCATAAGGAAAGGTCCTGGTGGCACTCAGTGTAAAGAGTGCCAGGGGACCGTAGGGCCAGAAGGACAGCCTTGCAACAAGATGGACACTAACACCAAACATTCTCAGTTCACATTCTTCCTTCTGCCAGTTCTAGAGTGTGACCATGCATAATTTTTGTTATCCTTCAGCTTCTATAGGAGATGGGGCTCGGCTGAAGTGGCAGAGGACGATGGCTATTGTATATGCCCACCCTGAGATAATGCTCGGAAATTACACCAACATTAATTATGCCTTGGCGTTACTTGCCTGAGTCCGTGGCCTTTGTTTTATCTCCCATAACACAGTGCCCTCTCATGGCTTGTGAAAAAGGAAATATCTTAATGTCACACCTAATCAGTGAATGGGACAGTCTGGAAAGCAAAAAAGTGGCTCTTTTAATAGGACATGACACAGGTAGGAAGGAATTTACACATGCTGCTGTATTTGAAAAGAGAGAAAATGCATCGAAGCTGCTTTAATCAAAGCAAAAGTCTGAAGTTACCCCTAAAGAGCTTTATTTTCTCGAAGTCTAAAATGTACCTCAGAGTTTGTTTGTGTGTTTTCCTGAGAATAGTGGGTAGAACTGTACTTGGAATGGCAGTGAGTCACATCAGGGTGCAGGGAGGAGAAAAATAGTAATGCCACGGACACATTGCTTCATGCGTATGCACCCCAGCTGCTGGGTGCTGCCCTTGCCCGTCAGCTCTGCTGGTGTGGCCAAATGACTTACTGCGGGTTAGAAATCAATGATGAGCAATGTGAGGAGCAGATGGGGAGTTTAATGCATCCTCCACATCTCTGTCTTGTGACTGGCTGAAGTCCATGTGCAATTTTGAAAAGGGTGTTTGGAAAGGATATTCATCATTTTAAATTGCTCTGTGGGAGCTTTGCAGTTCATAATGTGCCACTTAGGTACTTCTCAAAGATAGGTTTCCCTTGACACGGATTAGAATTTCATAATAGCAAAATGGCAACTGGAGGTATTAGGATAGAAAAGCTAACTTGGAAGGAATTAACAGACTGCGTGGGGGGTGCGGTTGTTGAGCTGGGGAGGAGTTAAAGAGGTGTGAAATATTTAGGCTGAATTCTATCCCATAATATCAGGCACTAGGAATTTCCAGTACCTGGCACTATCGTTTTTCTATCCATTCCTCAAGGTAGCCCTCAAATACTATGGGGGAAAATCTACTTAGGCAGGAACCTACAGCATGACTAAAATATACTCGCTCTTCTATGTCCTTTGCCTTATTTTGCGGCTTTACTCAAAGGGATTCTTATCAGGAGTGTTGGCTGTGAAAGGCACTGACCATCAGGTGGAGAGCTGGTGTGCAGGCACCTCCTCCCCAGATATCCAGGTGAAAATGAATCAACAAGCAGTAGCCTGGGACAATATGCATCATGAGCAAATGTGCTCTTAAGTCAAGAAAAGAAAACAATTGGACCTTGATTCTTTCAGTACAGTAAGTACGAGCAGAATATTATGTGTGCAGAATTAGAAAGTATGAGACTTCCTCAAGCCCCTCAGGGGAAAGGGAAGGAAGAGCAGCAGACCCAATAGGGTTACTATTGCAGAGCGAATTATTTTTCTCACATGTTAAAGATGGCTTTTAGAGAAGCTCAAGGAGGGGTACCTGGGTAGTTCAGTCAGTTGAGCAGCTGACTCTTGGTTTCGGCTCCAGTTGTGATCTCAGGGTCATGAGATCAAGCCTAGCCAGATTCCCCACTCAGCAAGGAGTCTGCTTAAGATTCCCTCCCCTCTTTCTCCCTTTGTCCCCTCCTCTCCTTCCTCCATGCATGGGCAGTCCTGCTGTCTCTCTCTCTCTCAAACAAATAAATCTTAAAAAAAAAAAAAAAAAGAAAAAGAAAAAGAAAAGCTCAAGGAAGTACTTCTATACAAAGTACATGTAATTAAAATGCTTTGGAAAATGGTGCTAGAAAACTATAAATACAGTAACCTTATTTTCACTTCTAGCATTGATATACAAGGCAGATAGGTAAAGAACATTTTCCCTGAATAGTGTTTTGCAGTCTAAACTTCCTAAATACATTCAATTAATTACCAAATAATTACTGAGCGTTTCCCCTGTGCCAGGAACTTGTACACAGTCATGAACAAGAGAGACTTGAGCAGGAGTGGATTTGTCCTCATGGGCATATCTGAGAAAACAGACCTTCCAGAACATGCTGCTGGTCCTGGTACTTCCCCCACCTGAATAACAGGCAAACACTCCCAGCTTGACTTTTCTTGTATTCTCTCTCTCTTTTTAAAAAACGAATTTGGTTTCCCATCATCTTGCTCTTGTTTTATTCATTTTTCTTTTTCTACCTTATAGGAATTCCATATGGATTCCATCAAAACTTCTAAACCAGTGACCCTACTGGTTTTCACAATTGAACATCCCCCTCTTGTCCTCAATTCCCCCATTACCCACCTGAAATTCTTCAGTTCATCATTTGAGTGGTCTTCAAACTAGGTGGCCATAAGGTACAGGAAGAATTTCCAAGGGAGGACTTGTACAGAGACAGTTTTAAGGAAACCCTCAACTGTCATGTTAGTCATTTTTCTTAAATTGATCTACCTGAGAACTCACAAGCATTTATAATACTACTTCTCCTGCTACACATGAGAAAAACATATACCTCACTAATCCCAAATCCTTCTGGGGTGTGTTCAACTGGACTGTAAAACCTCAGGGTGCCAAATAAAATAATAAATCAAAACATTAATTTTGAGAAAGCTAAAAAAAATTAATTAAAGCACTTAAGATTTTCCTGGTTTCCCTGTCTTCTGTGTATTTTGGTTAAGGGAAAACATGATCTTATAAACAGTATAAGTGTAAACAAGATGCCATGTTAGGATGTTCTGAATTCAGATATTGGATAGAAATGGATTGGTGGCATTAACAATTTTTGTTTAATGATTCTTCCTCATTTACCTCAGGTCTGTTATCAGTCTGGGAGGAGAATTGTATGAGAGCAAAGCAAGGGGGAAAAATGCTTAAAATTAAAAACACTTTTTATATACCTAAATTTTTTTGTCTTAGGTATTCATGAACTAAGGTTTTTAAGTTTCAGAACAATTTTAGATTTACCAAAAAATTGCAAAGGCAGGATAGAATTCTCATCTACTCCATACCCAGTTGCCCCTGTTATTAACATCTTATATTATTATGGTATATTTTTATAATTAGTGAACCAATTCATATTTTCTTAGTTTTACCTAATATTCTTTTTCTGTTCCTGGATCCCATATTGCATTTAATCATCATGCCTCCTTACTCTTCTCTTGGCTATTATAGCTTCTCCAACCTTCTTGGTTTTGATGTCTTGAGAGTTTTGAGAAGACTGGTCAGCTGTTTTGTAGAATGTTTCTTAGTTGGGATTTGTCTGATGTTTTTCTCATAATTAGGCTGAAATCATGGGGTTTGGGAGGAAGACTGTAGGGGTAAAGTGTCATTTTCAACGCATCATGTCCAGGGTACAAACAATCAACATGATTTACCACTATTGATGTCAGTCTGATCACCTGGCTCAGGTAGCATTTGTCAGTTCTCTCCCATGTAAAGCTACTCTTTTCTCCCATTTCTGACACTTTTTATTAGCTGATACAAAAAAAACCTTTGAACTGCCCAAGGAGAATAGGTTCATGATGTTGATTCTTATAAATATCAGTGGAACACTTTTCAAGTCTACTGATTTTTTTTTTAAGATTTTATTTATTTATTTGACAGAGAGAGAGATCACAAGTAGGCAGAGAGGCAGGCAGAGAGAGAGAGGGGGAAGCAGACTCCCTGCTGAGCAGAGAGCCCAAAGCAGGGCTCAATCCCAGGACCCTGAGATCATGACCTGAGCCAAAGGCAGAGGCTTAACCCACTGAGCCACCCAGGTGCCCCAAGACTACTGATTCTTCAAGAAATTTACGGTAAAAAAAAATTGTGATGTAAGTGTATATGCACTTTTCAATAAGATAGTTAAAAATAATTTTTTTACTAAATCATGAAATAAGTGTTCCAATTACTGTTAATATTCATCTAATTTCATCTTGTAAAATATTCAATAATTTCTACCTCCTATTAACAAAAAATAATACTATATGTTGACTGTTGGACTGATGAAGTTTTAGTAATATGTATCTTTTTTCCTATAATAAATTCAGAAGAAAGTTCTGAATTTATATTTAAGATCACTTTGTCTAACAAAATTAATAGTTATTTCTGATTTTATATTAATTTTCCCATAAATACTCCAAAAGGATAAAAAACAAAGCTTGACACACATACAATTTACTTAACAATTATAGCAGGGCTATGTGGTTTTTGCTTGTTTGTTTAAAGATTTTATTTATTGGGGCACCTGGGTGGCTCAGTGGGTTAAAGCCTCTGCCTTCAGCTCAGGTCCTGATCCCAGGGTTCTAGAATCGAGGCCCGCATCGGGCTCTCTGCTCAGCAGGGAGCCTGTTTCCCCCTCTCTCTGCCTGCCTCTCTGCCTACTTGTAATCTCTGTCCGTCAAATAAATAAATAAAATCTTAAAAAAAAAAGAAGATTTTATTTATTTGTTTGACGGACAGAGATCACAAGTAGGCAGAGAGGCACATGGGGTTGGGGGGGAAAGCAGGCTCCCTGCTGAGCAGAAAGCCCAAAGCGGGGCTTGATCCCAGGACCCTGAGATCATGACCTGAGCCGAAGGCAGAGGCTTAACCCACTGAGCCACCCAGGCACCCCCAGGGTTATGTGTTTTTATCACATTCCTCATGTCATAAAAAACTTACCATTTCAGCTAGGCATTACACTGCATTATTACAAAATAAGTATCAAGAAACAATATTATGGTCTTGTTTTAATTATAGCTGATTAGAAAATGATTATGAAATAATTATATTAATTCTACATCATTTAAACCTTATCTGTGGAAACAAGTAATCTAGTTGGCAAAGCGTATTCTACAATTTTTTCTCAATATTTTAATACCCTAAAAATACGTATATGGCATGATTTTAAAGTGAGGTCAACCTCTTTCTGAAAGCAACTAATTCTGATATTGCTGCTTGATTTGACATTGAGTACTGGCTTTGTCGGTTGGATTGCATGAAAGACTTTGTCCATATACTGAATAAGCTGTATGGGCAGCTTGGATGTATCAATGAAAATATATTAAAAACATGTGATTACAGGAGGAAACCAAATAAAGAAAATAGGGGAATGCCTTGTATTATTTTTTTACAACTGCATGTGAAACTATAGTTACTTCAAAATAAGAAGTTTAGTGAGAAAAGATAATTAAATAGCATTTCGTCGGGCACCTGGGTGGCTCAGTGGATTAAGCCTCTGCCTTCCTCTCAGGTCATGATCTCAGGGTCCTGGAATTGAGCCCCGCGTCTGGGCTCTCTCTCTGCCTCCCTCTCTGCCTACTTGTGATCTCTCTGTCTCTGTCAAATAAATAAATAAAATCTTTAAAACAAAACAAAACAAATTGCATTTCATCAAACATACAGCATTGACAAAGGTGCAATGAAATTAATAATATTCACTTTTCTAGATTTCTTTCTGAGTATTTTGAATTAAACAAAGTGCCTCTAACTGAAAGATTAGCAAGTATAATTTAAAATCAGATAAACCTTGGTAAAGCTTTTTTTGTATACTTCCAGAAATTGAAGGGGGAAAAAAATGCTTCTAATTACCAGATAACAAACCACTTTGCAAGTTTGGGGATTTCTAATTCTTTGCTTTCAATAAATTGAGTTGTCAGATGATATATTATTATGATTCTTATGATAGACCTTTGTATGACTTTTTCTTTTGCTTTTCAACCCAGAAGGAGTTCAAAGAGATGAGTGGCATTGCTATAAACTCTTCCCTTTCTAGTTATTTAGTTATGAGAAAAAAGTTTCTCAGTACATATGCATAACAATGAAAAATAAAAATAAAATAAGTGGTCTATATTTTCTACAATTTAATCTAAAAATAAGCAACATTTACCTACAGGTGAAATAATTAATTGGCAAAAAGTGTCCTCATTTACCTTAAGAGAAGAACTTCAATAAAATGTCAGTTTTTATGTTTAATAGTTATTTATCAAATTTTAAAATATATTTATGTTTTGGTAAAAAGTTTTAATATATGAAAATTATTTTAGTTCATTGTATATTAGAAGTAGTTATAATGATAATTAATCTAGAAGAAAAACTTCAACACTTAGATCCTTATGCTCAAAGAAGAATAAAAAATTACATTAAGCTTCAGTTTATATACATGTTCATTGCAAAGAAATGTGTGAAGGTGATAAATAAAAAACTTGTGAGTACAAAAATATGGTATAAAATTCAGTTGTCAGGGAGAGTAAGTATACTGGAAGTATACATTCAAGTAGAAGGAAAATGATGTGAAATTTCAATTTAGGAAGCACTTTTAAATGTATTTTTAATGATGGTGAGCACCAGATTTATATGGTATTAAAATTCATTGGTTACTGCTATAAACTCAATGTTTTCATCCTCTTAAAATTCGTAAGTTGAAACCTAGTTCTCAGTGTAATGACATTAGAAGGTGGGGCCTTTGAGGTGATTAGGTCATAAGGGTAATAATGAGTGGGATTGGTGCTCTTATAAAAGAGACCCAGAGATACTATGCTTAGCGAAATAAGTCAGTCGGAGAAAGACAACTATCATATCTCCCTGATATGAGGAAGTAGAGATGCAACATGGGGGAGTTGAGGGATAGGAAAAGAATAATGAAACAAGATGGGATCGTGAGGGAGACAAACCATAAGAGACTCTTAATCTCACAAAACAAACTGAGGGTTGCCGGGGGGATGGGGGTAGGGAGAGGGTGCCGGGGTTATGGACATACTCTGCTATGATGAGTGCTGTGAAGTGTGTAAACTTGGCGATTCAAAGACCTGTACCCCTCAGGCAAGTAAAAAAGAGACCCAGAGAGTGCTCCCAAGTCCTTCCTCTGTGTGAGGATACATCAAGTAGATGGCCATCACTGAACCAGGAAGTGGGCGTTCACCAAACACTGACTGTACCAATGACTGGATCTACCAGTGCCTTGATCTTGGACTACCTAGCTTCTTCCATAACTGTGAGAAATAAATGCTGTTGGTTATAAGCCAGTCTGTAGTATTCTGTTACAGCATTACCAAGGGCCTCTGACAGTTACATTTTCTAAAAAGTGATATGTCAAAATGCATTATATGTCAAAAAGTATGTCATATTTCAACTTAGAATGTAAAATTTAGATGTTACCTTAAAAAATGCATGGAGGATACATAGTTTTTCAAAATTCTTCTTTGGAAATATGCAACCAAAAGAGTTTGAAGGCCATGCAATGCTGTAGTCATTCCCTTCCAAACACTTTAAGTCCTTTGTCCCTTCTGTCATTGTACTTATCAGGCATAAGTCTAACCCTGGTTCAACCCAACTATTTACCAATTCCATACCTGTACCCAAGCAGCTCTCTGTTGCTGAAGAAAAGCATGAGACTATGCTGACTGGTTTCACATTCAATACATGATTACAACATTCTAGAGGATGCACCACACTGCCTAGCAGTTCTACTAGTCTGGCATGTTCAAATCCCCACTTTCAAATGACTATTTCACACCTTCTTTTCTTGCCTCAGAATTCCTAGATCACTGCCTCCATATCTCAACTAGCAACTTATAACTTTACCTTATAGCTCCTTGAGAAAATGGTTGGAATGAAATAAGAACTTCCTCATCTTCTTTCCAGCAACCTGCATTGGTACCCATGCTTTGCCTCTCCACTGATCACTTTGATAACATTGCTCCCATGGAAGTCTGCATTCCTCTTAACCCTGAGCCCCTGTCTTCTCTCAGCTCCTTGAGGACATTGCCCCTGCAATGACCTCCTGTTACCTGTATCATCACCAATACCTCTATGTATCACATCACTCCCATCAACTTAAGAGTGTGCTTTCATATATCCTGTCTTAAAAAAAAACCCCTCCCTTGGGGCACCTGGGTGGCTCGGTTGGTTAAGCATCTGACATCTGCTCAGATCATGATCCCAGGACCGTGGGATTTAGCCCTGCATTGGGCTCCCTGCTCAGAGGAGAGCCTGCTTATCCCTCACCCACTCCTGCTGCTTGTACCCTCTCTCTGTCAAATAAATAAATAAAATCTTAAAAAAACAAAAAAATAAAAAAACAAACCAAACCTCCCTTCACTTTATATCCCTGTCTTACTCTCCCCATCTCTCTACTTTCCTTCATAGATAAACTTCTGAGAAGAGTTTCCTATGTTGCCATTTCACTTCCTTACCTTACATTCTCCACCCAGTCCATTCCATAAACTTCCTTCATATCACTCCATGGAGTTATTCATTAAGGACAATGATGGTCTCCATACTGCCAAATCTAATGACTACTTCTCTCTCTTTATCTAATTGACCCATATACCACTTCTTCCTTCTGGAGAGCTTACCTTGGTGTTTGTGACACTACACTCTACTGGTTTTTCTTGAACTTCACTGGCCACTGCCTCTTAATTATTTTTGCCTTTCTTCTGCTCATCTTAACCTCTAAGTTTGGGGTTTTCCCTGGTTTAGTCTTAGTCCTATCAACAGACACCTTCTTTAGGTACTTTATCTGGTCGTTAAAATACCATTTTGTACTAATTTTTTTTCTAATCTACATATCAAATTCGATTTCTTCCCGAACTGCCTACTTGGCATCTTCATTTTTATATCCAACAGGTAAGTTCATTCGAACTTGGTCAACATGGAACTCTGGATTTCTAATATCTCTGCCCCAGCTCCCAACCCCATACCTGTATTCTGTCCCACATTCACAATCTCAGTTAATGGCATAATCATTTGCTCAGTACTTAAACCAAAATTGAACAGTTACCCTTGGTACCTCTGTTTTTCTTATTACTTATATCTAATCCACCCAGAAGAAAAATCTGTTTTTCCACATCTTCAAAATACATCCATACTGATTGGTTAAATGTGTTGAGAGTTGCTTCGTGGCCTATTAACTGGCTAGTTTTTGAAAATGTTTCATAGATAGTTATGAAGAATATGTGTTCTCATTGGTAGGATGTTCATAAGATCAAGCTTATTAATTGTATTTTCAAGTAAAATCTTCTATATTCTTACTACTTTTTTGTCTTGATCAGTTTTCAAAATGAGTTTTAAAATGCTCTAATGGTGGATTGTCTTAAGACAAGTCCAGTAGTTTTAGCTTTTGTATATTTGAGACCACATTGTTAGGTATATATAATTTAGGATTGGCTACCACTTGGTGAATTTTAACTGTTTTTCATTATATAGTATCTCTTTTTATCTCTAAGTAATGATTTTTCCTTAAAGTATTTTCTCCACTAATACATCTGCATCAAGACTGGCTTAATGAAATTTCTCCTATCCTTTTACTTTGGATGTATCTATCTCCTTATATTTTAGGTATTTCTCTTGTAACACCTCTTGTCTAGTTCACAGTCTTTGCCTTTCAACTGGAGAGTTTAATGCACTTAATACTTAACATGATTATGGTATATTTGGGTTTATTGTTATCCTTTAATCATTTGTGTGTACGTGTGTATGTATTTAATGTTACTTGCTTTTTTCTCTTTTCTTGATTTCCTTTGGAATGATTTTTTAAAAAAGATTTTATTTATTTATTAGAGAGAGAGAGGGAGCAAGAGCACAAGCAGGGGTAGAGGAGAGAGAGGGGAAGTGAGGGAGAGGAGGAGGGAGAGGGGAGGGGGAGACAGAGGGAGAAGCAGACTCCTTATTGAGCAAAAAGCCTAATGTGGGGCTCATCCCAGGACCCCCAGGATTAAGACCTGGGCCAAAGGCAGACACTTAACCAACTGAGTCACCTAGGTGCCTCTGGAATGATTTTTTTTTTTTAATGATACTTTTTCTCAATTACTGGGCAATATACTCTCAATTTCTATTCTCTCAGAGGTTATTCTTAAAATCTTAAACTAGACATTTGACTGAAATTCTAAAACTATTTGATACCCTATTCTTCTGCTAAATACTTCTCCTAAAAACTGATAGCTACCCTATCTGATATTTAATTTTTTTTCCTATTTTGGTTTTATCTTTAACATTCAATTTAGATATTTTTTCATGGTCCTATATAGTCAGCTTTTTCGTTGCTTTTTTTTTTTTTTTTGGTCTTTTTTTTTTAGTTTTACTCACATGTTCACAAACCTCTCTGTTCATACTTCTTTCTCCCATTTCACTTTTTCTCTTAGAGCTAATTTTTAAATTTATGAATGTTTGGGTTCAGTTACATCTTTCTAAAAGATATGTTGCAGCCCTGTCCCCTAATACCTGAGAATGTGACCTTATTTGGCAATAGGTTTGTTGCAGATGTAATCAATATTGAAGATGAGGTCATGCTACAATAGGGTAGGCCCTTAATCCATACATCTGGTGTCCTTTTTTTTTTTTTTTTAAGATTTTATATATTTTTTTGACACAGAGAGACACAGTGAGAGAGGGAACACAAGCAGGGGGAGTGGAAGAGGGAGAAACAGGCTTCCAGCTCAGCAGGGATCCAGATGTAGGGTTGATTCCAGGACCCTGGGATTACGACCTGAGCCTAAGGCAGATGCTTGATAACTGAGCCACCCAGGCACCACTGTCTGGTGTCCTTATAAGAAGGGTAGAATGTTAATTTAATATGGGGTTAAGCAAACATATTGTGTAAATAGGCAAATAGTACGTATTCTAAATTTGGGGAGTTATATACCATTACAGTTTCATACACCATTACGGTGACAAATTTAGCTTGTGCTATTGTAGCCTAAAGAAGCCGAAGCCAGTGTATAACAGATAGGCCTGGCTGTGTTCTAATAAAATTTTATTTATAAAGCAGGCAATGGGGCAGATTTAGCCAAATTCTCTCTGATGCTTTATTGGGAAGTAGTTGAACCTTGAAAGTATGTTAAAGTTTATTGGTTTATCTTATACTTTGAATGGTTGTTTTACCCATATATGATTTTGTAACATAATACATTGGTCATTTCTAATATGGATTCACTGAGTTGTATAGATCTTTCAAATGCTGACTTATTTCACCATACAATATAAAATATATTTCTTAATATCACTACTGTGTCTTCAGTCTCTGAGCATTGGAAAGCTGTCAAGCTTATACTGGCAGATAAAATTGATCTAAAATTCTAATTTTTACTTTGAAGCTTGAATTTTATCACTGACAACAAAACTGTCAGTTGTTTTCCTTGAAGTGATAGTCTTACTTGGCTCATTGTTAAGAAAATGTCTACCAAATACCCAAGTCTAAATAAACATGTTCTTCAAGTTAAATGATACTCTCTCAAAAAAATGGCTAGTTCAGCATGCAACTCAGTCTTACAAGTGCTTTTCCTTGAGAGGGTTATCAAAGTTCAGTATGCAGTAAAAGTGTTTTTTGCATACTTCCCATTTCATTCAAATAGAATATTAAAAAGATATATATTAAAGGGCTAATATTTATACAAATTTATCATTTGTATTGCTTATTGCTTTATAACAGACATTTAAAATAAAACTCTTTTTTTGTTTGTTTGTTTTTTGTTTTTTTCCTGCCAGTGAGTGGCAGTGAAGTACAATGTATATTATACCAGTAAAATGACTTAACATTAAACTGGTTTATTTTACTGGTTACAGTTTGGGGCCACTGCCTTGCTTTGTGCTAAGCCACCAAGAGTTCTACCCACTACTGCTTTTGCACCACTGGTAAAAAACAACACAATGAAAAAGGCAAGTAATGTCTTAGTATTATTATAAAAATAGTTCTGAGTTTTACATACTCTGAAAGTGTTTCAGAGACCCTTAGAGTTCCACGGCCTTTATGTGGAGTACTGTTACCCTAAGACATTGACTAGAAGGCAATTTCTTCTGAAAAATTCTTCTCACAAGATTTAACATCGATCTTTATCTCGCATCTCCATACTCTCCCCTCCCCTTCCTATGCTTGCTCTCCAATGTTCCCCCTCAACATCTCCTACCACCAGTGCCTTTTAAGGATTAGACTGAGCAATTGTAATTTTTTTCCTTTGGAGATATTATCTTCTGACTTTGGTTTTGTGGAAAATTTTAGAAAACTTATTTTAAATATTGGAAGTTTATTTCATGCAGATGATAGAAATGATTTTAAAATAATTTAAAAAAAATAACATACTCCTTCTTGACTGCAGTTCAAGATATGTTAGTAATTCATGAAATTAAAAGTTAGAGAAATTATTTTCCTTATTGGGTGCTGTTTATGTGTTCTTATTCCTACCCCACCTCTTACAGGATAATTGACAAGTATCAGTACATCAAAAGTGGATCCATGTTCAAGTTGTGATGCTTTAGCTCAGCAGAATAGAGTCAGTAGGATGGATGGTGTTCAGTTCTTTGATACCTTTTTCCTCAGACTGGTTTGAATCTCTGTGTCACATTATTTGTTAGGGTGTGTGCACTGTGCTAAATTTTCTATATCACTGAATTCAGTTTCTGCTGACAGATTTCAGGGTAGATTATGCTTTTTACCCTGACTTCTATTTATTTACTTATTTATTTTTTTAAATTCAGTTAACCAACATACAGTACATCATTAGTTTTAGATGTAGAGTTCATTAATTCATCAGTTGTGATGGAACACCCAGTGCTCATCACATCACGTGCCCTCCTAAATGTCCATTACCTAATTACCCCATCCCCCACCACCTCCCCTCCAGCAACCCTGTTTGTTTCCTATAGTTAAAAGTCTCTTATGGTTTGTCTTCCTCTCTGATTTCTTTCCATTCCATTTTCCCTCCCTTCCCTTATGATCCTCTGGGCTGTTTCTTATATTCCACATATGAGTAAAACCTTATGATAATTGTCTTTCTCTGATTGACTTATTTCGCTCAGCATAATACCCTCCAGTTCCATCCATGTCAATGTAAATGGTAAGTATTCATCCTTTCTGATGGCTAAGTAGTAGTCCAGTGTGTGTGTGTCTATCACATCTTCTTTATCCATTCATCTATCAATGGATATCTTTGCTCTTACCATAGTTTGGCCCTAGTGGACATTGCTGTTACAAACATTAGGGTGCCCCTGACTTTTACTTGATGTTTCAGAACTTCATGCAGACCCTGTGAGAATACCCTACCTAGTAGTGAGGTTGGAATTAGCATCCTGCTGGGTCACATTGGTTACACTGGTCCACCAGTGCATTTCATTTGGCTCTGCAACTTAGTTGCCTTTGGCAGTTTTTTTTTTTTTAAGGTTTTATTTATTTATTTGGGAGAGAAAGAAAGTATGAGCGTGGGGGGGAAGGCAGAGGGAAAAGCAGACTCCCTGCTGAGTAGGTAGCCTGATGCAGAACTTGATTCCAGGACCTTGGGATCATGACCTGAGCAGAAGGTAGAAGCTTAACTGACTGAGCCACCCAGGCACCCTGGCAATTGGGGCTTAACTGCCAATATCCCAGTGATGATTTATGCAGAATATTTGTCTACCTACATTCACAGAAATGATAGTGGGGCTTTGGTGAAGCTAATGAAACTCAGAAAATGTCGACTGAAAAGATTCGTTAAAATAAATTTTCTTTGCAAAGAAATCCTGCTTGCTATTTTATAGGGCCTGAAGTTGACATGATTTGAGGATCCCTCTCGAAAAAAGTATATGAAGTTACAAAAGTGATCTTAGCGGGGCGCCTGGGTGGCTCAGTGGGTTAAGCTTCTGCCTTAGGCTCAGGTCATGATCTCAGGATCCTGGGATCAAGCCCCACAGTGGGCTCCCGGCTCAGTGGGGAGCCTGCTTCCCCTCTCTCTCTGCCTGCATCTCT